>NC_050443.1:159314759-159617942 GCF_903995425.1 Onychomys torridus
AAAGGCTCCCTCAAGCCTCAGAGCTGAGGAAAGCAGTTTCTAAGGGAATCTAGAGTCAGACCCTTTCTTTCCTGTATCTCCCAGGCATGCTCACTGCTCAGGTCTCTACCTTGTCTCAGGAGAGAGAGAAATTCAATTTAGATTCTAAGTCAGGAAAGCTCATCCCTAGCTTCACCAAATATGGAGAAACTAAAGCCAATTCATGCAGAGAAATATAGTTAAAATAAAGAGAAAGTTCCAGCTTTAGAACACAAAGACTCTGACTTAAAGACATGCCTCTGATGTGTTAGCTCCGTGGCCATTCAAATAAATATAACAGATTTCAGTATTATCAACCAGAAAAGCTGGGCAAGACAATTGTAGGCCTTCCCTACCAGAACAGGCTTACTGTAATAATCCTCCAGTAGGTATGAGCAGGACATACTCACCTCTTCTGCCAGCTCGAAATGGGATTGTGTTCTTGTTTCAGAAGTGGTTCATTTGGGTCCAATAAGACATATGGTCTGATTCCAGGAGAAGCTGTCTAACAATGTATAGAGAACCTTGCCAGCTCTGTATGGGATGCCTGGAGCTGCTGCAGCCAAATGCTGCAGCTTGATACTCAACTTATGACCTTTTAATCCACCAACTATAACGTTAAATGCAACAGAAAGCTGCAGTGTAGCTCAATGGTGTAGTGTTTGCACAGTGCCCCTGAAGTACTGGCTTCAGTCCACTGCAGAGTGGGTGGGGGAGGAGGCAGGTGTGGCAGCGATAGGAGGAACAGTGACAAAGACAGTGGAAATAATCCATTTCTTTAATGGCATCACTGTAAATCGGAGCAGCCCACCCTGAACCTGCACACAGCCCCTTCCATCTGGAGTTTCTGTTCTATAAGTAAATTGTTATCTAACTGTCCTATTGCTATGAAGAGACACCGTGACCACAGCAACTCTTATAAAAGAAAGCATTTAGTGGGGCGGGGAGCTTGCTTACAATTTCAGAGGTTTAGTCCATTGTCATCATGGTGGGAAGCATGGCAGCATGAAGGCAGATATTGTGCTGGAGAAGTAGCTGAGAGTTCTGTATCAATATCCACAAGCAGCAGGAAGAAAGAGACACTGGACCTGGCCTGGGCTTTTGAAACCCCAAAGCCAACCCTCAGTGACACACTTCCTCCAACAAGCCACACCTCCTATTCCTTCTCAAATAGTGCCACTCCCTGATGACTAAGAATTCAAATCTATGAGCCTTTGGAGGGTCAGCATTCTTATTCAAACCACCACAATTGTACTAACCTTTGACTCAGGGTTTCTGTTACTTGCAGCCAAAAACACTATAGCGAATAGACATTTTTGTATCTTTCACATCTCCAATGTGGCCAACTATAAATACATTCCATTATGTTCTCCTAAAAATACTATCCTTTGCTTATCTGAACAATCTCAGTTAAAAGATTCATTACACACACACACACACACACACACACACACACACACACACACACTTGCTTGCATGTGTATGATGCCACTCCCTATCTGGTTTTCTAAATGGAGTGTTTATTATTATATCTCTTAGAGGGAAATATATTGTCTTCAAGGCTCGGGGGTATGAGCCTTGAAGATAATATATTTCCCTCTGGGGGTATGAGCCTTGAAGATAATATATTTCCCTCTAAGAGATATAATAATACAATACCTCCACCTTCACTGCCAGTGCTGCTAAACCTAAAAGGCTTCATATGCACGAATACTTTCTATAACTAACATTCTTAGTTCACTACTGAAATATCCCAAATCCAGTTTCTGCTAAACTACTGACAAAAAAAAATTATATTACATCTAATCTATCCAGCATTCATATCAAAATTAGGTTACTACCAATTTGTCATTCTAAATGTCCCCCACCACTACTGAGAGCTGCTCTTATCTAATGTTTGGATGGCTGCTCCTTTGGGTCTTCTCTTCCCACTGAAGCCCTTTGTGCAACTGTAGCTATGAAGATCTCAAAATTCAAAGCTGTCTTCAACATCATCTCCTCCTCACTCTCTCCTCCAGCCCTTCCTTCAGCTGACTGTTTCTTCTGGAGCAGGTATTGTCCATGTCAGCTCTCTTCACGGGCATGCTTGATTTCACTCTTCCAGTTAACATTTTCTCATGTCTTCACATTTCAGCTGAGCATGACCTTAGAAAGACTTCTTTACTCCCTGACACAGTCCAGTTCACGTGTTAATTGTACTTCTTGGTATATATTTCATTTTTGTATTTGTCTGTGATTAGAGGTTACTGGCAATCCACTACAGTAGAGCCTAACGGTTTGCTCCTATGCAGTTGTCCCTAATGAAACATGAATCTCATTTTTTTTTTTTCTTTTCTGTTACCAATGTCCACAGGAAACCTACTGTGAGATCCTTTCTTTAAATAGTACATTATGCCAGGCACACAGAGCTGGGTTGTCTTAGTGCCCACTCAATGTGAAGGGGTTAGTGAAGTATGGAGGACGTACAGGGATAATGCCCAGGCTACAAATAGCCTATCACTTGGGACTGCAAGATGTCAACACCAGGATCATTGCTTGTCACTAGACATAACTTCATCCAGTAAGGAATTACTCAGCCCTTCTATAACCCCTTCTCTGTTCTGGTAGAATGTAAAGTACCACTCAGCTTCATCTCAGAGTAAAGTTAGCTTAGCCTCTCTGCATTACTCCATTTTCTCTTTTTTAATGACTGGATGACTTGTATTCTTGTGACAAATCAGAGAATATATGGGGAGAAGTTACAGGGAGGAAGAACAGCGTATTCAAGGGTATTAGTCTGAGAGAGGATCCAACTGAGGCTCTCCACATGCAGAGCTATACCCTCCATCCCAGGCGGATCCAACCAAGGGCCTCACACATGTTAAGCTACACCCCCACCCCAGGCTTCGAGCTTGAAGAAAGTTTGCAATGGCTTTGACATCTCTCTTTGGGAATAGCTGTCAGGTTTAAAGGAAATTCCAATCCCTCGAATTCTGGAGCCTGTTCCCTTCTACCAAAGGAGCCATTTCCTGTAGTTGGAGTTTTTCTGCCTGGCCCACAGTCAGGACAAATCTCTCTTACCTGCCAGTCCCACGGTCGCTCAGACCCAACCAAGTAAACACACAGAAACGTATATTGCTTACAAACTGTATGGCCATGGCAGGCTTCTTATCATCTACTTCTTCTATCTTAAATTAACCCATTTCTGTTAGTCTATACTTTGCCACATGGCTAGTGGCTTACTGGTGTCTTTACATGTTGCTTCTCATGGCAGCGGCTGGCAGTGTCTCTCTCTACCCTTCTACTTCCCAGAATTCTCTTCTCTCTTGTCCCGCCTATACTTCCTGCCTGGCCACTGGCTAATCAGCACTTTATTTATACAGAGTGATATTCACAGCAATTTCCTTATCACTGTCAGAAGGGACAGATGGCTATCATGGTGCCTATTATCGTACCAAAGTGCATCCTGGCCTCCAGGCTCACTCAGTACCTGTGGCTCTTCTCACCCTGCTCTCTACCAAAACTCCTCCAGCTCACCGGCTCTCCTTCCCCAGCTTCTCATTCTCTTATAACCCTACCATTTTGGCTCTTTGCTCTCTTGGACCCCCCTCTCTCTTTTGTCTTCTTCGGTTGTCCCACACCCCCACATCCCCGAGTTCCCCACTTGCCCATCTCCTGCCTCCCATCATTCTCTTGGTCTACTTTGCCTGTACTCTCCCCACCCCACCCCCACAGCCCATGGCCGGTCCAATCTGCTGTCCATGTTCAGTGTACTACTTTCTCCCCTGCTCTGGGCCCTTCGAGAGTACTCTGGCTATACCCTCTTACATGTCTCTAGTAAAAACTTCCTCAAGCTTGCCTTGGAGGGGTCATGTCCTCAGTTTACACATCTGCCGCCCAAACCCTCAATTTATACAACTGTCTCCATTTGCACTTTCCACGAGCCTCCTTTTTTTCTTAACTTAACCTTTGTCCTTTTACAAGACTGGGGATCTAACCCACAGCCACCTACATGCGAGACAAGTGAACTGTCTCCGAGCGGGAGCCTAAACCCTAATTTAATCTTCTCAACACATTTTTCTTTTTAGTATGTATGTATGTGTGGTATGTACAGATGTGTATGTGTGTGTGCCTGGAGTTGATGTTAGATGTTTTCTTGTTCTCCACTTTTTTTAAGATTGTGGCAGGGTCTCTCACTGAACCTTGAACAAGCCAATGTATAGCTATTCTAGATAGCCATCTTGCCCTGGGACCTCCTGTCTCTGCCTCTGGCATGCTGGAATTACAGGTTCCTGATTTTCCCTGGGTTCTGAGGACCCTAACCCTGGTCCTTGCAACCACTTTATCTGCTTAGATCACCCCACCAACTTTTAATGTTTCTGTAAAAGTTTCTACTAAAATAGGGTGTAGGTCTTGAAGCAACATTTTTTTTTTTAATTTAGAATGAAAACAAACACATATAACTGTAAAACACTTGAAAACACATGCTAAACTTTGAACATATGTTACAGAAGCCCTTTGCTGTGGATGTCACTCTGTGTAAATAAAGTTCTGATTGGCCAGTGGCCAGGCAGGAAGTATAGGCGGGACAAGAGAGAAGAGAATTCTGGGAAGTAGAAGGTTGGAGAGAGACACTGCCTACCGCCGCTGTGAAAAGCAACATGTAAAGACACCGGTAAGCCACAAGCCATGTGGCAAAGTATAGACTAACAGAAATGGGTTAATTTAAGATAGAAAAGGCAGATAACAAGCAGCCTGCCACGGCCATACAGTTTGTAAGCAATATAAGTTTCTGTATGCTTCCTTGGTTGGGTCTGAGCGACTGTGGGCCTGGCGGGTGAGAGAGATTTGTCCTGACTGGGCCAGGCAGGGAAACTCTAACTACAAGCCCTTTTCTGGAGAGTCTACATACTGCAAAAAAAATTTTTTTTTCTCTCAGTCTCTAGTAAGTAGTATATCATATGGCATATGACAGATGCTTTATGAAGGTATAGAAATAAAAATAAGAGAACAGATGAATGAAGGTGTTCTAGAAACTCAAGGAAAAGTGACTAGAGAAATAGCTATTGGCGACCAGGAAACACCGTCAGTGAGGTCCAGGGAAAAGCTTTCAGGAAAAAAAAGCATGTTTAAGGTGACTTCCTTAGAACCTGGGCTAAGGCAGACAGGTCCTACGAAGCACTGGAGAGTGTAGAAACAGCGTGGGAACTAGTGATTTTAAAACTGCTTCATTGAGTGGAGGTAAGACATTGCTGTTGGCCAAAGAATTAAGAGGAAGTGCAAAGTGAGAAAAAGCAGGTAGAGACCATGTTTTCATGAACCCTGGGGGTTAAAAAAAAAAAAAAAAAAAAAGCACAGCACAGAATGGAGAAAGACAAAGTGCTGGAAGAATGGTTATTTTCTTCTAAGGTAGAAAGGGGCTTCAGAGGTTTCAGAGGACCCAACGGGCAACATGAAGGAGCCACGAGGACTTGAAAAGGCAAAGGTTCTAAAAACCAGGACCGGGAAGGTCACAGACTAGGAAGGACACAGACTGGGAAGGACACAGACTGGGAAGGCATTCATGAGAAAGGAGGAAGGAGACCAAGGAACGGATGCATAGCATGAGAAATGCTGGGGTCTCCGGGGCACTAATGTGAGAAGCCCTGTTTTACAGATTCATGGATTCTCTCTTCCCTGAGAATTGTAGAGATAATCTACTGGGAATGAATAGAGGATGTGGAGTAGGATGGCAGAGCAGGAGTTAGAGAGTTCTTGAAGTTCTTGAACCAGAGCAGTGGTTGAGTCCCTATAGCTACTTGAGAAGCAAAAACAGAACTGGAGGCCAGTGTGAGCAAACAAGTCCCTACCTCATTTAAATGAGGAAATGGGGAAACAAAGAGTGGCCAGGTGAAGTTCCTTGGTTTGCACTGCTCCTCTCCAGCATTTGATTTTCTCCTCAGGGAGTCTTTCAGGAAGAGAGAGGCTTATAAGAAAGCTGTCTCTTCACCACAGGCTTTCTTTGCTGGTGAAATTGAGTGTCTCAAACTCAGGTCAGAATTGTGGAGAAGTGTAAGACACACAGAAATTTTGATGTCTGAGGTTACTCGTGTTACTTTTCTCGTTCTGAAGAAGGCCTAACAAAAGCAGCTTGTGGGGGGGGCGGAGTTTATTTCAGCTCACAATTTGAGCATACAATCCATCATGGTGGACAAAGCTTGGCAGTGGGAACATGAGGCAGCCGGTCAGAGAAAGATGAAAGATGAAGTCTGGTGGTCATCTCTCTTTCTCCTATTTCATTCAGGCTAGGAACCCCACCACTGATGGTGAAGTTTGTTTAAGTGATGCTAGATCCTGTCAAGTTGGCAATATCAACCATCACAAGGGGAAAGAGGAACAGTTATCCTTTCAACTATATAGAAGAGCAAAGTTTGCCTTCTTAAGAACAGCAACAGGGATAGCTCTGTTGTACAGAGAAACTAGGAATGTTCTCAAAGTGAGATCAGAGGGACCCAACTCCCCCTACAGGTATTTGACTTTGAACACTGTTAAGTACTACTGAGAATGTTAACTTCATAGTAGATCTTTATCATAAGGATCCTTGAATATTTTTTCTTTCAAGTAGCCAAACTGTAAGGAACAGTCATACCAGCCACTTGATTGACAGCTGCCTTGAAAAGGGAACTACAGATAAAACAGTTCTTTCCTAAGCTACAGGCTGGACTGCCATCATGGCCACCCAGCCATTTTGAGTAGTAAAAACACTTGATGAATCATCCCACGAGGAAACTACTCCAGTGTAAAGACAGCTACTTCCATAGCTGGGGCTGAAATCACGGACTTCAGCTGCAGGAGGCCTTGCTTAACCACAGCAGTTCCAGGCAGCTTGTCCAGGCTCCAGGAGACTTCACCGCAGCCTTGACAAGCCTTGGTGACACTTAGATGACCCCATCCATCTTGTAGCTATTCTCATTAGGAAGAGGGAGGAGCACTTCCTTCACTGACTCAGGGAAAGCTAGTGATCGTACACATTTAAAACTTGTGATTGTTGGACCTAGAAGCTGCACAAGCATGCTGTCACACCCTTCTTCGGATTATAGAAGCCACGTGTTTTTTCAGACTCCCTGGGTCACCAGGCACAGCCTTCCTCCCCTGCTACTTCAACGGTAGGCTACAAAGTTTCTCTCAAATGGTCTTAATGGTTAGTTATGCTCTCTATCATGGGTAGAGTGTGATGGGTGGTAACACAAAACAGACAAAACCCTGGCTGGCTGCAGTAGACAATTGCATCTAAGGCCTCATGGCTTCTAAGCTATAATCCCTCAACTCAGCACCTAAGAAGAGGCTGAAGAGTTCCAGAGTGTGCCTGAGAGGAGGGACTGTGGGACCACAGATAATTGTGGCTGCTAAGAAGCTGCAGAGAGCTAAGATCGTGGAAGGTAAGAGAGCATGAAGGACCACTGCAAAAGTTCCAGAGAGTCATCAAAGGTCAAGAGCTGGGGCTCAACACCTGCAGCTTGCACTGTTACTCCAGCTGCTGAGTGCAAGGCTACTGGCACTCAAGGCCTCTTGCACTACTTACTTAAGTACATCCAGCTGCAAGTCTGTGGCTTTGAAAGCCCTTAGTCTTCAAGGCCTCACTCTAAATCTCTGGGCTCCAGGGCCTGCCCCCAAAGACTCTGGAGCTCAGAACTGCCAGTACCAAAGGCATTGCCTAGTTCCATCTGGATTGAGGAGAAACAAAACAAAACCAAAGAAACAAAAAAATCCCAATTAGCCCTTTTGTGATAAAGACAAAACCCTAAAATAACTTCTTAGAAGGGTCCCTTAGCTGGCCTATTAGTCAGAATAATCAGCTTTCCAAGCTTTACCATTTCACTTCAAGTGACAATACCAGAGTCAAAAAAATCAGGCCAGAAAGATTAGAGAGAGAACATAGAACACTCAGCAAATTATCTACAGAAAATAGTCTAAAGTTTACAGTAATTCCCAAGCCCCCTTGCTGTGGGAGAAATAGGTGCAAGATGGAAGAGTAGTAATGGTATGTGATAGGATGCAGATTAAAATGAGTTAATTTAAGTTATAAAAGCTAGTAGGAACAAGCCTAAGCTACAGGCTGAACTTTCACAATTAATAAGAAGTCTCTGTCATTATTTGGGAGCTGGCTGGTGGGACAGAAAAAACTGGTTACATCCCCTCCTCATTCAACAGAAGTACAGACCTCATAAGGCACACTTAAATAAGGCTGGAGCAGTTTCTCTGGCTACACCATCCTACAGTCCTTCAACTCCAGATTTGAGCACTCTCTCTGTTCATATACTTTCAAAATATCTTCCAATTATCATTTTTAAAAGTCAGAACTTAGAAAACCTCAATGCTATTTGTAAGTTTATACATCTTCATAATACAAGAATTTAATAAGCTATCAATATTTGTATAACTTTTCTTATCCTGAAACTCAGAAAAGCCAGTTTAAAATAAAATCAGTTTTCTTGTTTAAGTCTGTATATACAAGCATTTTGATTTTACAAGACACCTTCAAGGAACAAAAGATGCTTGATGTTATCAGGATGAAAAGAATGCTACCTGGGAAGATGACTCAAGTCGGTAAAGTGCTTGACATGTGAGCTTTGAGGACTTGAGTTTGAATTCCCAGCCACCACAGAGAAGCTTCAGATAATGGCATGCCCTGTAACCCTGACACTAGGAGTCCAGAGACCAGTCTAGCTGAATCAGTGAGCTCCAAGTTCAGTGAGGGATGCTATCTCAAAAAATAGGGTAGGGAACGACCGAGGAAGACATCTGACTTCAATTTGTACCTTCACACTCATGCACACCTGTATGCACATGCACATACACATAAACACACACACACACATACACACACACACACACAGAGACAGAGACAGAGACAAACAGAGACAGACAGAGAGACAGGGACAGAGAGAATATAAAATTTGGAAATACTGTTGCTTTTTGTGTATGTGCCTATACTTGTGTGTGCACATATGTGTGAAAGCTGAGTGTGACCTTGGGTGTCATTCCCCAGTTGCTGTCCATCTTGTTTTTAGAAATAGGAACTCTTACTCGCTTGGACCTCACAAAGCCGGATAGATGGCTGGGAATCTGCTTGTCTCTGCCTCCCCAGCGCTGGGATGACAAAGACCCAACATCATACCAGCCTTCTCCATGTGGATTCTGGAGATGAAGCTCAGGTCCTTATTCGTGCAAAGTACAAACTTTTTTTTTTTTTTTTTTTTAACCGACTGTTCTATGCTGTTTTCCTCAGAATCAACACATTCCCTCCAGGAAGAAGGGAGAAGATCAGGAGAGTAGAAGGTCAACAGAAAGTCACTTGTCTGGAAGGGCAGAAACTTGGAAGAAAAGTGGGTAAAACAACTGTGGGGGAGGGGACCAGCCCAACTGTGGGGAGTGATTCTCTCTCCAGCATTTTATAAGCTGTGCAGAGGGCACTGCAGCTTCCCCTGTGAGGCCTTTGAGTCAGCCCTGCTCCTGTAAGTAACCCCTTACCCACACTCCTGTTAGCATCCCCAGGAAAAACTCAGTGCTTCACCATGTTGAATATTAGTGTTCTAGTTTCTGTAATCTACTGTGAGTTCCCTTTTTGGAGTGGGTAGATCCCTGTGTGTAAATATGAGTGTAAGCATGGCTGTGTGTTGTGTCTGCTCAGTAAAAGTCAGTCATATACGACCAGTTGAGCTATCTCCCCAGCCCAATGTTTGCTCTCTAAATGAAAAAACAAAAAGCAGCAAGGTAATTTCTGCCTCTCCTCCCTCCCCTTCTTTGGGACCAGTGTTAAGCTAGGGCCTGAGGCATGCTGGGCAAGTACTACATCCCCAGCACACTTGCCTTTAAAAAAATTGAGACTACGTATCTAAATAGTCTAGACTGTCTTTCAATTCACCTTAAGCTTGCAATCCTCATGCTATAGCTTCTGGAGAGCTAGGATTGTAGGCCTGTGCTACTAGGCCCAGTTACTTCTGCACTTTTGGTACACTCTATATAAAATTGAAGCCAAATGTAATTTTTTAAAATGCATTTGTAATATGAAATGAAGAGTTGCTTAATTCATTTAGCAATTGGGGAGGAGGGTATTTTTCAGACGAGGCAAGACTGGGCCCCAACTTTCTGTGTGATCCCCCTGCCTCCACTTTACCAATGTTGGGGTGCAACCATGTTTGCATTTAGCAAATGTTTCCCTAGAACTTACTGCATAGTAGACACTGTGTTAGCATTTAATTAGGTAAGCAATAGAAATGTTTCCTACTTTTCCCACCACCAGGAAGCTTTTGCTTTGTTTTGCTTTGCTTTGTTTTTGAAACAGAGTCTTGTTATGTAATGAAGGTTAGCCTGAACTCAAGTAGCTCAGGCTAGCCTTGAACTACTACTACCTATCTCTGCCTCTCAAGTACTGATGACAGGCTTGTACCACTATTGCCAGCAAGAGTTTATAGAACTTTGAATTCTATTTACAAAAACCACACAACACAGTAATAAAATGCTATAAAGATGCAGTTATAAAATTAGGATGGAGAAGCTGCCCAGAGCCAAGATGTATATTCTTTTAAACTTGGACATCTCAGAAATTAGAGACATCATACTTAGGGTGCAGTCAAACAGCAGTGGTGGGGATACCATCCCCAGAGATGCAGAAAAATCCATGTGAGGGCTTAGAAGACAATCCCAGATTTAATAGTGAAAAGGTCCTTTTAAGAATCCTTGATGACTCAAGATCTGAAGAAACATAAAAGTTCAGCTAGGTATGGTAGTGTACATCTGCAATCCTAGCATTCAGGAAGCTGGGGCAGGAGGATTACCATGAGTTTGAGGCTGGCTAGTCAGGGCTATATATCAAATTCAAGAATTATGTGAGTTACATAGCAAGAAATTAAAATCTCAAAAAATTAAAACAAATTAAGATTAAAGGTAAGTAAGGTTCAATGGGTTAATTTACTAAGTATGAGAATAATGAAATTCAGAGAATTTAAATTATTTGCCCAACAGACATATCAGGGTACGTAAGCTGAGTCTAGGCCTGTTTTCATTCTTTCACCAAAGTATTCAGTTTTGAAGAAATGGATGTCAGATAAAAGAAGTACATAAACATTTGCCTAGTATGTTTAAAGCTTTGGGTTCAATCTGGGAAGTAAGACTATAAATCCAAGAGACTAGTAAAAACAAAGCAGGTTTGAATATACCGCTCTGCAGAGAGAAAAGGCAAAAATAGCTGATTTGGTGGGAGATAATGCTTTGAAATGACCTTCAGTCATGGGAAAGTCTTTTTTTCCTTTTCCCATAGGCCAGGAATTGCCCTCTTCCCAAGTTCCCCATCCTATTGCTTTAGGACACAGAGCCTAATTTAAGGAGTAACTTGGGGCTTGCGATTTCCCCCTTCTCTGATCCTGGGCTCGGTCACATAGCAGATACCTGTAACTTTCCAACTCTCAGAGTTCTGAAACAAGCAGGCACTAGCTGCTGACTTAGGGGACAAGGAGCCTAGTGCCTCCTGCTACCTGTAATTCTATGAACTTTAAGCGGAAATAGACTGTAACAATTTATGTTTTCCAAATCCCCAGTACAGCAGGGGAGGGGTTACATAAGAACATGGCTCTAGTCTTGTGACCATGGGCAAATGCCTCTTTGCTTTGTTTCTCCACCTGTTAAAACACCACTTTACAGCATTGGCATAAATATTAACTAAATACTACAGTACCGTAACAGAGATTAGTGGATGGTAAGTCCTCTATAACGGCAAGTCCATATGATCAAATTTTACATTTAGCAGGAAATCATGTATAGTAAGCCTCGATTACCTCACAAATAATGGTCATCACATGAGGCCTGCATTGGACTATAATAATGGAAAACTGAATACAATGATTAATGTTTGGACCAAAGCAATAAAAATGACAACTTTAACACTGCTTTGTCCAGAAGCTAAACCATGGACCCAGAAGATCTGCATTCAAGAAACCATACAAAGAGTAAGGTTTTAGGTAACTTATGGTCAAATTACTAAATACTTTATTAGGCACAAATCAGTCTTAACATATGCAAGGAAAAAAATACAGTGTGTAAGCAGATACTTCAGCTTGCTTCTCTTTAAGAAACTGAAACTAGACAGGTGAGGTGGCACACACTTTTAGTCCCAGCACTGAGGAGGCAGAGGCAGGCAGATCTCTGAGTGAGGGACAGCCTGGTCTTTGGAGTGAGTTCCAGAACAGCCAGAGCTACAAAGACATCCTGTCTTGAAAAATAAAACAGAACAAAAATACTGAAGCTAGGTGTGTATGAGTATATGAAACACAGAATTCTAAAAACAAAATGAAACACCAGTTTTGGTAATTAGTTTAACAGGACATGTACTTTGGTCAGAAGCATAATAACTATGATTTTCTTAGCCTGTTTTGAAGCACTTTCTCACTCATTACCAACTTAGTGCTTTGCATATAGTACATAATTACAAAAAGAAATCTAGAAAGCTGAGGCAGGAGTATTGCTGTGAATTTGAGGCTAGTTTGGGATACAATGAATTCCAGACTCCCCTGAGCTGTAGTTTAAGACTGTCTCGAAAAACCTTCTTTTGCAAGGTGCTTCCTAATATCATGTTGTTTTATGTTTAAATAATGGGGTATTCTGAAAATGGCCATGGCTCTCATTCCTCTCTTCTATTACTATTATTACTTTTTAAAAGTACACCCAGGTCACCTCAGCTAATTGTGAGACTTGAGGTGACAGTCTAAGCTACAGCACTATCAAGTAAAGTCAGCCTGCAGCAAGTACCAGCGTCTACACTTTTGTTTCTATAAATGCAGCAACATTTATAGAAAAATTCTCTGTTTTATGTTACATATTTCAGGCAAGTAAATAACTTTAACTGTTTTCTTTTTTTTTATCCTATTGGTATTAAGTTGGTTTTAACTACTATGAAATGTCAATACATCAATTCACATGTTTGTTTCTGTTTACTTGGTGACAAGATCTTTAGGACACCCCCAACCCTCCCTATACCCTCCCACAAGGAAAAAGTACTAAAATTAAAGTACCTACAATATTTGCAGAAATTCTGGTAACAACAACTGTATGAGCAACTCTGTTGTCTTTCTTCCTTTGTACAACTCACTGCATAGTGGCTGAGTTCGGTTTTCCTAAATGTTCCTACTTATTTTTGTTTTACAAGAACACTTGTGTTTTAAATCACATCTTAATACGATCACGACTCAACATGTGAAACTGTTTATGAATTCTGAATTCTAAGCTTGTCTTACTTTGTCTATATTTGAGGGTTGTTTTTTTTTTTGTTTTTCAGAACTCTGAAACCAATCACACTGAAATCAATACTCATCCTTGAGACTTGACACTTTAGAGCGTTCCTAACCTCTTGAGAAGTCTAGGGCAGGGCAGACTGGTTGAGTGTGGCTGGGTCAGCAAACAAGGGCCCCACAGTGGGGATAATCTTGGCTGAAAGGACAAAGACCTGCCCAGGACCCCCGTGGGGGCGGAGGCGCCTGGTCGCGCTTAGTGAGAGGTCCCTAGCGCCGCCGGGGAGAGTCCTGAGCGCCCCCACCTCTTCCGGGCGTCCTGCACACGCCTTTTCCTCCAGGTCGCCGCCGCGACGCCTGCCCAGCGCCTGGGCTGCGACGGGATCAAACGCTCGGCTCACAAAGACAGGCTGGAGCGGGCCGCGGCCTCGCCCTGCCTAGGAGGGGCAACTCCTCTAGAAAGACCCGACAAGTTGACAGGCGCCCGGGGGCGCAGTCTGGTGGCATCCTGCCCCGCGGAAGTCTCTTCTGTTGCCTCTAGGTGGCAGGCTTCGAACCCCCTAACTTTTAAGGCCTTATGGGCAGCCTTTCACTGGGTGTCCATTGCGGGCGCTCACAGACGGCAGCCATGACAGTTGCATCCGGGTATGATCCGGAGCCACGTCCTGAGGCTCCCGGAAGTGACGCGACGCGGAAGGATACGCGCTCGACTTTGGGAGGCGGAGGTGAAGTGGTCTCCGGAAGTGGGTGCAATTGGCCGCTGCCGACGGGACAGTGCTGTAGGAGGAGCGTGGCCTTTTACACAAACCCCGTCTCTGTGCTTAAAGCCAGCCATGCTGTGCCTCATTCAACAATCCGAGAGACACAAGCTGTTGTCATTTGTATTTCATATATACGGAGAAACTAAGACTGAGAGAGGGCAAGCCATTTATCTAAGACCACACCAGTAGTATTTAATCTAAACCAGATACCATGTCCTCCGTGGTGATTACCTTTTGGAAAACTTAACTTCATATTTCTTGTCATCATAGATTGTTGCCTTTGCAAGCATTTCTTCAGCTCAATAGCCCAAGGAGTGGTACTAAGCCACACCCATGATTTTAATCAAGGACCAGACTTTGTATTCTGATTTCCTGAGGGGGATAGTAGTTTTCTTTGCTGGGAACAAACCTTGGGAAATTTATTTCAGAATAAAACTTCATCTTCTATCAGCATACTTCACTTTATTATGTTGATTGGTAACACAACACGATAAGAACTGAGAATATGCCTGCAGCACTGCAGCGCAGCAACTCTGGACTGCTGAAATGAGATACTAGCAAAATACATGTTTCCAAAAGAGATTTCTTTATGTTCATCTGACTCTCCAGGGGTGGGGGTGTGTGGAAATGAGTAATGCACAGAAATATTTATAAAGGGAACACCTACCACAGAAAATGCGGGAGAACCAGGGGAGGCTCAAAGAGCCATCCGATGGTCTGAAACAGTCAAGGAGAGAAGGACAGAGACCAGGGAGGCTGGTGAAATTGTCCTAGACTGTTAACAGTCTAAGTAAGTTTCAACAAATCAATTGGGGATCCTCAATCTAAAATCAGCCATCAGAGGAGAACTCCCTGGAACCAGTTTGCCACAGCAGTCTAAGATTGGTTTCATAAATGTTGGAAACATTTACCAGTATCAAGTGCCCCCCCCCATCCTGTTATATAGTCCTGGCTGAATCTGGTATTCTGTAGTCCATGGTGGCTTTGAACTTGCTTCTATTCTCCTACTTCAGCTTCAAGTTTCAAGTCTTCAGAGAGGATTTCAGAGATGATGAGTAGTAGGTTTTAGAGTGTTGTCACACTTCTCTACACTGCTTCATGTCTAGTGACGTGAGACTCAATGGCAATACTCAGAAGTGCCTATGTATTGCCACGGCTTTTAGAGATACTATGCTATTTTGACATACATCTGAGAAATTTCAAGGGTAAGAGTAATAGGCTAGCAAGATGTTTTGGCAGAGGTGAAGGCGAGTCACTATATTAATGTTGCCCATTTCTACCACAGTGTGTCAAGGCAAATGCTGCATCAGTGTGGACCACATGAGAGAGAGTTGGGTTAGAGCCTTTTTGACAAGCCTAAGAGAGATGAGACTTCAACACAGAAAGTCTGTGTGGCCAGGATTAGCAGAAAATCCAAAGCAACGGATAGGTGGAATATTAATGGAGAAACTGAATGCTGCTTGTCTAGGCAATCTGCTTATTCAAGTTTCCTTGTGGTTCTTGCTTCTTTAGAGCTGGAAGCCCCAAGTCCCTCTTCCAGAGGCACAGCTTTTAATGGCCTTTCATGGTCTCATGTAGCCATGTAGGATGGCCAGAATATAATAGTGTATTTCTGAGCAAGCTACCTCCACATTTGGGAGTGCTAGGATTCCTCAGACTTTAATTTTTAGCTAAATTTGTTTTTTTACATTTTGGATCCAATAAGTGTGTGCGCGTGCGCAAAAACATGCACATGCCCATGAAGCCAAGCTTCCTGCTCTGTCATTCTCAGCCTTACTCCCTTGAGGGCTCTCACTGAACCCAAGTTTACTTTTTTTTTTTTTTTTGCTAGACTGGCAACCAGTGAGCTCTGGTGATCTTCCTTTTTCCCTCCAAGCACTGGGGTCCATGCCTCAGTTTTCAGTGGATGTTCAGGAGTGAGTGAAATCTTCATAGCTGGGACTGAAGAGGGCAAAGAGGCTTTAAGAAACTGCAGACAAAAGCTTTCAGCCCTAGTTTCTGGAAGAATTCTTGAAAGCCACAGTAGGGTGTTGGGCTGCTGCTACTCAAAGGCTAGAATGGCCAATGAGCAGCTAGAACTGTACGTCTTTGCCTTTCAAACCTGGCAGCAGTAAGCCTCTAGGTTCTTGGGGCTTAAAGCCATAAGCCTCTGGGTTTGAAAGCCCAGCCTGTAAGCCTCTGATGCTTGTGAGCTCAGGGATGCCAACGCTAAGGGAGCTGCTGCATGCCTGTTCATGATGTCCATCTGAATGGAGCAAAGGGAACCTTGCTCAGCCATCTGTGATGATAAATTGGTATGTTAGCAACAGAAGGGGAGTAAGAGGAGAGGTAAGAATAACTGATGCCCGACAGTGCTTACTATGCTGGGTGTTATCGATATGTGTGCATATTAAACTCCTAGGGTTCTCCCGAGCAAGCCTGTCAGGAGTCTGCTGTCACCATATCTTTTTTTTTTCTTTTCCCTTCCTTCCCCCTCCCTTTCTTTTCTTTTCCTTCCTTCCTTCCTTTCTTCCTTCCTTCCTTCCTTCCTTCCTTCCTTCCTTTCTTTTTTTTTTTTGACAGGGTCTCTCTGTAACAGTCCTTACTGTCCTGGAACTTGCTCTGTGGACCAGGCTGGCCTTGAACTCACAGAGATCCACCTGCTTCTGCCTCCTGAGTGCTGTGATTACAGGTGTATACCACCATCACCCAGCTTATTCATAAGAGAACAGAAAGCCCAGAAAGAATCAACATACCGGCCAAAGTGATATTCTCATTCTGAACCTGAAATCCTGGAGTCCACAAACCTTTCAAGTCAAATGATGAAACAGCATGTTTTAAGGCATTTCAAACATTCAAAAATGTATCACTGGCAAGAGGCCTCTGGAAAGAAAAAGAATGATATCTGAGAAACAGGATCACTTGTTGTTTAAGGGAATACTGCTTACAAAAGGTTTCTTTTAAATTTTTATTTTTTAAATTAATTTGTTAAAAAATTCTATACAATATATTTTGATCATACTTTCCATCCTCCAATTCTCCCCAGAAACTCTCCACCTTGCTACCCACCCAACTACATGCTCTTTCTCAAAAAAGAAAGAAAAATTAAAAAAATGAAAATCTAACAACAACAACAACAACAAAAAACCCACAATAAGATGAAACAAAGCAAAAACACACTCAACAAAACTATGGAATCTATTTTGTGTGGGCAACTACTCCAGAGCATGGGGCCTGTCCTGGAGTGTGGTTGGGTATCAGTGACACTACATTGGAAAAACTAATTTTCCCTTTCCCAGTAGATATTAATTGCAAATGACTTCTTGATTAGGGGCAGATCTTTGTGATCACTCCCCCTCTTCATTCTGGGATTCTGTCTGGTTTGAATTTGTGCAGGTCTTGTGAGTGCTGTCACAGTCTCTGTGAGTTCATCTGTATATCAGCTCTGTTGTGTCTAGATGATGCTGTTTCTTTGGAGTCATCCACTACCTCTGGCTCTTGCAATCTTTCCTTTACTTCTTCCAAATAGATCCCTGGCCCTTGAGGGAGCAGTTTGATAAAGACATCCCATTTAGGGCTAAGTGCTCTGGAGTCTCTCATTCTCTACACATTGTCCAGTTGTGAGTCTTTGTGTTAATTAACATCTACAGCAAGAAGCAGCATCTCTGAGGAGGGTTGAGCAATGCTCTGATCTGAGTCCCAGCCTAGTGATAAAGCTGTTCATCCCTGGTTGAGAGTGATTATGTGGGTCAGCAGAGTTATTTCTTCCCTTTGAAGTGGGGAAGTTCATGCCAGCTCTCTCATGACAATGTGCACAGAGGTGATATCATGTGACTTCTGAGGGATCCAAAATACTGCTTCTGTCTCTTTTATTGGGAAGTTTATTCTGGGAAAACCAGCCACCATGTTGTAAGGAAGCTCAAAGTAATCTACAAACAGAACTTACCTGGAGAGACCCATAGGGAAAGAAAAATAAATCTCCCAGCCAACATTCACCATCAGATTTCTATGAGATAAGATCTCAAGTGACTCCAAAATACAGACTCTCAGTCTTCCAAACAAAGATCCAAATACCGTAGAGCAGAGATGGGCTATCTCTATGCTTTGTTTGACTTTTACCCACACAGAATCCATAAGCATAAAATTGTTTTATAATGTTGAGCTCAGCAGTAATTTTTTTACAGTCACAAAATCTGAAATACATTAATATGATAGGTAAGTTGTACAAGGAAAATATTGGGATATGTAAACTGACTAAATATCAATTATGAACAAGACTAGAAGAAAGTAAGTTAAGGAACTGGAGAGATGACTGAGTTGATAGTATGCTTGCTTCACAAATCTGAAGACCCTAGAACCCATGTACGATATGTAGGGTGTGATGACACATGCTTACTAACCCTGGAGACAGTGAAATGGGAGGTGAGACAACCAGTCCTGGAGCTCATGGCCAGCTAGTCTAGCCTACTTGCCTGAGTCCCAGACCAGGGCAAGGCCTAGCTCCAGGAAAAGGTAGACACCTAAGATTGTCCTCTGACCTCCATGTACACACATGCACATTCCCCCATACATGTGCACCCCACAGGCACACATACCCTCACACACAAAAGAGTAAGTTTAAGTCTAATAAAGTATCATAATCATTTAATGATAAATATTAGATGAAAAGCCTCATATTCAGTTCTTAAAATTCATCTTCAGTGTTTTTATGAGAGACATCTTAAAAATAACACTACAAGAGGTGAAGATTGAAGAGATAAAAAGAATATCCCAGGAGACCTTGTCTAGTAAAAATTCTATCTTATAAAATAGCTTTCTGGGAAATGACTAAAAACAGCAAAAGAGACAGTGTCATACTACAAACACAGCAGACTGTCATCAAAACCATGAACTTTGCTGCATATAGCTTCATTGACTCAAAGTACAAGTTTGTGATTTATGGAAAAGAAAAGCTAATTCAAAAAGAACCAAGAGCTTGGGTTGTAGAGACATATGATTTGGGATGATCTAATTAAAAGCTCTTTTATTGCCCAGTTATTTATCAGAATTGTGTAGACCATGTGTTGAGCCCATTTCCACCCTGGGAAGCTAAACATCTATAGTGGTTCCCTAGGCCTTCCCTACCTATTCTCTATTTGGCCTGCAAAGTACAATTTGTCTTCTTAGTTCACCTGACTTCATATCAACAGGAACAATACCCGGGAGCTTTTGGTTGGTTTGTCTTTTGTTTTGTTTTGTTACAGGGTCTCACTATGTGGCTCTGGATGTCCTGGAATTCACTCTGTAGACCAGGCTGGCCTCAAACCCAGAAATCTGCTTGCCTCTGCCTCCCAAGTGCTGGGATCAAAGGCATGCGCCACTACACCTGGCCCCAGGTGCTTTCGTTAAGGATCTCACAATAAAGCCTCAGCTAGACATGTGTAGCCACTGGTAGCCCTGTCCTGTTAATTCAAACACTCCCTCCTGGAGTGAAGAGTTGGAAGTCAATGAAATTTACTAGAGTCACAAGACCCAACCTGCAAGGTTACAAAAGCAGTAAACAATTTCTGGGGACAGGAGACCTTTCCGCCAGTCAAGCCATCTGCAAGGTGTGGGAGAAACTCCATGAGTTGTCACCCATGCTGGGATGGGCTATGCGCCTGGTCTGAGTCACCCACACTCCTTTAAGTAACCTCTTGCCTATGTTCCTGTAAGTAATCATGGTGAGCTCACTATTACTAATCTTGTCTTAGGTCCCCAAGACAAATCATAATGCCTAGGTATAAAATTGGGGGCTTTGTGCTCATACCGTGCTGACACATTTGGAAGTGACTGTATTTCCCATATGAGAGGAACATGGATAATTGGGGGAGGGGCATGTGGTGAAATGTAGTGGGTAGCCACTGAAGTGGTGTCCAGTGAGTCTTTTGACAGTAACATTTGATCTCTGTAGCCAAAGCAACATAGTGGAAATGAGGGAGGAGGACACCCAAGACTATGTAATAAAAGGCAGGTAACTTCTACCTTGCGTTCTCTCAGATTAGTTGCTGTGGTGGATGCCAGCTGCCATGCCAAGGTACATGCAACAGCCTGGGGGAGCTATGGATGCTTTAGGGTAACCACTAGCCAACCAGCCTGCTAGGCACAGAAGACATCCGAAGGCACGCTGTGATGGTACTTTTAGGAAGCACCCAGACTGCTTTTACCTCTGTGACACAGTGCTTGAGACACCTTGCCATCATGCTTTTGGGCCCTTCATGCACACAAACTGTAAATCAATCATAAATGATTGGGTTTATTTGAGAAGCTTGAGGTAATTGTTAATGTACTATAAATTGCTAACACAGGAATTTCCCCCGAATGTGGAGCTATATTTTCCTGTAAAAACTGTAAGTGCTATGCATACTTCAAAGTCATACTAGAGATGTAAGAGCAAAGCTTCTGGAAGAAGACAAGCAGAAAATTTTAAGAGCAAAACTCATGCTGGAGAGATGGCTCAGTGGTTAAAAACGATGAGCACTTTCCCATCTTCCCAGAGGACCCAAGTTCAGTTCCCAGCACCCACAGTAACAACCACCTGTAACTCCAGTCCAAATGGATTTGATACCTTCTAGATTCTGTGGGCACCTGCACATATGTTGCATTCCCTCACACAGACACGTAACCCACACATAAATAAAAACAATAATTAAAGAAGGCTTTAAAAGCAAAACTCAGATTAAAGAAGTTATCTTCAATGAAACAGAAATTGGATAGATAGCCACAATATCTACATAGAAACAATGGAAGTAGAGATGATGGAAGGTACCTTTGTTACTGCGCAAGAAAACAACTGTCAACCTAGATTCCACACAAACCAAAAATGAAATAGCAAAGGTAAAGCAAATACAACTTTAGATCAATAAACACTGAAAATTACTTGAAATCATATACTAAAACATATAATCAAGGGTATATTTTCACGCAAAAGAAAGGAGACCTAGATAAAAGCTTGGAGTTATAAACCATTATGAAATCATGCAAAAGTGAGTCTGAAGTGATTATTTCTGTCTAAAACAATAATAACAATGTTGGGTTTTTTAAATGCAGAGAAAATTAAAGTCCATGAAAGATAGGATTAAACAAAACAACATGTTCTTTTCTCATTGACCAAGAAAAGATTGAGACATTAATTGTACCAGAAGTTAGTAAGTCAAAGATGAATTATATATGCTAAGATAAGGTACTCAAAGACAAAGAATAGATCACTACCAAGCTGACAGAATAGACAGGAATAATAAAACACTTGAAATCCCAAAGAAGGGGGAAAAGGAAGAATGTGAACATAAGGAGATAGGAAAAACATATTTTAAGATGGTAGTTTTAGGTTCACATGTATTCTTAGTTACATTAAATGTAAATGATTGTGTAGTCCAACTGAAGGTAATACTGTCCCTATCTGGAAGAAAGGCAATCCACTATTGAGAAGGGACACATTTGAATGACTGGCATGTCAACACCAACTTAAACACAGCTCTTGTAAGTATGTTATTACAGAAAAAGTATATTTTAAGTAAAGATGGATTACTAGAAATAGCCTCACTTCATAAAGAAAAACATTTGGTTTACTTGGAAGATATAACAAATTGTATGTCTATAATAACATTGCACCAAATGTATGAAGTAAAAGGAAATAACTATTAAAAAAAGACACATCTACATTCATAATGGAAATTTCATTATTTTTATCAGCATATATTAACTCTATACATACTGGCAATTTGAGTGTATTTCTTTTTTAACTTTTAAACTTTATTGGTTTTTAGTGTGTGTGTTGGGGGGCATATCATAGCACACATGTAATAGTCAGAGGATCATTTTGTGTAGTGGATTTTCTTCTTGCACCATTTTGTGGATTCTAGGGATTAAACTCAGGCAATTAGGCTTATGTGGTAAGTGCCTTTACCTGCTAAACCATCTTGCCAGCCCCTATACATGCACTAGTAAATAAGAGAATAGATTTAAAAAAAAACAGAGATCTAGACAAAAACAATGATTCAGATTTACCTAAGTGACATCTATAGACCACTATACTCATTATCTTATATGAACATTATTTTGAAGAGCACACAAACTATTTATTAATATTGACTATATTGAAGACTGTAAAGCAATCTCAGCTATTTAGGAAAGTTTGATATTGTGAGAAATATCTTTTCTGCTCACAATGAAATTGTGCTTGAAGTCCATAACAAAAAGCAGAGAAAGAGAAAAATAAAAGAAACACCATGGGTTTAGATTATTAAGCTATGTATTTCAAAGAGATCTCAAGTGTTAAAGAAAAAATTCACAATAGAAGTTAGAAAATATTTTGAAAAGCTAAAGCAGTGTTTAGAGGGAAATTTACATGTTTATATGCATGAATACTGAGAAAAGACTAACTAACTAACTAACTAACTAACTAACTAACTCAGTTAGTTCAGGGATTCACTACTGAAGTGACCAGAAGCAGAAAACAAACAAGTTCAAATAATTAAAGGGAGGAAATGATATGAACAGCAGAAATGTGCAAAATATTCAATAAAGAGGATAAGCAAACTTAAAACTTTGGGTGTTTAAGACTGGCGGGGCGGGGGAGAGATCACAGTTTACGTCAGCAACATATGAGGAGATATAAAAACATCTACAAATAGGAAAATGATAAAATCATGACAATGAAATTAGCACTTAAGAAAAAAATGACATGTTCTAGGAAAATATAGAAAAAAAATGAACACAAAAAGAGGAAATGAATGGCTGGAAAATGTACTGAAGGTATACATATGATTCAATGACATCACTATCAATACACTTTTTTTCTAAGATTCTATTTTTTTCCCCTTTTGATGGTGGGAATCTGACCTAGAATCTAGTGCAATGCTGGGCAAATAGTTTGCCACTGAGCCTCCTCCTCCAGGTAAGATTGTACTTTCTGAAAAATCCATCAAATAAAACTTCATTTGATGTTTTTCATTTTAAATTTTATCCTTTTTAGGCTATATTGCCCCTTTTTCTTTTGTCTTTTGAGACAGAAGGTTTCTCTGTGTAATTGTGTAGTTCTTACTGTCCTGGAACTCACTCTGTCGATCAGGATGACCTTCAACTCAGAGTTCCACCTGCCTCTGCCTCCAGAGTGCTGGATTAAAGGCATGTACCACCACCACCTGGCTTGTGCTTAAAAGTATTTTTGTTAATAGTTTAAAAACTATATTCAAATGACAAACATATTAATGTTTCTATTCTTACAAACACATGCTATTTATATGCTATTGCTGTGTCTGAAATATTTAATGTCTAAGGTCCTCAATTGTAGACTATGGTTAATATTTAAAGTGTTAAAGAAAGCTCCACTATGTAAAATAATATATAACTATTTATTTATTTATTTGTCCTGATCTTGGAATAGTTTGCATGATATAAGTTCTAGGCAGTATGCTGAAACTCTGCATCTTAACAACCATCCCAAGAGTGAAGAGGCAGCTAACGGGATGGAAGAGAACATTTGCTAAGCCATTCTTCTGACAATCAAGCCCCATTCTATGGACTTTCAAATGGGATAATGAATTTGAGTGGAAACTTTTCCAAGGAAGAGATCCAAGTGGCCAATAAATGTATTTTTTAAATGCCCAGTGTCACTAGCTGCAAGGGAAATGCAAATCAAAATCACAATGAACGCTTCTGCCACCCTGGCTTGGAATGACTATTTAAAAACGAACAAGAAACTGAACTAGCAAATGTTAGTGACAATGTAGAGAATCTTCAAATAGTGGTGTGTGGTCCAAGGAGATGGTTCAGCAGGTAAAATACTTGCTACACACAAACCTGAGCTTAATCTCAGAATGCACATAAAGGTGGAAGGAGAGAACTCAGTTCCATAAAGATGCATTCTGCCCCTTCTCATGCACACCTAATAAGAATAACATTAAAAAAAATTTAAGTACTGAATATACATCAGTACTGTTATTAGGGAGAGCAGTACAGAAGTTGCTTCAAAAAGTGCAAATAAATGTGTTATGTATTTGTTTACTGCACTTCAGGGTGTAGAAATCCAAAGGAAATGAAATCTACACACCAAAGAGGTATCTGAACACTCATGTTAATTGTCTCACTGCTCATAATAGCTTAAGGCCGGGAATTAACATAGCTGTCCATCAACAAGTGTGGTGTATACACAAAGGAGAGTATTATTTGGTCACTAGAGAAGAAGGAAATCCTGTATTCTGTATCAAAATGTATGGAGCTGGATAAGATGATGTTAAGTGAAATAATCCAGACACAGAGAAGCAGTTGCTTCATATTTCTCTCCTATGTGGAAGTTTTAAATAAAGTCGATCTGAATGTAGAATAGAGGTTTTTAGAAGCTGTGAGTGGGAGAGCACAAATGGAAGGCAGCTGAATGTTATCGTGCAAGTGGCATGCATAAACTGACACATTACACAAAAACACATCAGTGTGCTCAAGTAATATATAGCAATAAAAATAAAACTGCATTTAGCTGGGTGTGGCCGTGGTTCACAGTTACAACTCTAGCACTTGAGAAGCAGAGGCAAAAGGATGGCAATTTCAAGACCAGCATAGGCTACATAGTGAGACTATCTCAAAGTGAGTTCAAATTTTGTGAACATTCCACTTATCTGTGCTCAGTTTAAGGGCAGTAATATATAAAGGAGGTCCAGGTTGATGTTTTGTTGTAAAATCTTCTATACCCCAGTCTCTGAAGGATGTGTGCTAAGATTCCTTTTGTTTATGAATCACTCAGTTGTTTTCATTTTGCTTTATAAAAAATTCTTACGTGATGCACAAGTTCAGGATTGTGATGCTTCTTCATGGGTTTCTTTTGTTATTACTCTTGAGTGAATATTTCTTCATCCCTATCAAAGCTCTTGTCTTTAAATGATACTTTGGACCCATGTTAATAGTCTACACCATTTTCTTTCACTCTTTTCTTGGTATGTCTTTATATCTTTTGCCTTCAGATTTTCTGCATACTTTTATTTTAGGCTTTCTCTTGTACACAACTCAGGGACAGCATTTCTTTTAGGAATTCAGTCTCAGAATCTATCTTTCATTATCTAAGCTTAATTTGTTAAAATGGTTATTGATACCTTTGGATTATTTTTTATTTTAGTATGGTAGTATTATTAGGTCTTTATGTTTTCCCTTTCTCATATTGGGTAGAAAACATTCATTACTTTTTTATTTTCTCCTTGATTGAAAACTGTGGGATCTGTGTCTATTCTTTTAGTAGTTATCCTTAATGCTTCATGTAAATCCTTCTCTCTATATATATTTTTAGCAGTGTCCATACTCAGCTTTCTTACCATTATTCTGAACATAGTAAGGTGTTTACCTACCAAATGCCAAGCCTAACTCTAAAATCTTTTAACTGCTGCATAGTTTTAGCATCCAGTTGTTTTGAAGATAAAGTTTCCTCAAAGAATTAATTTTCTGAAATATGTTGTTAAGTTTCAGAAATCTACAATTTGTTAAATCTGTGACCTTCCTTCCAGGATGACTTACCTTCTGGCAAAGTTCACCATGTTTAAGAAGGTGATATTAAGTTTGTTTACTCTTCCTATGTGGAAATATCTTATTCCACCCTCCTTGTACTATTATTCTAACTAGCTGTGAAGTCCTAGGTTGATAGTAATGTCCTCTTTACACTTAGCAAATTTAGACATTGTCTTAGAGTATCTATGATGCCACTGGGGGTGGGAGGCTTTTACTCTGTCATTTATTTGTATTTTATCTCTTTTCTTGATAGAGACTTAATTTTCTCTTTGCTTTTATTATTTTACAACATCACTACAGTATGCCCAGATGTTATTATCTTACTCAGTGCTCATAGATTTTTTTAATGGAGAATTATAATATTCAGAAAAATGCCAAGGCTGCATCTTTTCATATAATGTTTTCCCATACATTTGTGTAATTCTGGTTGGAAAATTTTAGCCTATTTTCCATGCTCTTAGCTGCCCTGTGTTTTTCTATATTCCTTCTCTCTCTCTCTCTCTCTCTCTCTATCTCTCTCTCTCTCTCTCTCTCACTTAGCCCCGCATTTCAAGGCAATTCCTTAGTACTGTTTCCACATGTATCTTCTTTTCTATGGTAGCCACAGCAGAGTTTTCCCAGTTTGTTCATTTAAAATATTTTAATAGTGTATTTTTACTTCCAATATTTAAAGTTGTTATTATTTTATTATTACTATTTTTTGAGATAGTGTCTCCTATAGCCCCTGGCTGGTCTCTAACTCAGGAATGGCCTTATATCTCTGATCCTCCCACCTTCACGTGTCAAGTGTTGGTATTACAGGAATGGATCATTTACACATGGCATTCAGTTATAATTCGAACGGATTATTCTTAATAACGATGGCAGAATACGGGTAATTTAAAAATATCAGCCTTTTTATTTTATTTGTTTCTGACTGCCTTGTGATTCATTGCCTATTCTTTCCAGCATCGTTCCACCACTGACCCTTGTGAAGAAGCTATGTTTCTTCTAGAGTAAATTTTTTTTCTGAAGCCGGGTTTTACTGACTCCTTCCCTAGGTATATTACTTAATAGAGGTTAGTGGTTCAGCTAGACAGATAGCTTGTCCTGTTATTTCTCTTGTTCTCACTCTCATACTTGATTGCAGTTCACCCTTCCCTATCTAATTGTTTTGAAGCTGTCTCTCTCAACCCACTTGGCCTCTGGTCTCGAGTAAACTTAGGCCATCTCGACTCTCTATAGGGCTAGTGGGTGGTATTTGTGTTGCCTTCAGAACCTCCTTTTAATATCACTCTGAGATTTTCTTGTACTTCATCTGGAGTTATATCTATTATTTTTAAATTTCTGTGTTTTGGTCTTTCTTGGTTTAGTTTTAGGGAATCATTATCTCAGAAGGATTGTTAGGTTAAAGTTCAAAGAATTTCTTTTTCTGAAAATGTCCAAATTCTATGCTCATGTTTAATTAACCATGTATCCCGGTACAAAGATGAATCAGCAAGCCTCTACCCCCTCATGATGTGAAAAAAACACTTTTATAACCAGAAAGGCAAGAAATAACTTAGAGTTTACCTATTCGATGTATCTTCTTAACATTGTTTTATCTGGGCATAATTTGATAGCCTTTTGTCTGTCTGGGATTGCCTAAGGGGCTAGCTTCTGGGATTGGCTGAAATTCCATTGCACAGTTAGTAGTCTGAATTCTCAAATCAAGTTTTAACCTACTTGTACATCAGCTAAGTCATAGTTAACTACATGAAGAGGTTTCTTTGGGCCAATTCCTGTGGAATATGGTTTGATCTAATATATTCAAGTTAACCACATTTTGAAGATAATTGTCTGAAAGTAGTTGTCAAGGATCTGATCCTTTTCAGTGGCAGTTTCTGGTTTGTTTGTTTGCTTTTCTCCCCTTTGAAAGGATCATACCTTGCTACTTTTTGTATGCCTTGTGACAGTTGTTTTAAAAACTGGACATTTTTGTCTAATGATCTGATGACTCTGATCATGAGAATACCTAGAACTAAGCAGCAGCATGCTCCAGAGCAAAGATGAGGCTTCCTTCACCTCCTCCCAGGCTTGTTGGTTTTGTCATTTTGTTTGGTTTTTATCATTGTAGCCATGCCAAGGGTAATCCTGTGGAACATATAATGTTAAATATCCACACAGGTATTTCTGAGCTCATGCCTTTCTCTAGGAATTTGCAACAAGATCATAATTTCCCCTGAATGTGTGGTTGCTTTTGAATATACGACTCCTCAATGTCTGCTTCCCCAAATGGGGGAGAGAGAAAAATGAAAGGAAGGGCAAAGGTACGTGCCCTTTAAATGCCCCGGAAGTTGCTTCAGCTTGCAGAGGAGGGTATTGCAACCTGGGCCTGCAGCATGTTTGTGTGAAGGTTGTGCAACAATGCCTCTTCCCCTTTATGTCAGTACCTCTGTGATTAGAAGTAATGATCAGTAATCCCAGTATGGAACCTGGTTTGGGATATAGCGTTGGTCTTGCGTGTGAACCACTGTGTTCCCAACCACCACTGCCATAAAACAACAAAATGGAAGGAAAGGAGGGAAGAGGAAGAAAAGAAAGAAAGGGGGAAATACAGATGTGTGTGTGTGTGTGTGTGTGTGTGTGTGTGTGTGTGTGTGTAGAACAACACTTGTTTTTTATTGCATATTCTGGCTTTTCCTCCAGGAACAAGAACCTATGTGTTTTCCTGAAGGGAACACAGAAATGGGCATTAGCCATGAGCTGAAATGGACTAACATTACTAGTAGTCAGTCTAGACAAGACTTTCTCTGGAAGTTGTAAGCCTTCAGTGGACTTCAGAGTTCCGAAATAGTTACATCAGACAGATTGTGATAAACCACTCTTGATTAGGTAGTGAGAGAGACACCCGGCACTTTATTGCCGTCTTGCCAGAATCATTTCTAGATGTCTCTCTTTTTAATAAGTCTTCTTTTGGATAAAAGTGAAATTTATATCCACTGCATGAAATGTGTTTATTTTAAATGATTAATTTATAATTAATCTTTCCATGCCAGTAATTGTCTAGGTAAAAGAGTCTTCTAAATGCATGATTTTTCAGATAAGTGTTTAAATCCTTCTGTTACACTTCAAACTAAGAGTGGGATGCTAACAGTATGTTTGTTTTCTAGCCACTTAGCTGCTTTGGTTTTTTGGAGAAGGCAGCAGAGGTAATTTCAGTCTCCCTAAGAATTTTTTTTTTTTTTTTTACTTAAATCCGTTGAGTTTCCATCTGTTTCCTTGAAATGAAGCTCCTTCGATGCAGCTGGTTCTTTGTCTTTGAGGAATGAAGGCTGTTTGGTGACTTGACCAGTTAAGTAAAGACTGGGGGGCGGTGGGCTTCTTTTCTTCATTCTCAGTGGACTTATTATGTAATGCTGATTCCCTAGAAATCTCCTTTTCTTATTTTTATTTTTTATGTGTATGGGTATATACATACATACATACATACACACACACACACACACACACACACACACACACACACACATATATATATATATATATATATTTGTGTGCATGTCTGAAAGAGCATCAGATTCTCTAGAAATGAGGTTACAGATGGTTGTGAGCTTTCATGTAGGCGCTGGGAATAGAACCCAAGTCCTCTGGAAGAGTGATCAGTGCTTTTAATTGCTGCACCATCTCTCCAAACCACACCACTTCCTTTTCTGCTACAGTCTAGTTTTCCTTTCCTGTTAGGAAATCAGTGAAATACAAAATGACCTGAACATAAGTCATTCAGCTTCTCTCTTTCCCTCTATGCTAAATGTTAAAATGTAAAAGAATTTTTAAGTGTATTTTCTGCCTCATTCTTTAGGGTCAAGAATTATCAACTCAAAGCCAACCATTTCATCTTTCATACGTATTCTTTCCTATGTGCTTTCCTTTTACTTGTGAAATGAATCTCTGATAAACTATCACCTCATCTGTTAAAATGCAATATATCTCTAAGTACCATACTTTTGAAATCCAATAATATATATCTAATATTACACTTAAATATTGAAAATTCTCACTATTAAATATCTTGTCTACAAGCTTTCAATTGTCCCTTATCCATGTTTGTTTGCTTGAAGCAGGATCAGAGTAGCATCCATACTCCCGATTCTTTCATAAAAATCCCCCCCCCCCCCGACCCCGGCCCTGTAGGTGGGTGTGATATGTGTGGGTCTGTGTGTAGGTGGAGGCATGAGGCTGATTTTGAATGTCTTTCTTCCACTGCTCTCACCTTTAGTTTTGAGACAGGGTCTCTCCTTGAACATGAAACTCAAGGGTTCTGCTAGGCCAGTTCTGCCTATCTTTTCAGAAAGGATATGCTTCTTGGTTTGTTATCTTTCTGTTCTACTTGTTTAATCTTAAAGAAGTTTTACTCTTTCTTTAGGTCAGGTTGAAATGAAAGTCCTTTTCAGGTTGTCCTTTGTTGTCTGAGTTAAAAAGAGAGAAATGATAGAAACTTAGAGCTGAGAGACCAGAACTAAAAAACAAAAACAAAAACAAAAACAAACAAACAAAAAACCCACTGCAGATTACTATTTCCATGTCTACCTACAACTTGCTATAAAGAACAATCTCCTTTTTGATTAGCCTTAAGTTCATGATAATAATTCTTACTTATGTCTGTACTTCCTATGAAAGAGTTGTTTCCTTTCTCTAGACCATAAGTAAAGTGGACCAAACATTTGAGATTATTTATTATCACTTAATGAAAATTTCAGTAGGTTTCCTTTATCACTCTAGTGACCATACAATTATCACTTAGATATGAATTCTTGTATAGAGTGAGCTAGGGAAAATGGGAACAAACCAGGACTTCCATAGACAACAGAATCCTGTGATCCTTTTATTTACCATTTATTTAACCTTATATAACAGGAGCAGAAGTAATGTCACTAGCAGACATGTCTTTGCATATTCTGGCATATATATAATCTGGGTCACTCTTGCAATTTGTATGGCAATAGCACCATCTATTCTCCTCCACCTTGCTGAAGTTTTCTGAAATTTGTTTATATTATTAATCCCAGCTGTCTTTGTATATTTTAATATAATACATGTTTTCATCTCTATGGCACAGAAATCGGTGTTCAAGAGAATTTCTCATGAAAAGATATCAAACAATAAACTTTGAAAACAACATTGGGAGCTCTTTGCTAAGACAGCAATGTCTTTCCATCCCAGAAACACAATGGTAAAGGTTGAAGTGGACGGCTTTGGCCACACTGAGTGCCTGGTTGCTAGGGCTGCCTTCAACTCTGGCAAAGTGGATACTGTTACCATCAATGGCCCCTTTACTGATCTCAACTACATGGTCTACATATTCTAGTATGACTCTATCATGCCAAGTTCTACAGCATAGTCAAGGCTTAGAATGGGAAACTTAGTATGAACAGAAAGGGAATCTCCATCATACAGGAATGAGATCCATCCCACCAACATCAAATGGTGTTGTGGAGTCTACTGGTATCTTCACCAATGTGGAGAAGACCAAAATCCACTTGAAGGGTGGAGTCAAAAGGTTAAAAAGGTATTCATTTCTGCCCCTTCTGCTGATGCCCCCATGTCTGTGATGAGTGTGAACCAGAAGAAGTATGACTCCTCATTCAAGATTGTCAGCAATGCCTCCTGCACCACCGACTGCTTAGTGCTACTTCCAACCCCCACCCCTCACTGGCCAAGGTCATCAATGACTACTTTGACATCTTGGAAGGACTCAAAACCACAGTCCATGCCATCACTCCACCTAGAAGTCTGTGGATGGTTGCCCCTCTGGAAGCTGCAGTGTGATGGTTATAGGGATGCCCAGAACATCATCCTTGCATCCACTGCTGCTGCCAAGGCTGTGGGCAAGGTCATCCCAGAGCTGAATGGGAAGCTCACTGGCATGACCTTCCATGCTTCTAAACTTAGTGTGTCCTTTGTGGATCTGACCTGTGCCCAGAGAAAGCTGACAAGTCTGATGATATCAAGAAACAGGCATTGGAGGCCCACTAAATGGTATCTTGGGCTACATTGTTTCCTATGACTTTAATAGTGATGCCTACATGTCTACCTTTGGTGCTGGGGCTCGCATTGCTCTCAGTGACAGCTTTGTAAAGCTCATTTCCTGGTATGATGATGAATATAGCTACAGCAACAGAATGGTTGATTTCATGGCCTACATGGCCTCCAAGGAGTAAGAAGCTCTGGACCACCCAGCCCAGCAAGAACATGAGAGGAAGAGAAAAGCCCTTGCTGCTGAAGAGTCCTTGTTCCAACTCAGTCCCCAACACGGAGTATCTCCCTTTGCAGTTTTCATCCCAGACCACCAGAAGATGGGGATGGGCTTAAGGATTTCTGCTCTCTTGAATACCTTCAGTAAAGTTCAGTGCACACACACACAAAGAAAGGAAGACAGACAGACAGAAAGAAAGAACAGAACAGAAAAGAAAATAACATTGGGAAAGATACCACCTGAAAGCTCAGCTACTATTTTATAGATTGTCGTTAGTGACCAACCCATAATATCCTTGATCAAGGGGTCTGGGCACTTTATGTTAGATCACCCAGGTTCTTTATGTCTAATTTGTCCACATCCAGATGCACTGGATTATATTTTTTGGGGCTGGGAGCATGGGCTTGAGTTGAAAGAGCAACAGAAAGAGATTCAATTTTAGGAGATTCTTTAAACTAAACATCTTGTTGGGCAACAGTGAAACAAATCTTTAATCCCAGAACTTGAGAGGCAGAGGCAGGTGGATCTTTGAGTTTGAGGACACCCTGGTCTACAGATCAACTTCCAGGATAGCCAGGGCTACTCAGAGAAACCCTGTCTCAAAAAATAAAATAAAATAAAAAATTAAGCATCTCATTTTTTTTCATTATGGTTGCAGTGCTTATGGTGTTCCAAGTGATGCTCACTTTTCTGTGAACGTATGTGCAAGCTTGTGGCCTTTATTATGATACGATGTTACATGATTCAGAGGAGAGAATGTCTAACGTGAAATGCATTATATCCGTTGGTTTTTAGGAGCAAATGCCATTGTTTTATATTAACATGTTTTATGGTACAATGTTCAAGAATTAATAATACATTAAAAAAGAATTGTAAGCAAAAAGGAAGCTCTGTGACTGTCACTACTAGGTTTCCTATGAGAAGCTTAGAAGTTATTACTCCCTGTTAGTTTATAGCAGGTTGGTCTTCAGAGCAGCCAACCCCTGAAAGCATGACTATGGACATCCTATTCCATTAACTATCCTTCTGAAGTGTGAAACACTATAGGATGCGGCTTTACATTTAACTATCTCCTCACCCTTTCACTTTTGTTAACTTCAGTGTTCGGAACTTTCAAGGAACATAGAATGAGAGCTGCTGGATAGGAATGGGGAAAAAACGGGCAAGGGAGAGCTCAACATTTTAGCTTATTTAGCATGTACATGTTGAGTCTTCTGGTACAAATGCAGGTTTTCAAGGTTTTACACACACACACACACACACACACACGAAATTTTATGGGAATGATTCAGGGCATGATGATGCATTTTCCTCTCTCTCTCTCTCTCTCTCTCTCTCTCTCTCTGTCTCTCTCTCTCTGTCTCTCTCTCTCTCTGTCTCTCTCTCTCTCTCTCTCTCTCTCTCTCTCTCTCTCTCTCTCTCTCTCTCTCTCTCTCTCTCTCTCTCTCTCTCTCCCTCCCTCTCTCTCTCTCTCTCTTGGTCGGTACAGGGTTTCTCCGTGTAGTTTTGGTGCCTTTCCCGGATCTCCCACTGTAGACCTGGCCTCAAACTCACAGAGATCCTCCTGGCTCTGTCTCCCGAATGCTGAGATTAAAGGCATGCGCCACGACCACCCGGTGGATGCATTTTTCTTGATGTAAAATATAAATACGATAACAAACTCTACCCATATTCCCAACTATTTTTTGTTTTTGCTATTAAAAACAAACAAGTCAGGAGGTGGAAGAGGCAGACAGATCTCTGAGTTCAAGGCCAGCCTGGTCTACAGAGACAGTTCCAGGACAGCCAGGACTACACAGAGAAATCTTGTTTTGAAAAACCAAAAAAACCAAAAACTAAAACCCTAAAACCAAACAAGCTATGTTCTCCTTCTCTCCTCAGTGATGTGTGTCCTCCTGTCTGAAGCAATAGGATTATTGTGCTGTTAAAGAGAAAATATTCCTCATTATATAATACCCTTTTGATAGTAATAGGTTTCTCCTTTGGTTTTATATTTGTACTACTCATGTGAATTTCAGCTTGCCTTTTCTAGGGTTGTTGTACACCAACATTCGTACCACTCAAAACTGAGGGGTTCTTAGTGTGGTTATTAATTAAAGGGCGGAGGATAACCTTCTTTGGGGTGACAGGTCAAAGTGTTCAAAAGCATAGTCTGTGAGAATGGAAAAACACTTAAAAGTTTTCAATTTTTGTTGTTGTTTGATTGGTTTTGTTTTGTTTTGTTCTTTAATTGTAAGTGCCTGGCAAACCGAAAAACAAAGAAGAAAAACCTACGGTACACAGTCAAAGCCAAAATTCTCAGTTTCGCTTTTTAATATTTTGATATATCCCTCCGCCTCGAGTTTTTGATCGCAGCTGTGCTTTGACATATTATTTTTTTAAGTCAGGTAATTATTTACCAAGTGTGAGTAGGCTTCTGAAATGTTATGAAAGAGAGGAGCCATGAACGAACTCTGTAGACTCTGGGGTGACGTGGGGGGGGGGGGCGGATTCTTTTGTTGGGGGCAAGGATTCCACTTTTGAGACTGTTGTGCGTGGACCTCGCGGATTCCTTCGCTCAGACGACACCTCGCAGCCTGGCTTGAGGACGTCTCGCGCTGTGGGGAGACCAGCCCTCCCAGTGTCGCCCGGAACCCCACTTCTGAGCTCAGTGTTGGCTCTCCGTGGGCCTCAGCTTCCTCCACCGACCAAGACTGCAAGGGATACCAAAAGTTGCATGGTCCGAGTAAGTAGTGGGGAGACGCCATTTGCTAAGACGGGGCTGGGTAAAAATGCTGTGTGGAGGCCATTTCCTGTCAGCCAAGGCTTGCCAAGCGCGCCCAGCTTGTGCTTCTGGTGTCTCCTCGGAGAGAGCACAGCGTGGCCATTTCCCGCTCTTCCACCGCCAGTAGGACCCCCGCGGCTGGTGAGCACGGGGGGTGGTGGGGTCGGGCCCTGGGGGGCGCCTTCCTGCGATCCAGCCGTGGACTCGGCGCCATGGCCTACTCTCGTGAGGCTGAGGCGCGGGCCCTTCCGGCCGCCGTTCTCTTCCGCTCGCCTCAGGTGCAGCGCGGATCCCTCCGCCGCAGCGTGCGCTGCCGGCAGCGCGGCGCTCGGCTTTCCGGCAATACCCGGATGGACGGGTAATGGCCGCCATCTGGGACTCGCAGGCAATGGGGACCACGACAGGTATTCCCTGAGTGCGGAGCCGCCAAGACCGGTTAGGATGTCGGGGCGCACAGAAGGACAGCCAGGGGCAAAGGGAGAATTTGAGGGTTCTCAGGGCTCCCCCAAAGGTCTAGGGATCCGCCTCTTGTGATAGGAAGCTCATGTTAAATAGTCCCCGTCCATTCAGCGCTTCCGCCCAACTTGCTGCAAAGTTTTTCTAGAGAAGTCAGTGGTTTTGAAGCCAGGGCTCTTGCCAGCCGTGAGCGCTGGCCATTCTCGTCTCAGCTCGGGCTCGCCGTAAGTTTGTCTGTCTGCACTCTGCACAGTCTCAGAGCCTAGGGCTTGGGCGCGAGCGCGGCGACAGTATACTTCCGCGCGTCCGAGGGGCAGCGGAACTCCGGGGAAAGGGGCGGATCGGGCGCGGCGTTTGGGGGCGACACGGGGCGTTGGGCGCGCGAAGCCATCGCTAGTCGGGTTCCGCGGCTGGTGGAGACGGGATGGGCATCCCTCAGCCCGCACCCCTCGAGCCGTAGGTTCGCTGGCCCGCCTCGACGGCATCCCTACTATGGGCCCAGTCTTTGGCTTTGGGGGGCTGCTCCTTGCAGAGACTCCCACTCTCTGGCGCACGCACTCCGCGCCCTCTTCAGAGTTGGGCAAAAAAAGTGGTCCTCTTTGCAGACTCCTCCCAACCACACCCAGTGGCAGATGAATTTCTTTGTAACTGGCTTTTTTTTTTTTTTTTTTACTTGTAGGGTCCATCTTGAATCTGTTCTTAACATGGTGTCCTCTTTGTTAAGTGTGTAGTCTCTGAGTAGATGGCTTTGGTAATTCAAAGTGTGTGGGCTGAATGCATACGTGATAATGTGTTTTAACTCTTCTCTAGACCAATGGAACAGATGGAGCTCCGAAGTTTAGCAAAAGTTAAGGGTTAGTTTCCTCTTTAGGTTTAAATTTGGGGCATTTAGGGTTGGTGAATTATTTTTTCAAGTCTTGAAAATAGGGGGGGAAAGTCAATTTTTAAGGAATTCATGAGAATGTTGAACTGCCTGTGATTATCTCAGGGATGCAATGTGAAAATAACTCACATCGTGGTAGGAGCATCATTAATTTGAGAGTATTTTTTAGGCACTCTTTATTAATACTAATTGAATTGCTCCTTTTCCAGCAAAACAGATCTGTCTTGAGTGTGCTCTAGTATGATCAAAGTGAATAGAGAACATTTATGGTGACTCGCTAGAATTCCCTAACATTTTTAAAGTCATACCTGCAACTCTGTGCAGATGGGTTTTTTATCCTTCAGCAAAGCTGTATTTTTTTTTTTTTTTTTGAGAAATTCACAAAAGGCAGCTCATATGAACACTTGGGGTATTGGCATTCTATGGGGTGGGTAATCACATAGACCTTACTGTTTTCTCTTTCTTTTCTTTTCTTTCTTTGCCAAATTATAATTACCAATTCAAAACATGTGTCTGGTGTTTGAAAGGATAAATGAGCAGCAATTATAATGAATATCTACTGTGTAATCTCATAGTATATAAACTTTTAACCCGAGGATTTTATCTTTGCATACTTCATATCTTCCTATATCTTTTCTGGAAATAGAATATTGTGATTTCAAAAGCTGCTGTATTTTGAAATGTTCTGAATGGGTAATTTTTTTATCTTAATATAGTTTGATTTAAAAAATACCATACAATGCCACACAATGTCCTCTTAATATACTTTTATTGCTACTTTTTGCAGTTGTTTGGGATTGTTCTCACTGAAGCTTTGTGCCCTATAGAGCACTTAAATATGACCAGTCTTTCTATTTTCCTTTTTTTTTTTTTTTTTTAAATGTGAAGTTTGAATCCTACATTTCTTCAGGTACTCTAATAAAGTTTTTTTTGTTGTTGTTTGTTTTGTTTTGTTTTTGCAGTAAGAAAAGGGTTATTACAAAGTTTTGAAATTACTGTTGTCTGCTCTCATGTGTAGACTATGAATTTATTCATACTGGCTTCACATGTTGAACAATTTTCATGGGATGTTAGATACCAGCACTAAGCATCATCAAGATGCTTTTTTAGTGGTCACATAAGTGGTTCAGAATTGGATGCGGTACTAGTTCTGTTTTTCTGATTTGGGTGGAGTAAGAACAGTTTTCTTAATTGTATTAAATTATATTAATGTATTCGATAACTTCTTTACACTTTGAGTTGTGACTTTTGTATTGTACAAGTTATGATATGTTATCATTGGATATCAATAATATGCTTATGCCTAAGTACAGAGGATCTTAAAAACAAACTTAATATGCCTAAGTTAAATATGAAGTGTAGTTGACAAGGGAGATTTTACTTTTGCAGTCAGAATTTTAAAATCTTGATTTTTCATTTCTAGATATCCTCTCTTTTGATCACTGTACCTGATTATGGCATTGTCCAAGCATTAAGTTGTGTGCCTTTGTTCCTGGGAGAAAGGTATGATAAGGATTGGAGTACTAGAGTAGATAAGTCTATTAAGTAGTAAGTTCACATGTTTTAGTACTGGATTAAATAAACTAAATGGTTATATGTATGTGAATTTTCTAAGTGACCTTAGTGTTTTATTTTTGATCCGAATAGAAAGGATTTCTACAGAAGCTTTCATTTTAATGTAAGCAAAAAGTAATTTTGGGTTTCATAGTTTATTTAATGTTTTGTAATATGTCACACTAAATACAGAGGTAGCATTAATGGCTTCTAGATAAATGACCAATAAAGATAAACATGGTAGAAACATGTTTCAGAGCTCTATAAATGGCTAGAGTCTATGCTTTAGTTTATCAAGTGCTATTCAATGACCTAAAGAAAGACAGTACTATGTATTTACATTATCCTTAATGATATCTACTTTGTTAGGAAAGGTAGTGGAGAATCAATAAAGAATTATGACTGGTTTCCTGGGATAAACATCTGAATAACCTGATATAGACAAAAAGAATGGCAAAAACTGCCCACAAATTCTAAGGAGAGGTATAAAATTGTAGTGGAAAATACTGTGCTCTTATACAAAAATATGGTTTAATCTACCATTGACTAAAGATACCTGCCATTTGTTTGTGTTAGTTAGGTCATGATATCTTTAAAGTGGGTACCACAATATTTTTTAATTCTCCTCTCCAAATGCATTAAGTATATACTAAACTAGCTGAAGTTGATCGTAACCATGTTCTTCCATGAACTCTGTCTATTGATTTCGTTATTTTTAGGGCCTTTTTTCACAAAGGCATAAAATTTTTATTTATTTAGAAATTAATGTCCAACAGCTATATTGAATAGAACAACAAAGTTGAGTTGAAATACCAAGTTATCATTTATGTTCCTTCCTTGAGTAACTTCTTTTTATACAACATGTTTGACACCTTGCCAGATTTGCATGGTACTTTGTTCCTTAGTAAAATAATGATGAATGTAGAGAATTTTCAAAACTGAGTTTGATGTGTACTGTGTAGAAAAAGTGACATCATGAATAGTGAAAGCATTGCATGAAGTGAAGTAAATAAGAAAATGTAGCATGATTACATACTAAAATAATCTGGATTATTACGTGTTGCAGAATTGATGCTATAAATTGGTATTGCTACATGAGTGTCAGAAAAATAGACTATTTAAATTGGAAAGCTTAGGCTTCACAGAGGTCTCATTTCAAGAAGTAATTAATAATAGATAAAAATGAATATTAGCTCTATAGACAGTTATTAGTGCCATTTTATTGATGTTAAATATAAAGTATAAAGTTATCTATTGTGGTAAAAGCCTTATTGTGTCTATCTTGAAAATTTAAAATAAAAGGTCATCGGGCTAGGGCTATAGCTCTGTAGTAGAGTGTTTGCGTAGCATGTGTCAGGCTCTACATTCAGTTCTCAGGCTCTCAGTAAACAAATGGTCATAATTAACTTGAATGTGATTCTGTTTCTTAATATAACTAATTTTTTTTTTCTTACCTCACCCTTTTTGAGAGATCCTTTAGTAACAGACAAAAACTATACTTCTTTTAGAGATAAAACTAGTCAAAATGATGTGGTGGTAGATAACAAAACAGTTTGATAGACAGGATAAGGAATGAACTTGAATATTTGATTACTTGTAGAATTAATCTCCTGAAGGGCATGCTGGAACACGCCTTTGATCCTAGCACTCAGAAGGCAAAATCAGGAGATTCTCTGTGAGTTCCCAGGACAGCCTGGTCTACATAGTGTGTTCCAGGTAGCCAGAGCTACACAGTTAGCACTTGTCTTGTACTAGGAAGGACGTAAAAGTTAATGTGTCGCTTGCTTGTTAGATGCTGGTGTTGTCTAGGATCATGTATTCTTTCCTCATAGCCAGATTATGTACCTTCACATTTAAGATATAATAGTTTAAATGTACCTGTGTTTGCAAACTTTTCTTATAAACAAACAGAAAATATCTTAGACTTTGTGGGCCATATGGCTTCTATTACTGCTGTCAGCTGTCATTGTCATGAAAAGTAGTCATAGACAATATGTAGGTGAACAAACGTGCCTTCTGTTTCAGGGAAATTTATGAAACAGGCTGTTGACCAAGTTTCTCTGATAGTTTGTAGTTTGCCAGCCTCTGTGGTGATAACTTGATGGGACATTTTGTTCACAAGCTCTCTGTCCAGCTGCTAGCATCTGTGTTATCCTCTGCAGTTACTATAGATGAGTGGTCTGTTGTTTTCTCAGGATGATTTTGATTTACTCTCAACTCCATCCCTTCTGATCTACCGAGGGCATTGCTACTACATTGTTCTTCTATCCTCAGCTTAAAAAAATTCTACCAGATCATTTTCATAACAGACACTTCAGTTCTACCTGTAGATCTTTTGTGGTAATCTCCTTGAAAGAGTTGTCCCATTTTTCTCTTAAATCTATACTATTCTAGCTTCTCTATTAATTCCTCCAAAACTATCCTAGCCATTGTTGCTGGTGATTGTGACCTTAAAACCAGTGGCAATTTCTGTCTTATCTCATTTAATAGAATTGATTAATCTCATTTTCTTCACTTTGCTTTTAGAAATACTGTTATTCCTAGCCACTTCTGTAGTCACATGACTGCGCATGCACTGTCAGCAGTCAGGCAAAATGCTTACACACTCCAGGGCCTTATGTCCTATGTAATCCGGGCACAGCTTGGTCATGTAATCTGCACGGCAATGTGATCACGTAATCTGTGCACATTTGTGGCACATACACTCATCCATGAGGTGACCTATAATATAAAAGCAGACTTTGCCTGCTCCCTGCTCTCTCTTTCCCTCTCCCCAGAGATAGCTCATCCCCTCCCTACCCCTCCAGCTCCCCCACTCCCACACCTTTCTTTTCTGTAGGCCTACCCACCTCCACCCTTTCCCTTCCCTAATAAAAACTCTTAGAGTGGGTTCCATTGTACCTTGTTTTCTCGCACCTGGTAGATAATGCTGACAAATAACAAGTACCACATTCTCATTGAGCTTTAGACTTAGTGGATGTTCCTTTTTTTACCTCACTTACTATTCATCTTTTCCTCCTAAATGATGTCATTTATTTTTTCTTTTCTTTCCGCCCCCAACAGAGTTTCTCTGTGTAGCCCTGGCTATTATGGAACCTGCTATGTAGACCGGGCTGTCCTCGAACTCAAAGAGATCCGCCTGTCTTTGCTAGAATCTTTTAATTTCAAAAGACATAAAATTGGGTTTTTATTTCTTGTTGAGAAGGGGGGTGATTTGTAGGTTAAGAGAAGGCTTTGCTGAAGTGGGTACATTTGAGCTCAACCAGAAGATGAAATGAATGTAGCCCTTTGAGATAGACTAGTTCAAGCAAGGAGTAACAAATGCAGAGGCAAAGTGAAGAAAGGACTATCTAAGGAGTTAGGAGACCATGGTGGCTTGCTCGAGTGTGTTTACAGATGGGAAATGTGGTATGAGATGAAAGTGAAGAGAGGGGACAAGGATAAGGTGTGGTTTCCTTTTTTAATAATCACAAATAAAGGTTTGTTTTTAATAGTTTTAAATTATGTATAGGTGTGTATGTGCCTGCGTGTGGGTATATATGTTGCTGTGTGGGTTCTCTGTGTAGCCCTGGCTGTCCTGGAACCCACTGTGTAGACCAGGCTGTCCTTGAACTCACAGAGATCTGCCTGCCTTTGCCTCCTGAGTGCTGGGATTAAAGACATACACCACTACTGCCTGACTATAGTATTCTGTTATGTAGTATCCTGAGATCAGCCCAGTGGTCTTGGGGAACATTGTGACTTATCTTATATTAGTAGATTATTTGACTCCTGCTTAGAGAATGCATTTTATTTTGTTTTATTTTATTTCAATGTTAGATTATTTTAATTGCATGGTGTTTTGCCTGCATGTGTATCTTTGCACCACTTGTGTGTAATGCCCATGGTCGGGAGAAGAGGTCATCAGAATCCCCTGGGATTAAACTTCCAGATGGTTGTGAGCTGCCATGTGAGTGCTAGGAACTGAAACCTGGTCTTCTGGAAGAGCAACTATTGCCCTTACCTGCTGAGCCATTTCTCCAGCCCTAGAGAATGTATTTAGAAGAATGTGATAGATAGGAAGGAAGCATGGATGCCACTTAGGAAGACTGGTACTTTCCCTCAAGTTAGAGCTGACAGTGGCTGGACTAAGGTGATGACATTGAATATTGAGAGAAGGGGAGTGAGGTTACAAGCAGCAGTCTGAACAAAGGTAAATAAATGTATTGGGCATCGTGAGGAATCAGTTTCAGAAGATAAAAGTTCCCCGAACAAAAGACTGCACCTGTATTTCAGTTTTAAAGTCCTTTATAGCTGCCTTGTTGAATGGTATGTTGTCATATATGCACTAAAATTTTGGCATTTCTAGATCAATACTAGATTGATCACATATGCTTTATGTATATGAATACAAAATGTTATGTTAATCCTTTATTTCTTTTCTTTCTTTTTCTTGGTTTTTTGAGACAGGGTTTCTCTGTGTAGTTTTGGTTCCTTTCCTGGTTCTCGCTGTGTAGACCAGGCTGGCCTCGATCGAACTCACAGAGATCCGCCTGCCTCCCAAGTGCTGGGATTAAAGGCGTGCGCCCCCACCACCCGGCTATTTCTTATTTTTTGTATTTAATTAGCTTATTCAGCTCACATTGAATGGATATAAGCAGGCTCTAATTAGTTTTATATTTATGTTACAAAACCTTTCCTTGTTATAGTACAATAGTCTGAGTTCCTTAGGTGGACATTTTAAAATTTTTACATGACTACTGAAAAAAAAAAAGAAAGAAAGGAGGGAGGGAGGGAGGGAGGTTTTGTTTTTCTAGATTCTTAGACAGAGTAATTAGTCATTTTTTTCTATCTTAATGCTGCTTTTTTTGTTTTCTTCAGTCACTTGTGTTTGTATGTCTGTTTGTACTTAGTTATCACTACAGAAAACAGATTGAATTATTGTTAAGGAATGCAGTAGTTATAAAGAAAAAGTCATGATAACTAGCTTTCTGATCTGCACTGTGAGGTTACAGAGCTGTGTGCTCAGTCACAAACACTGCTAAGATTAAAACTATAGGTCTTTTTGTTATTAACTGGAATCTAGTGAATAACCATAGTTTTTCCATCTTAGGCTCTGCAGAGTCTTTTTGCTCTTTGCTCTGTTGTAGGAAGCAAGAATAATTCTAGGAATGATACATTGTGATTCTCACTTTTTTGAGATCACCTCATCCTTGGCATTTTGCTGTGGAATTTCTCAGTCTTTGATTTCTAACCTGTGCCAACATTGCTTCTTTCCTGGTTTCTGACTTTTTAAAAAATTATTATTACTGCTTTTTGAAATCAGGTCTTGCTGTGTAACGGCCACCCATGAAATCATAATCCTCTTGCCTCTGCCTCATAAGTGCTGGAATTATGGGTGTGTGCCACTAGAACCCAATCTTATTTTGTTACTTTTCTGATTTTTTTTCCCTGTATTTTTTACTCTTCAATTTACCTTGTTTTCTAGTACCATCTATTACTATTTTGGAAATGCTGCTCTTACATTTTCTCCTTATCGACTAGCCATGCTCTGAAATATTTCATATAAGTTCATGGTTGTTGTCTGTCATCTTGTTCTTCCTTAGCCTTCTTTTAGGCAGTCTCTTTGAGCTCGATCCTGCAGTACCTTTGGAGAAAAATGCTCCTCATGTTTCTTGTTCTTCCGTCTAGATTGCCTTTTCAATCTTTCTTGTATGTTTAAGTCCTATTGTTCTTCAAAGGTTTTTCAGAAAGCATACCTTTTTGTGAAACAAGTACAGTTAACATTGGCTTGTCCACTATATGTCCTAGGTGTGAGCCTTTGGTTACATTTAATGGAAGCAGTATGAGTTGACTTATGGCAAAAGAGAGACTTACTTTAAAGATCGAGGAGTTCTAGAATTCAAGGACAGGACTACATACACATATGTCCCTAAAGGCTTGTAGTAGTCATGTTGCCCTTTGCTTGCCATCTACATACTTAGGAGGGCTGAAGAGTCTGCTGATTGGGTGTGTTTTATTGTATAGGACAGACATGCTGTCATTTTAAAAAATTCATTTGCTATCAGTGGTTTGGTGAGTGTCTTTCTATAGCTTTATTTGCCTTTTAGGTTCTTTTTCCTATCATACAAATGATGACCTTTCCTCCTAACTTGAAAATACATGGTATGATTTAATGTACAACTTCCTTTTTTAAATTAAAAATGTTATACAAACTGTCTTTCCCAATTCAATCACATATCTTTCTGTCTTCTGTATAATGTTTTCTTGTTGATATTTTATAATTTACTTCATCATATTCTTTTTGATTTTTCAAGACAGGATCTCACTGTGTAGCCCTGGCTGTCACGGAACTCGCTCTGTAGATGAGGCTGGCTTTAAACTTGAACTCGATCCACCTGCCTCTGCCTCCCAAATGCTGGGATTAAAGATGTGTGCCAGCACTGCCTGGCTATCATATTCTTATCCTATGTTTGGATGATATTGATACATACTCTTTTTGTAAGGTATATCCTTTTAAAAATATTTATTTTTTATGTGTATGAGTGTTTTGCTTGCATGTGTGTATGTGCACCATATGCATTCGGTACCCATGGGGCCAGAAGAGGACATAGAATATATCAGTTTAAAGAAAAAGTTATTATGATTAGTTAACTAGTACAGAGAATATGACATGGTAGACAGTATTCTAGGTCATTGTTCAAATTCTCTGAAATATCAAAATCCACACTCTTAAAGATAGCATTAAACTTTTTAAATAAAACTTTGTCAGATCAAATTCAGGACTTTCTTAAGGAATATGTTGAGATGTGTTTGTAGCCATACACACTTACCTAGCAAGTATAAGGCCCTGGGTTTGATCTGCATCATTCCCTCTCCTTCTTACCCCACTCCTAAAAAACCCAAAACAGTATTATGCTGGGTGTGGTGATACACACTTAATCTTAGAATTGGGGAGGCAGAGGCAGGTGGATCTCTATGAATTGGAGGTTACCTGATCTATGTAGAGAGTTCCAGGACAATCAGGGCTATGTCTCAAAACAAAAATTAGACTATCTAATACAGGCTTCTTAAATTTATTCCTCTCATTGAACCCCTTTTGCCCAAGAAATTTTTATGTAACTATGGGTAAATAGGCTTATAAAATAGGTATACAAATTAAATATTTATTGATAATGAATCATAAAAACTTGGTTTAAAACAATTATCTGGTACACATAATTTTATAACTTAGCAAAGGCTAAAGCAAGTTTGCATACTAATATGATGGATGTGCCTGTTTGTTTTTACATTTAAAAAAAAATTACAGTTTGTGTCTCTAAATTTCACTTTACTTTAGCTTTCCTACCTGCTTGGTGCTGCAATTGCTGGGTCTTGTGAAAATTCAGAGTGTAAGATGGATCAGTCCTTAACTTGATCAGCTATTGGTCAGAGGTTAAGTGTTGTAGGTGATTTACTGCCTATTTGCTTTCCAGCTTCTAACATTTTCTTTTTATAATCTCTGCAATGGGAACTCACTATTAATTTTTCCATAAGAACTTTGTACATATTTGATGTTGTATGTGTTTCTTTTCTGCTTCCCTAATTATACTAGTAATGCTGTTGCAGATTTTATTATATAGTCTCTGATCTTTGTATATTTCTTCTCACTTGAGAGTTTTTATTGGATATAGAATGCAGTCTTGGGTTTCTCCTTTGCCCTGAAAACTCCATAAATTTCTATTCCATATTCCATATCTCAGCATTTACAACTGGCTAGTATGGGTGTGGGGTATAGCTACCTAATTAGTTAATGAAAACTTTAATCCCATTTAAGATAACTCCTTTACCATGTTTGGATATAATTTTATTTTGTCTTTTAAATTAAAATCTTTTACTAGATAAGTTGTAGGTGTTGAGTTTTATATTCTATTCCTACTAGTAATTTGCTTAACATTTGGAGGAACTTTGATTATAAAAATTCAAAACTCTTTTTTTAAGAAAATTGCTGTAATTTTTTTCTAAACTTTTTTCTCATTTATTTTATTCTCTCTTATATAACACTAGCTGTTTTTTTTCTTTCTATAACCTTGAATTTCGTTGTGATTGCCAACCATAGAACTCTCCCATTTTCAACAGACAGTGATACTCTGAAGATGGTGAATAGAAAAGTCCAGAAATATCAGTTCATCTGTTTTAATTGCATGCTACTCTGAGTGATGTGCTGAAGTCTATTTCTGTACTTCCTGGGATATGAGTTATTTTTGTCCAGCCTGCCCACATTGTATATGCTACCTGCCTGCTAGTCACTTGGGAGGTATCTTAGTTGTCAACTTGATGTTCATGGCATCATTTTGCCCAGTGTAATAGCTCAATGCTATACTACAGTGTCTGCATCATTTATCTTGGTTTGGGAGCATTGTATCATCAGACTTCACACCAGAAGAATGATGAATATAATACAGTTATATACTTTTTATTATGTGTATTCTCCTATTACTGTTTTTCTTATTGTTACTATTGTTAATCTTTTACTCCGTCTGTTTTATAAGTCAAACTTCATCATAGATATATGTAAGAAGATAGCTATATATACAGGATTTAGGTACTTCTGGTTTTAGGCATCTGTTGGGGGTTGGTTTCCCTGCCCCTGGATGAGGTCAGGGGATATAGAGGAGCTATTTTATTACTCGATCTTTAAAGAAGTTTTCTTTGTTTGTTTGTTTCTTTCTTTTTTTAATGGCATGACTCATTATAGTCACCTGGGTAAGAGAAAGAGAAGAAGTTTCTCTGAATATTTAAATTGTTTCTTTCCCTCCTTCCTCCCACCTACCCATCAATTTATCTGGTTATTTGTACATATCTTTTTAGTTTGCTTATTGTTTTTCTTTTTTTTTTCTTTGACTCTACTGTGTATCCCCAAGCAGCCTGGAACTCACTATATGCCTCAGATTTGCCTCAAACTCACAGATTCCTCTGCCTCCCAGTGATGGGAACTAAAGGCATGCACCACTATGTCCATCTCCTGCTTAACTTTTCTAATGACATCACTAGTTGAGATGGGATAAAACAAGATTTCTCGGTTTTTGAATTAGAAGGTGACTTAGGCATAACTTAAGAAAAGACAGTACTAGGCAGAAGAAGATAGCTGTTAGTATAGCAAGGTTCATTTGTGTTCAGTAATAATTTTCCCTTTGCATCTGTCCTGACAGTTGATACTAGCAGTTCCTATTCTTCCTGGCTTCTGAACTCAGCTGGAAACTCCGGATTCCTCTCTTACATGTCATCCTGAGCTGAGCCTTCTGTCACCCAAAGAGCTCCAATCTGATCTTCCATTCAAGTCTCCATCCTTCCCAAGGGTATGTTTAGTAGATAGAGGGGGCAAAATTTTGTCACTTCCTTACCTAGGGTGTAATTGATATTCATTACATATTGGTTGAATGAATGTCTCCTAATGGACTACTTCTTCTTTCAAAAGGTGATTTGCATCTGAATGCTATGCTTAAGTTGGTAGTCCCAGCTACTAGCTCACTAGCTGAGATGGGGAAATTGCTTGAGCCTGGAAATTTGAGGCCAGCTTGGGCAACATAGCTAGACCCAGTGTCACTTAAAAACAAACAATTTTTTAAAATGAAGGTTGTTAGTAGGTCAGTATTTGTCTTTCTCACCAGGCCATTTCCTGTCAAATGTTTTGTAATATGTTTATGGAATTTTGTTTGTTTGTTTCTAGACCTTAAAGATTTTTTTTCTCTATTAAGTCTTTTTGTTACTTCAGTGGTCAATTGGTAGAAGGAAGAAAATATGGAGTTTTATCATCCATCATAATGTAGGAAACTCCACATTATTTTAATTCTTTTATAAAAATGTCTTATTTTAGTGATTTAGATTGCTGGTAAACTTAAGTTAGTAAAACCATAGTTTAAATAGCCAGTAATCTTCATTGGTGGAGATGGCACATTGGACTGTAATTAAAAACTAGTTTAATAGGTAGGGGTGAAAATTACGATAAAATTCCTGCTCTGTGTTACCTACCTTCCTTCCTTCCTTCCTTCCTTCCTTCCTTCCGTCCTTCCGTCCATCCATTTTCAACCAAAGGTGGCAGCTCTAATATAAGTTGTTCTCTAATGGCATTACTTACACACTTAAAAGGTAAGCATGCTTCAAGATCAGGTAGATTCTTCAGGTAAAGTTGAAATTTGAGATCAAATTACAAGCATTCTGTGGTGATATATTGTGTCCCCTGATAAATTTGCCTGAAGATCAGAGGACAGAACAAGCCACCTCTTACCTCTAGGACTTCTTAGTCTGAAAAGCTTTCCTTAGCCAAAAGACTTTAGTTCCTGTCTCCTCATGCCTTATATACCTTTTTCTGCCCACCCATATAATTTCCTGTCTCAACTTTCCTAGTGCTGGGATTAAAGGCATGTAACTCTCAAGTATTGGGATTAAAAAGTATGTGCCACTACTGCCTGGCTCCTATGTTTAATTTAGTGGCTTGTTCTGTTCTTTGATCTTCAGGCAAATATATTGGGGTACACAATCTGTCACTACAGCCCTCAGCTACCTGAAATATAAGAGCTCTTCTTCCCACACTGTATTGACATTTTGCATTAACTGATAGTTACCAAATTTAAGTAACAGCTAAGGGCGTTTCTTATTTGTAACTTAAGCATTTCCCTAGCTAGTCATTATTGAATCATTTTTAAGTTCCATGTGGATGAAAGAGAGCATTCATTTAGATATCTTAATATCCTGGCTTTCCAACAGTTCTAGTTAATTTCAGTAGCTTTTCTTCTTTTAGGATCCCCTGTCCTTCATATGACCTTCACTGTTTCTCTCTCTCACACACACACACACACACACACACACACACACACACACACCCTTTTTGGTAATACTAAAGTTTTAAAGATCTAATTCTAGGTTCACTATTTCAAAAAATTATGAGTCAATAACTTAGTTTGCTTTCCTATAATGGGCTTATCAGATCAAACTGTGACTTTGATGACAGTTGTCCTTGTTGATAACCATCATTGAAAATCTTGCTTGGAAATTTAAATCTAATGCAACAAAATAGTTGATAGGAAGTTTGCTTACATAGTTTTTTTGCTTTTTTATGTTTTGAGTTCTTAATATTTTGTCATTTGCAACCAATAGTCATTTCAATTTGAATCCCTTTTAATATATGAAGAAAAGATAAATACACATTTACCTCTGATGTTATTCATAGAACACTTTGTCTCCTGTTCAGAGATAAGCACAAAAAGTAAATACAACTATATATTAGAAAAATTAAGTCTGTAATTCTTTCATAATATTTCCAGTATAGGTTTTTAATTTTGTTGGATACAAGGAATTTTTAGAACTGCAGAAGTGTACATTAGAATGAAAACAATTGTACATCTAGATATCTTTCAGATATATTATATGTATACTTGTGACATGAATAATAGTTACTGTAGCTGTCTTTGTTTTGTTTTTAATTTATTTACTTTATTTATTTTATGTGCATGGGTGTTTTGCCTGCAGGTCAGATCTTTGAGTTACAGACAGTTGTTAGCTGCCATGTGGATGCTGGGATTTGAACCCGGGTCCTTTGGGAGAGTAGTCAGTACCCTTAACCACTGAGCCATCTTTCCAGCCCCCATCTTTGGTTTTTCCACTTGTTTGTTTTTAGCTTTTAAAAGGAGCTTTTATTTATTTATTTTAAATACATGCATTACAAGAAACAAAACATAAGAACAAAGTCCCTAGTCACAAGTAGTTCAGCTTAATGTGTCCTTTTAGATCTTGTTCCCTGGTCAGATCCTATGTAATAGCAAAAGAGTAGGAGTTAAATTCTACCAGCAGTAAGAAATAGGCTACAATACATCCACTCTGAGATGCTCTGTAGCCATTGGAAGGGGGAACTTAGATCTGTTTGCATTTGTGTTCTTGGAAAGAAGTTAAAATGTTAAATAAAGTCTTAACTAATACTTACATAATATTCTATTTATACAAGAATAAATAGGAAACCTCGTGTGTGTATGCTGCTTTTGCATTTATCTTGTCCATCCCTACTATTTGGTGATAATGCTCTGATTTTCTTCTAGGGAAGCATCCTATAGTCCTTAATGTCATTTCATGCTTGGTGGTGTTCTATGCCTCTGGCTCCATGAGTGGCCTGTAAATCAGGTATGGTCCTTCATAGAAATTTGTCTTACTGTAAGGAATGACACTTCAGAAAATTGGGACCAAGACTATGTCCTGTTTTTGAGGAGTGATAATTTTTTTTTTTTTTTAAATTAAGTTTGTACCTTGAAGGCTACTAACTGAACTTGAATAGTCATCTTGGCATCGCCTAGAGCCTGACCATGAAGCTAAGTGAGGGAGAGATGCCAGAAGCTAATGATACTGTTTCTATTGCTAGATGAAGCCTCCTCTAAACCTGGGAGTTCTTAACAGATCGGGTCTTCGGGTCTTTAGTATATGTGCTTGATTAGAATTTCTGCTTTTGTTGAGTCAGTGTAAAATTAGACACAAGAAATTTACTTTGAATTTTGTGATGAAAATTTCAATTCTTTGTTTAATTCTAGGTGAATTGATTTGAGAAAAATCCTGGTTGTTTTGAAGATGTTGCAGCTCAGTATTATTTTGTGTTTAAGTCACAAATAACTTCACAAGTTTTCAGAACAAAAGAAACTGGATTTTTTTTTTTCTAAATTAAATCATGCCATTTGAACAGACACAGCTATTTTGTGATGAAAAACAAACTATTTTGGAAAAAATTGATACAAGAAATGAGGTAGCAGATACTATCGAATCAATACCTACACCAAAAACTTCAGAAACTAGTTTTCATTATGAGCTAAAAAATGTGAGCATCAGTTTGCCCAGGATAAATATTCCAAATGAAATCTTAATGAAACATGAAGTTGAAAAGTACAGAATATTATTTCAGAGTAAACCACAGACCGCAAGGAAATCTATCAGTGTGAAAACTGTAAGCTGTGCTGAGGAGTGTGTACTGCTTTGTAAATCTGAACGAGTTGAAGAAGAGAGTGTAAACATGTCTGCAAAAATACTCAACTTCAGTTGTTTAAAATGCCAAGACAGTACTCAGTATAGTCCGAACGATTTGCAGAAACACTTTGAAATGTGGCATCATGGTGAGTTACCTTCGTTTCCTTGTGAAATGTGTAGTTTTTCAGCAAATGACTTCCAGATATTTAAACAACACCGAAAAACCCATAGGAACACTTTTGTAAAATGTGACATTTGTAACAGTGAGCGTTCATATACTTTATTGGACTTGACAAAACACTTCACATCTAAACATTGTGTTAATGGTAATTTTCAGTGTGAAGAGTGTAGATTCTTCACCCAGGATGTCGGCACATTTGTTCAGCACATTCACAGACATAAAGAAATGCATTATAAATGTGGAAAATGCCGTCACCTCTGCTTTACCAAGGGAGAGCTTCAGAAGCACCTTCGTGTCCACTCTGGTTCTCTTCCCTTCACTTGTCACTACTGTAGCTATGGTGCCGTTCATAAAGACCAACTCGTCAGACATGTTATAACTTTGCATAAAGAACACTTATATGCGAAAGAAAAACTAGAGAAAGATACGTATGATAAAAGAGTGGCAACGACTACAACAGGACTTAAACTAATACTCAAAAGATATAAAATAGGTCCAACAAAGACATTTTGGAAACGTAAAACAGTTACCAATGGGAATGATGAAAGTATAGGAAAAAATGCTCAAGCGTTTAATACAGTGAACAAAACACAGACTAAATGTGAAGAACAGAGTCAGGAGCAATTAAATGAAGAAAAGGGTGAAAGACTGCACTGTGAGAATGGTGATAAGCCCACAGAATCAGAAAAGTCAACTCCACTGTCCACTGGGCAACATCATAAAGCTGACGAGGGAGCAAATGCTACTTCAAGTTTCTTGAAGAGTGGTCTACAAGGGCCTTCAGTGTTACTGGTGAGAAATAATAAGATAACAATTCCTGCTAATTACAGTGCTAAGTTTATGGGCTTCAAGTTGGTAGATGGAAGACAGCATATTGTAATAAAATTGCTGCCTATCAGTAAACAGAATTCACCTGCAGCAGCCTTACAACCAGACACAGAGAAGGATAGTACAGCTAATTTGCCACCCCAGGCTTTGGACAACACTGGATTTGCAACTGGAGTAACTACTGAAGTGACTGACACAGATTTTGGGAAAGCAGCTCCACTTTCCCATTCGTCTCCTGTGCTTTCCAGGAAAGAAGTTTCTGAAAAAGAAATTGCCTTCATATCTGAAAAGAATGACATACTTCAGACTGTAGATAACAATGAAAGTTTATCTTCTTTGCCAACAACATCAGAATCAGTTACTGCATCAGCAAGTTTGACCACAAAAGTTGAAGCAAGAGATAATGTTGACTTGTGGGAAAATCATACCACTCAGAGTCATCCAAATGCATCAGGTACCACCACCATTAAAAGTCCAGATAAAGTCAACCTTACCACTAAGCCAAATGCATACAGTTGTGGAGATATGCATAACTATTGCATTAATTATGTCAGCTCTGAGTTATCTGATGAATCCTCCAGCTATTTTGAGTTCTCCAACCAAGGATCTTTACCTTTTCATAATTACTCAAAGGTGGATAATAAGCGTCGTAGGTTTTCAAGAACAGCAGTGTTTGAAAACCTTCAGAGGGACCCTTCGAACAAAACAGTTACTCAGGAATCAACTAGTGATAGTGATACACTTTCACCACTACCGAAAAGTGAGAGCTCCAACTCAGATAGTCCGTTAACATCTGTCAGTCCATTAAATGGTAAAGATGGAACTTTAAAGACGAAAGCTGAAATTGAAGAACCATGTGATTTAGAAGAAAGACAAAACTTTGATAAACAAAGCCTCTTCACTAATGAAAACCAAAATTTAAGTGTGACTGAAGAAACCAAATGGAATGACATTCCCAGTGCTGGCTCCCCCATGATGCCTAGAATCACGTCTGTTTTCTCTCTCCAGAGCCAGCAGGCTTCAGAACTTTTGCCACCAGAAGTAAACCAGTTACTCCAAGATATATTAAAACCAAAATCTGATATAAAGGAAGACTCTAATAACATTCCAACTAAAAACCTTCCACTCGATTGTGACCAAACATTTAAAAACATTGAGGAAGAAGAAATGATAGTAGAATCTTCAAAAGACTTGCAAGTGCAAGACATCTTCCCAGTTCCATCTCCCAGTGTAGGTGTTAGTATGCCTACAAATGAACCGAATTTAAAATGTAATGGACAAGAAAAACAAATGGTGTCAGTATTACAAGATGTGAGAGATTCCGAGGTGACCACTAAAATTCCAAGTATGGTCACATTACTTAAGACTCAGTCAGATGCAATAATAACACAACAGCTTGTAAAAGACAAACTCCGAACCACCACACAAAATTCAGGTCCTGTATATATTCAGAATCCATTTCTAACCTCGGAACAGAAAAGTCCTGTATTTTTTCAAACTCCAAAAGGTTTTATTATACCACTGCATGTTGCTAACAAACCTGGATTCCATGTCTTTTCTGGAAGACCACTTCCTTTGGTTAATACTCAGAGTGTACCTGCTTCTCTCCTTGTAAACAAGAAACCTGGAATGCTTTTGACACTTAATAATGGGAAACCTGAAGGTGTTCCCACTGTCAAAACTGAGAATGTTCAAAGTTCTGGAACTATGACTACAGAACCTTGCAAAATGCCTCTTCTGAAAATAGAACAAAACAATAACTGTCTTACACCTGTACTTTGTTCCAGTGTTGGCAGTTGTACGAACATGAAAAGTTGCCCAGAGAATACATGGCCATTGAAGGGTCCTTACATTATTAAAACATCAGTAGGTTCTTCAGTGAGAGCTGTTCATTTTCCTAACATTCTACCTGAGCAGCAGAGCCCTAAGATGAATATCTTGAATACAGGAAAGCAAAAGAATGAGAACTTGCCCAAAGCATCTCTGTATACCCTCATGCCTGATGGTAAACAAGCTGTGTTTTTTAAGTGTATGATGCCAAATAACACTGAACCTATTAAGCGTAGGTTAATCAGAAATGGTCCTTACCAACGTATTCAGCCAAAGAGACCTGAAGGAGCACCACAGAAAATACTGGTAAAAATTTTTAATCCTGTTTTAAATGTGAGTGCTGCTAATAATCTTTCAGTTAGCAACTCTGCATCTTCATTCCAGAAAGAGAATGTACCATCTAAACTAGCAGGTCTTGGAGAGCAGAAAGAGCCAGAATCTTCTAGAGATGCCTTACCAGTCTCAGATGAATTGATGCCTGCAAATGAAATTGTCCTTACTTCTACTGCAACATGCCCGGAATCTTCTGAGGAAGCAGTATGTATCAGTGAGCATTCAGAGACAAGATTATTAAGGTATAAAGCAAATTGTACAGTTGAGACAAATTTCAATAAAAGAAAGACTTGTAAAAATAAGTTTGCAAAAATTAAGACTCGTATAAGTCAAGATTCTGAAACCACTATTGTATCTAGAAACAGAAGTTGTAAACGAAAGTACATTGATAATTACCAAGAGCCTCCAAGAAAAAAGTTGACATTGCATAGAAAGTGTAGAGAAAAGGCTAATGCTGAAGATGTTCAGGAAACATACGGATTTAGCAGACCCAGGCTCTCAAAGGATTCAGGTAGAACTTTGAGACTTTTCCCTTTTAATTCCAAACAGCTGGTGAAATGTCCTCGGAGAAACCAACCAGTTGTGGTTTTGAACCATCCTGATGCAGATGCCCCAGAAGTAGAACGTGTAATGAAAACTATTGCAAAGTTTAATGGACGTGTACTGAAGGTTTCATTGTCACAAACAACTATTAATGCTTTACTGAAACCAGTTTATTGTAACACTTCTGAAACAACTGACAATGACTTTTCCAAGAGACACAAAATGCTTAAGCCTGTTAATTCTGTGAAGGAAAGATTTGTGCTAAAACTAACACTCAAAAAGACAAGCAAAAATAATTACCAGATTGTAAAAACTACCTCTGAAGATGTCTTGAAAGCTAAGTTTAACTGCTGGTTCTGTGGTAGAGTTTTTGACAATCAGGATGTGTGGGCTGGCCATGGGCAGAGACATTTAGTGGAAGCTACTCGGGATTGGAATATGTTAGAATAACTTACTGTGATTGCCAAGGAAAGATACTTAAGAAGGAAAAAAAATGGGCTAAGTAACCCTAATTTAGGCATTTTCTACATCAATATAGTTTTTGAGCATTTTAAAAGTTGGTTATTTTCTGTGGAAGAACAAAAGCTTTATGTGTGGTACTTGAAAATGCCACAGTTATACATGTTTGAAAGAAAGTAATTAGCACAGATAGGTCTTGATTTGGTTGTCTGAAGATGAATCTGTGGGAAGGTAGGGCTAAGGACATTTTTGATAAAAGAGTTTTCCCAATTGGGTTCAGAGACTGAGTAGAGGGTAATGGTGGATAGCCCCATTCCCTGTCTTCTCCCACCAGCCTTATAGATCTGACAAGATGGGTTTCTCTGGAGATGGAGAACCCTTTCATACACGAGTTTCTTACCACTTGTGAAGATGGACTGAACTTGGAAAAAGTTACTTTCTATTATGTTACAGTTCATTTGAATGGTATTACATTCCTTTGAAGCTACATCTTACTGGACTGTAGTTAAACATGAAATAATGCTTGAAGAGTTTTGGGCAAGTAAATCCCGTTGCTCTGCCCTGTGTCAGATTGGAATACCCTACCAAGATGATTCTTTTTTTTTTTTTTTTTCTATGACTGTCTCAACCATTGCAGTAAATGGGGCAGTCTCCAGAGGAGGGAGAAACTTTCTCTAAAATCCATTTGAAAGTCAACATTTTCCTGAGTTTGGTTCTGTTCTCCAGTGATCCCCTTGTACAGAACTGTGCTTATCCTATTAGCAATGCCTATAACCAAATGGCTTTTTTTTTTATTCCTTGATTGGCATCCCTTCAAAATGAACAGAAAGAACATAGAAACACTTCAGAGGGAATGGCTTTTCTTGAAAATTCTAAAAGTTTATTTTTACAGAGATAATATTTTGAAGCAAGATTAGCAAAGCAGATCATATTTTTGCTTGTGTTTAATTACTGTTCTTACCTAAACACCTCCACATTAGGTCAGACCATTTTCATTAGTAACTTTTCAGGATGACCAATAAGACCCAAAATAGTGTTAATAGCTGGTATTTGAAAACAGAGAAGCAAGCATTAATGATAGACTCAGAGCAATTCATAAAACTTTAAGAAAAATTCTTAAGAGACATGCCCAACACTTTCAAAATGGACATTTTCATAGCAATCCATTGATTTCAACTTTATCATACACATTTGTATCAATTTTTTTTTCCTCATTGAATAATGGAGTTCTAGTAACAAATGATGTACAGTGTAATTTTTTGTTGTTACTATACATATTATGACATTTTCATTGATTGGATCAAAACTTCAGGGCTTCTTTTTTGTATATAACAAAAATGTACATATTTTTATACTTGATTATGTAAATTTGCACAGAAAGTTTATGACACAAAAATTATTTTCTTTCAGTTCTGTGCATGCATTAATAAAAGTGGGTGATTTAAAAAGAAGACTGTACCCATGTTATTTTCTTGTTTTTTGCTTTCTGACTTTTTTTTTTTTTTTTAAATTTGATTGGGGGCATACATTTTATTTTTTTCAGGGATTAAACACTATTGTTAGCAAGTGCCTAAAAATGATGTAAACAGTTTACATATGTCAACTGTAACAGTAGGTCCTAACTGGGCCCATTCCCATAATAGTTTTGATTTAAACAAAGCCATAAATAGATGCTTCAAGCTATATTGCTATGCACATTATACTTGTACTGTTTTTGTGCAGTTTATCTACTTTCTTAGTGAAGTATTTTTTGTATAAAACCTGTTAAAATTGTGTTTCTTGAATTGAGCCTGAGTGGAGTTGATTGGAAATGCACAGTATATATTAATAATGTACAGATGTTTAAAGAATGGTAAGCATTGTTAATTTTCTTGTTTGTTGTTAATGAAGGTTTTGAAGGTTTTCAATTAAACTTAAGCTTGTGTTTACATGAGAGTTCTTTATTTTGTTTTTGACTGAGCTAAAACCTAATGGAAACCCTAATGGGAAATACCTCCCATTCTCTCTAATGTCTGAAGACTACAGAATAAATATGGGGCTTTTCTTTTCTCTTCCAAAAATTATAGATGAACTTTGAGAAAGGTCACATTTGTGGTAACTTATCCTTGGCTCTGCTGGGAAATGCTTTTGATCTTCAGCACGTTAGTAGCAGTTGAGTTGAACTTTGTTGTTACGGATAGGTCCATAAATAACATATGTTAACATCTATGAATAGAAGAGAAGAGGCTACCCTGACAGTCTTATAACATTCAAAATATATTTCAGGGGCTGGAGAGAGGCTCGGGGGTTAAGAGCACTTGCTGCTCTTACAGAGGACCCAGCTTCAGGTCCCACCACCCATGTGTTGGCTCACAATCCTTTGTGATTCCAGTTTCATGAGTTCTGACTCCCTCTTCTAGCCTCCAAGGACACTGCATGCATGTGAATAGATGTCCATGCAGGCAAAATACCCATACATATGAGACGTTTTCTTTTTAAGAGAGAAAGCAAAATGAAAATATTAAGAGCAAGCTTATTAATTGAAGATCATTGGCTTTCATGTCTTGAAAAATTTAAGATATACACTTAGAGTTGATTCCTAAACAAAAAGGGCACAAAGTAATCTGCATGACTCATCTAAAGGAAAAACTAGTCTAAGAAATAGGTAATTTCTCAGTGGACAACTATCTGTATTAAACTTCGCTGTGCTTTCCTCAGCATTGCCCTGACTATAACTCCTTCCCCAGCATCTAGCTACATAAGCAAAGATTATGTTCAGAAGAGGGCTAGAGTGAGCTTCAGTGACAAGCGCATTGCCTCTTTCAAGGGGCATATATTAAGTTCTCTAGAGGTGGGACTAGCAAAATATAGGTGTACAAGTGGACTTCTATTGGAGGGACTGGCTTCTGTGATTAGGGAGTCTGGGAAGCCATATAGTCTGCAGACTAAAGACTCAAAGATGCTGGTAATGTGGCTCAGAACAAGTCTCCAAACCTGTGAATCAGCGTGATTCTTTAGCTCAAGATTAAAAGCCCGAGAGCCAGGGGACTTTAGTTCTGACATCCAAGGGCAGATGAATGTCCTAGACTTTAAAAAGGGAGAGACAGTGTGCCCTATGCCCACCTACTCGACCACAATCTTTGGGGGGTGGGGGGGAATCAGTTATCAGGGTATTCTTTAATCCAGTTAAAGTAATGCCTTAAGCCCATTACTGGTCATGGTTTTGTGCAAAACATGAGCAGTTTGTACCCCAGAGTATTGCTAAAAACAGCAATCAGCAAGAACTTAGGGAAGACCAACAGTTGTGGATCATACCAGAGGTACCACCTGGGTGTTGAAGGACAGGGTCAGTGAAAGCGGGACCTGGAGAAAACCAATACCCCTTCTAACAGAGTATGCATATGCTATAAGCTATAACCTCCAAGGAGTGACCAGAGGGCTTCTGGGTTTCAAGTTCTGGCTAAACACAGGCAAATCTGTAGACTTCCTTAGCAGTGAAAGCCATCTTTAAACACATGGGTCTTGTACCAAAGAGGTACACCTCACAGATGCAGAGGGCTGACCACTAAACATATGGACTAAGAGCAACTCCTGGGAAAGTGAGACTTAGAAAATCAGGGGGTGGGTGCTTGAATAATAACATCTGAGGCTTCTGATTTAGCCCAGTCAAGTCACTACAAAGTAATATATCTGAAGTGCGTGTGTGTGTGTGTGTGTGTAAGATGAGAAGGATCCGGGTGCAAAACTTTACATAAAATGCAATTTCAATCCAAAAATTATGAAATAGAGAATTTAAAATGTGATCAGGGAAAAACACTAGGAACCTTTGAGAGGTGTACCAGGTAAATGGTGAGCAGCATTGATAAGTATGTTCAAAAACTAAAGGAAGCCGATTTAAAGAACTAAGGAAAGTTTATTAATTCCTCATCCATAAGGGATAATAATAATGTTTTGTTTTGTTTTGTTTTTGTTTTTGTTTTTGTTTTTTTGGTTTTTTTTTTTTTTCAAGACAAGGTTTTTCTGTGTAGCTTTGCGCCTGCCCTGGAACTCACTTTGTTGATCAGGCTGGCCTCGAACTCACAGAGATCCGCCTGCCTCCGCCTCCCGAGTGCTGGGATTAAAGGCATGTGCCACCACTGCCTGGCCTATAATAATCTGTTTTAAAACCCCATGAAAATTTTGGACCCAAAGCCAAATACTCACTAGCAGCTTAACAGATGTTGGAGCTGGTAGAAGAATCAAAAAACTTGAAAATTAGAGACTTTGCAACCTGAAGCATAGCAAAACAACAAAGGGCAAGATCTGTCAATATCTACACAATCCTAGATTTAAATGTAAGCAAGAAATGTAAAATGCAAAATAAAGCTAAATAATCTGATTTTCACTAAGGTAAATGCCTCTTAGATATGGCACCCAAAGAAACAAAAATACATGCTTATAAAACATAGAGTCCTTATGTAGGAGGTTGTAATGCTGACCTATGTTGTCACATTCAGATTAATTTCGGTTTCAGTAACAAAACATCAGCTCTCTACAGTTTAATCACTTCCCATGCTATCCTTGTCACAAAATGTATCTAAACTGTGTGTGTGTGTGTGTGTGTGTGTGTGTGTGTGTGTGTGTGTGTGTGTGTAGATTTATGATTGCTTTTTGGAGCTGTCTCAAGTCAGGAGAGGGGAAAAACTTACAAAGAAAAATGTTTACCTTGTCGTATGTACTTGTGTCTGTCAGTTTTCACTCCTTTGTGTAGGTTTGACTTCTTTCCATTGTCCCTTCACTTCAGTGTGAAAAGCTATGGTATAGTTTGAATCTGGAATGTCCCCTCAAGACCATGTGCTAAAGGTTCCATCAGCAACCAATGTCTCTGCTGGGAGATGATGGCATATTTAGTAGGAGGTGGCAGCAGAAGGAAGTTGTCATTGGGGCATGCCTTTGCAGAGAATATTGGCTTGCCCTTCTGCCCTGCCCCTCTCCCAGCTTTCTCCCATCACATGCTTCAGTAATGACAGTCAGCCTTACCACAGGCAAAGGACCAAGTGGCCAATAATTCTCTCCTTATAAATTGATTTGTCTTAGGTATTTATCACAGTGTGATAGAAATCTAATGCTGAGTCCCTTAATTTTTTTTTTTAAGAACATCTCCATTTGTGTGTGCAGGTGATGTGGATGCATATGTGTGTGTGCACTCAAATTTATGTGGAGGTTAGAAGACAACCTTAGGGGTTGTTCCTCAGGCTATCTTTTTTTTTTTTTTTTTCTGAGACATCACACTGGCCTGGAACTCAATTGACTCCACCTCCCCTGTGCTGGGATTACACATGCAGGCACCATATCACACCAAAAAACGTGGGTTGTTCTGGGGATGAACTCAGGTCCTCACTTGGCCTGGCAAGGACTTTCTGGACTGAGCATGTGTCTCCTCAGCCCTGGTACAGCATTTTGTTAGCCATACAATCTTCATTAATCTGTGAATGCTTTTCTTTCTTTTCTTTTCAGGGGATATTTTTGCTGGAGATAGGATTCTTAATGGGTAATTCTTCCCATGTAGCACTTTGAACATGTTCCTCCAGCTTCCAGCCTGGTGGAGTAACTGTCCTTCCTCAGAACTGTTTTCATTACTCAGTGGGTGACAGAAGGTATCACAAAGGAAATTGGGAAATATTTTGAAGTAAATAAAAATGAGAAAATTATGTCCTAACATTAAATTAAATCTCCTAAGCTTCCATCTCAAAGTGTAAAGGAACAAATTACACCCAAAACAAGTAGAAGGAGTGAAGTAATAAAGCTATTTGTGGAAAGTATTGGCTGCAAAATAAATAATTTTTATTTAAAATAAATAAATCTTTAATTATAGCACTTGGGAAGCAGAGGCAGGTGGATCACTGAGTTTGAGGCCAGCTTGATCCACACAGAAACTTTCAGGACAGCCAGGATGCCACAGTGAGATCCTATCTCAATAAATAATAAAAGTGACTCAATATTAAAGTAGATAAAGCATTTGCGTAGACACTGTATAAAAGAAGACATGTGCATGAAAAGATGCTCAGTGTCATTAGTCATTAAGAAAGTGCTAATTAAGGTCTCAATGAGATACCACTTAAATCTGTAGTAGAACAGCTAACAAAAAAACAAAACAAAGCAAAACAAAAACAAAATCCTGCCATTAGGGTACAGATTAGGGTAGGAAGCAAATGAACACATTGCCCATACCGTGTCATACCCATTTTGGAAACATCCTGGCAGTTTTTTATAAAGCAAAACATGAACTTTCCACGTGACCTAGGTTTACTTTCCTGTGTTCTTATCAAAGAAAAGTGAAAACATACCTATACTAAGACTTCTACACAAATGTGTGTTATGTTTCATTGGTTTAATAACCAAAGAGGAAATTACCAATTGAATGGAACAACACATTGATCCACAAAACAAATTTGATCAATCATCACACACTAGCAATGCACACAACAACATAGATGAATCTCAAAAGTATTGTGCTGACTTTCAAGGCCTGCCTGACGTGTCTTTTCCTAAGGAACTTCTCTCTATTTCCCTCTTTGATAGCGTCCCACTAGTGTGGAGCCTAAATATTTCAGGCATGGCTCCATCCAGTGACAGGCTGCCTCTAGCCTCTTCATTCACAACTGTACTCTTTTACTGTCAGAAAACAACATCAAATTCTTCAGAACATGCCATTTTTTTATGTTATCATGGAAACCAAAAACATTAAACTACTACGATTCTTGTTAACATTTGATACAGCTCTCTGTGTGCCTGGATCTTAGAAAAAAAAAATACTTTCTAAACTTCTTTTCAGACCAGTAGGGCCACTTGCCTCTTACTGTTAAGTCTACACATGAATGGAAGTCTTCTTTCTGGCTTATTCTGTTCTAAGTATTGTTCTTGAAGTACTTTGTGACTAAAGTGTATTGTATGGGTCACCTCTGAAGGAGACATTTCTCTCTTGGTCAGAGGACTTCATTCTGTGAATCATCCATGTTTGATACAATGGAGTCCACAAGGCCTCTGTTCTCCATATGTAGTCAGTAACTTGCATGTTTTTTATAGGCCTCTGCTGTGGATATCACTCTGTGTAAATAAAATTCTGATTGGCCAGTGGCCAGGCAGGAAGTATAGGCGGGACAAGAGAGGAGAGAATTCTGGGAGGTGAAAGGCTGGAGGAGACACTGCTAGCCACTGCCATGAGAAGCAACATGTAAAGACACCAGTAAGCCACTAGCCATGTGGCAAAGTATAGACTAATAGAAATGGGTTAATTTAAGATAGAAGAACTAGATAACAAGAAGCCTGCCATGCCATACAGTTTGTAAACAATGTAAGTTTCTGTGTGTTTACTTGTTTGGTTCTGAGCATCTATAGGCCTGGCGGATGAGAGAGATTTGTCCTGACTATGGGCCAGGCAGGAAAACTCTAACTACAGGCCCCCTCATTAGTACCATTGTTTAGGCCTCTGTCTCCTTACAGGGGTTATTAGTGAGAGCCTTTGAATTGTATTCTTTACCTCAAAGACTTCCACTTAGTGTTGTTGGCTATTTTCTTTTTACTCTTTGCTCTTTGGGGGACTGCCACCCAGCTCCTAAATAAATTACAAGGAGGAGACTTGTTCTTTCTTATGAATGCCCAGCCTTAGCTTGGCTTGTTTCTTGCCAGCTTTTCTTTAATTATCCTCTCTACCTTTTGCCTCTGGGTTTTTACCTTTCTCTGTTCTATACACCTTTCTTCTTACTCTATGGCTTGCTGTGTAGCTGGGTGGCTGGCTCCTAGTGTCCTCTTTCCTTCTTCTTTTCTTGCTCTCTGATCCTTTTTTCTCTCTGCCTGCCAGCCCTGCCTATCCTTTCTCCTGCCTGGCTATTGGCCATTCAGCTCTTTATTAGACCAATCAGGTGTTTTAGATAGGCAAAATAACACAGCTTCACAGAGTTAAACAAATGCAATATAAAAGGATGTAACATATATTTGCATCATCAAAAAATGTTCCACGGCATAAACAAATACAACACATCTTTAACTCTACAACAGCTTGGGTTACTTGGGCCTTCATCTACAATGACTCATATTTAGAGAACTGACTTTGTTCCAGGGATTTTGATACCCTCATAAAAACCCTCAAAGGCAAGTGGAACAACAACCTCATTGAATAGCTTGTCAGGGAATATATAGCCAGCAGTATTTCTTAATATATTTGTTTTTGTTTTTGTTTTTGTTTTGTTTGTTTTTTGTTTTTTGAGACAGGGTTTCTCTGTGTAGCTTTGTGCCTTTCCTGGAACTCACTTGGTAGCCCAGGCTGGCCTCGAACTCACAGAGATCTGCCTGGCTCTGCCTCCCAAGTGCTGGGATTAAAGGCATGTGCCACCACCGCCCAGCTGCCAGCAGTATTTTAATCTAGTTCTAAATGTCCTACTTATGAATAAGAATCCAAAAATGGTAAGATTTTAAAAAAAATTTTATTGTTGTGGGGGGGGGAGATGAGACATTGCAATTGAGGTAACAAGTGTTTATTACTGATTATTTTTATTTTACTCACATTTTTTCCCTCAAAGATGTTATTAGATATGGTGGTATTGTGTTCCCCAAAATATTGTGCACCCTAATAAACTTATCTGGGGTCAGAGACAGAACAGCTACAATATTAAACATAGAGGATAGGCAGTGGTAGCACACACCTTTAATCCTAGCATTCCAGAGGCAGAAATCCATCTGTTCAAGGATACAGCCAAGCATGGTGGCTCACACCTTTAATCCCAGGGAGTGATGGTAGAAAACAGGTTTATAAGGCGTGAGGACCAGAAACTAGCAGCATTTGGCTGGTTAAGCTTTTAGGCTTTGGAGCAATAGTTCAGCTGAGATTCATTCTGGATGAGGACTGAGACACTTCCAGTCTGAGGAAACAGGATCAGCTGAGGAACTGGTGAGGTGAGGTAGCTGTGGCTTGTTCTGCTTCTCTCATCTTCCAGCATTTACCCCAATAACTGGCCTCAGGTTTGATTTTATTAATAAGAACTTTTAAGATCCCTGCTACAATTAGAGGACATTCTTTTTAATATTTTTTGAAATTATTTATTTTACACCCCAATTGCAGTTTCTCCTCCCTCCTCCCCTCCCATTTCCTCCCCACCACTTTCTGTCTGCCCTCCCCAATCCTCTCCTCTTCCATTCCTATTCAGAAAAGGGCAGGCCTACCATGGATATCAACAAAACATGGCCTATCAAGTTGCAATAAGACTAGGCACCGCCCCTTGTATTAAGGCTGTATAAGGTAACCCAGTTGGAGGAGTAGGGTCCCAAAAGCCAGCAAAAGAGTTAAAGACAGCCCCTATTCCCACTGTTAGGAGTCACACAAGAAGACCAAGCTATACAACTGTTATATGTATGCAGAGATCCTAGGTCAGTCCCATGCAGGCTCCCTGGTTGTTGGTTCAGTCTCTGTGAGTACCCATAGCCTGATTAGTTGATTCTGGGGGTCTTCTTGTGGTGTCCTTGACCCCCTGGCTTCTACAATCCCTGCTTCTCTTCAGCAGGATTCCATGAGCTGGGCCTAATGTTTGGCTGTGTGGGTCTCTGTATCTGCTTTCATCAGTTGCTGGATGAAGCCTCTCTGATGACAATTGGGCTAGGCACCTATCTATGAATATAGCAGAATATCATTAGGAATCATTACGTTGACATTTTTTCCTCCAGTCTTCTTTGGTTCTATCCTAGGTCTCTAGATCATCTAGCCTCTGGGTCCTGGTGCTCCAGGCAGTGGCAGGGGTGGGCTCATTCTCATGGCATGGGACTGAGGCTGGAACAGTCATTTGTTGGCAACTCCCACAATCTCTGTGCCACCCCTACCCCAGCACATCCCATAGTCAGGACACACTGTAGGTCAAAGGTTATGTGGTTTTGTTGGTGTTCCCTCTGGGTCTGTGGATTGTAGCATGGTTATCCTTTACAAATAATACCCACTTATGAATGAGTACATACCATGTTTGTCTTTCTAGGTCTGGGTTACCTCACCCAGGCTGATTTTTTTTTTCTAGTTCCATCCATTTGCCTGCAAGTTTCCTGATGTCATTGTTTCTGACAGTTGAGTAATACTCCATTGTGTAAATATACATTTTCTTTATCCATCCTTTGGTTGAAGGACATCTAGGTTGTTTCAGGTTCTAGCTATTACAAATAAAGCTGCTATGAACATTGTTGGGCAAGCGTCCTTGTGGCATAATTGACCATCCTTTGGGTATATGCCTAAGAGTCATATAGCTGGGTCTTGTGGTAGATGGATTCCCAACTTTTTGAGAAACTGCCATATTGATTTCCAAAGTGGTTGTATAAGTTTGCACTCCCACCAGCAATGGAGGAGTGTTCCCCTTTCTCCACATCCTTGCCAGCATGTGCTGTCATTTGAGCTTTTGATCTTAGCCATTCTGACAGGTATAAGATGGAATCTCAGAGTCATTCTGATTTGCTTTTCCCTGATGGCCAAGGATGTTGAACATTTCTTTTAGTGTTTCTCAGCCATTTGAGATTCTTCTGTTGAGAATTCTCTGTTTAGGTCTGTACTCCATTTTTAAATTGGATTATTTGTTGTTGTTGTTGTTGTTGTTGTTGTTTGATGTCTAGAGTTCTTTATATATTTTGGAAATCAATCTTCTGTCAGATGTTAATGAATTCTCTACAGGGGCCTGCCTTGAAGAGGTTTCTAACAGGGTCCAGAACAGATGCTACAAGCAACTGAGATACTAATCTGAGAGATATCCAATGTATCTAAGCACACCGAGCTCTTAAATCTATTTACTTTATTCTTTTCAGTCAATTCTATCTACACAGCTTCTTTTCTGTTCTCCTACTTAGTTCTCTTTGTCCTTCTCTGTTCTCTCATTATACTATCTAGTTCTTTCCATCCTTGTTCTCATCTTTGTTCCCCCAAGCATATATAACAACTTGTTAGTAAAGCTTGCTGTATATTGCCTTTCTTATGTTTAGGTATGTTTCCTGTATCCCTGACTCTCCAAGACAATTATCATGAAGGGATGTTGGATTTTGTCAACATCAAATATCAGGTGTTTCAGTATCTAATGAGATAATCATGTGGGTTTTTTCTTTCAGTTTGTTTATATGGTGGAGTACATTTACTGATTTTCATATGTTGAACCATCCCTGCATCTTTGGATGGAATGAAGCCTACTTGATCATGGTGGATGATCTTTCTTTTGGTGGGGAAGGTTCAAGACAGGGTCTCTCTGTGTAGTTTTGGTGCCTGTCCTGGATCTCACTCTGTAGACCAGGCTGGCCTTGAACTCATAGAGATTCATCTGGCTCTGCCTCCTAAGTGCTGGGATTAAAGGTATGCGCCACCACTGCCTGGCTATGGTGGATGATATGTTTGATGTGTTCTTAGAATCAGTTTGCCAGTATTTTATTGAGTATTTCTGCATCAATGTTCACTAGGGAAATTGGTCTGTAATCCCCTTTCTTTGTGTCATCACTGTGTAGTTTGGGTATCAGGGTAACTGTGGTTTCATAAAAATAATTTGGCAATGTTCCTTCTGTTTCTATTTTGTGGAATAATTTGAGGAGTATTGGCATTGGCTATTCTTTGAAAGTCAGGCAGAATTCTCCACTAAAAACATCTGGCCCTGGGCTTTTTTTGGTTGGGAGACTTTTAATGATTGTTTCTATTCCTGAGGGATTATAGGTCTATTTAAATTGTTTATCTAATCTTGATTTAATTTTGGTAAGTGGTATATAACAAGAAATTTGTCCATTTATTTTAGATTTTCTAATTTTGTGGAATACAGGTTTTTGAAGTATGACCTAATGATTCTGTGGGTTTCCTCTGTGTCTGTCATTATGTCCCCCTTTTTGTTTCTGATTTTGTTAATTTGGATATTCTCTCTGCGTTTTTTAGTTAGTTTGGATAAGAGTTTATCTTATTTACTTTCTCAAAGAACCAACTCTTTGGTTTACTTGATTCTTTGTATTGTTCTTTGTGTTTCTATTTTATTGATTTAAGCCCTCAATTTGATTATTTCCTGCTATCTATTCCTCCTGGGTGTGTTTGCTTCTTTCTGTTCTAGAGTTTTCAGGTGTGCTGTTAAGTCACTAGTATGTGATCTCTTCAAATTCTTTATGCAGGCAGTTAGCGCTATGAACTTTCCTCTTAGCTTTCATTGTGTCCCTTAAGTTTGAGTATGTTGTGCATTCATCTTCACTGAATTGTGGGAAGTCTTTAATTTCCTTCTTTGTTGCTTTCTTGACCCAGTGATAACTCAGTAGAGTTGTTCAGTTTCCATGAGTTTGTAGGCTTTCCATTGTTCCTGTTGCTGAAATTCAGCTTTAATCCATGGTTGTCTGAAAGGATGCAGGGAGTTATTTCAATTTTTCTTATATCTGTTGAGACTTGCTTAGTGACTGAGTATGTAGGTGAATTTGGAGAATGTTCCATGAGGTGCTGAGAAGAAAGTGTATTATTTGTGTCTGGGTGAAATGTTCTGTGGATACCTCTTAGGTTCATTTGGTCATAACTTCTATTAGCTCCCATATTTCTCTGCTTAGTTTTTGTGTGGATGATCTGTCCATTAGTGAGAATGGTGTATTGAAGTCTCCTGCTTCAATACACCATTGTATTGTGTATATGTATGGAGTTCGATGTATGATTTAAGCTTACTTAGTGTTTCCTTTACAAACGTGGGTGGCCTTGTGTTTGGGGCATAGATGTTGGGAATTGAGATGCCATCTTGGTAGATTGTTTTCCTTTGATGACTATAAAGCATTGTTCCCTATCTATTTTGATTAATTTTGGTTTCAAGTCTATTTTGTTAGATATTAGAATTGCTACACTGGTTTGTCCCTTAGTTACATTCTTTGGAAAATATTTTTTCAACCCTTTACTCTGAGGTAATGTCTACCTTTATTATTCTGAGGTATTTGTCTATCTTTGAGGTGTCTTTCTTATGCTCAGCAGAAGGGGATGGATCTTGTTTTCACATTCATTCTGTTAGTCTCTGTCTTTTTATTGGGGAATTGAGTCCATTGATATTGGGAGATATCAATAACCAATGATTGTTAATTCCTGTTATTTTGTTGTAGTTGTTGATGGTGCTAGTGTGTGTGTGTGTGTGTGTGTGTGTGTGTGTGTGTGTGTGTGTTCCTTCTTTGGGTTATGCTGGTGTAAGATTATTTATTGTCTGTGTTTTTGTGTGTATAGTTGACTTCCTTGGGTTGGAGTTTTCCTTCTAGTACCTTCTGTAGGGTAGGATTTGTGGATGGATATTGTTTAAATTTGACTTTATCATGGAATATCTTATTTTCTCTGTCTACAGTATTGAAAGTTTTATTGGCTATAGTAATCTGGGCTGGCATTTGTGGTTTCTTAGAGTTTATAGCAATCTATCCAGGCCCTTCTGGATTTTAGAGTCTTCATTGAGAAGTCAGGTGTAATTCTAATAGGTCTGCCTTTATATGTTATTTGGTCTTTTTCTCTTGCATCTTCTAATATTCTTTGTTTTGTGTGTTTAGTGTTTTTATTATTATGTGGCAAGAAGAGGCTTATTTTAAATACAGTAATTCCTGGATTAAAAGCCCTGCTTGATGCTTTTATAAAACTCTAGATTGAAGTATCTGAGTGGTTATTTGGGTACCTCCAAAGATGTAAAATGATTTGTTTCCATACTTCATGTGCCTGACATATACACTGACTGGCACACAACAGGATCAGTGACCGTGGGCTGGTTATAGAAATGATAATTCACACTCCAGATTTTTATAATTTTAATATACTCTTTGAACAATCCTGTAAGATAAATTGCATTATCTTCTCTATTTCATGCATGGGCAAGCCAAGTTCACATAGTCTGTGGAGACTGAAGCTGGGGTCGTATTTGAAGCACCATCACTCCAGAGGTCCTCTACTAATTGCCCCCTCACACATTTGTGTCTTCTTCTCACTCACTGAAGAAATTATGTTAGGCTTGCTCGGGTCTTTAGTGTATACTATTTCACCCATTTTGATATATTAAAGTTTAAGAAGGGTGTCAGTCTATGGAGAAGCCCTAAGGGTGTAGGAACCTAGAGAAAATTGTGTATGTATCTAAATGAACTATTCTTCTGGGGCAAAGACTTTCATGGGATTGAAAGAACTTTGTAGCTACTAAAAAAATTTAAAACCCACAGATACAGAGAGAAATCTTAGGGGTCCTCCTGAGATGTAATCAAAATAAGTGTCCACAAGCAGTTTTAAGCAGGTACATTTGAGGACTTGTTCACAGATCAGTTTTTATCTCTGCAAAGGAGATTTTAGCTTAGGGGCTGAGAGCCAATGTTTAATAGGCATAACTAAGTTGTAGGTATATTAAAATGTAGCTTTGCTCACTCTGTGTCACTGCTAGAAAGAAGTTGTTCCATGAATGTAAAAGCTGATGCTAACTGGGATAAGAAAGCAGTAGATCTTGGACACCAGGCCTGTCTAGCTCTGAAGCCAATGCTGTCTCACCTTGTTCTTAGATGGAGCCATTGCCAGGGGCATTGTTGTAGCTAAACTTCAGAAAGCAGACTTTTAAATGAAGGTTGAATTATATACCATCTTAAAGTCATTTTGAGCTTGGTCCAGCTCTAAAATCACGCATCACATAAGACTAGTTTTGCTTCATATCAATGCATTCTATTCTTAGTCAAACCTGTCCTCATTACCATAAAGCAGTTTAACTCCCAGGGTCATGAAACTCCTGGGATGGTTGGCTCATTTCTGCAGGCTTCTCATGGCCACAGGCCTAGCCTTTCCATCTGTGCTGTCCATTGACACAAGCTTGATGCCTCTCTGTCACAACAGCTGCAATCTGCTTTGCGACATTCTTGAAACTGAAAACAGAAACTGCCTTCAGCCACCACATCCCTCATCCCGTCAGCTAGTTTGCCTGAGAATTTCTCTGTGAAAAATGACTTGCTTATTAAGCATTAAAAATCATACTGATGGGATCTCTTGCAGGTTTTCCTAGCTTCGTTGAGAATTCCACCTGCAGATGATAGCATTGGAGAAGCAGACAGGGTTACCTACCCTCTAATGGACTCTGTCTGGGAGATGGGGAAAGTCTGACATGTTAGGTAGGCTATTTCTCCTAACACTGCGGAGGAGAAGGTCCCTCTGCAAAGACTGGCTTGTGGACCCCAGCTTTTGCTCCAAGAAACCCACCATAGCAATGCTGAATATTAAATAACTATGGATTTACATATATCCACCTAGAGGAGGACAGTTGGGGACAGAGCAAAAGAGACTATCCTGAGAGCAAGGATCACTGCAGAAACAGAAGAAATGAATGAAGATTTCTTTCCATTAAAAAGTATTTCCATGTAGCACTGAGCAAACTGAGAGGGTTGCCTGTACTTCTTACCATTAGCAGGTGCTCTTTGCAAAAGATTGCTTCAGTCCTCTTTATTGTAACTGTTCTTTCTAGAACATTCTAAGCAATTCCATTGTTTTTATAAAAGGAAAAATGCTTCCTATCCAAAATTTCAAGACTTCTATATACATACACATAAGATTATATTGTAAAAAGTGTCTGTGAATTGACTTCATTTTCACAGGCCTCTTATAACAAACCACAACAATCCAAATGGCTTGAAGAAAGAGATTCATTGACCCCCAGTTCTTGAAGTCTGAAGTTAAGGTATAATCAGGCCCATGTTTCCTCTGAACCTGGAGGGGATCTGCCCTTGCCCTTGCTTGGCTTTTGCTTGTTTGGCAGTTGTCTTTAGCACTCCTGGTTCATGAGTACACAGTTCCAGTCCCTCGTCTTCACATGGTGTTCTCTTCTCGCTATGAATGGCTGCATGTACTCACAGCTCTTTCTTTCATAAGGAACAGGTCGTCTGGTAGCACCTACCTTACTGACCCCATCTTAACTTGACTCTTGTCTGTAAAGGCCTTGGACACAATTCAACCCATAATTTACTAGTCATGAAACTGACACATTAAAAACATGCCATGCTGTGTACAAGAGAGTCTGTGATTTGCTCTGACCCATAGTTTTGGGCATCACCATCTGGCTTTTTAAAATATATCAGGGCTACTGTCTTATCCACTGATCAAGTGTGTCCTCACTTGATTATTAGACTTAATTAGCTGCGTATCATTTTAGCACCATCTAGAGGACATTTCTGGACTGACCTAAGTCCTTGTGCAAGGCTGTTGTTCACCATAGTATCTCTTTCATCTTTGTGGTGGTTTAAATGAAAAAATGTCCCCCATAGTCTTGGGCATCTAAACCCTTGGTCCTCAGTTGGTGGCTCTGTTTGAGGAGGTTTTCATGGGATGTTAAGGGGGCTGGGGGAGGTATGGGTTTGAGAGAAGGGAAAGCCTCACTCTTTTTCATTTGTGGTTTTGCTTCAGCTTGTGGTTGAGATGCTAGCTCTCAGCATCCTGCTCCAGCTGCCATGCCTGCTGCTTGCTGCCATGATGGACTTGTGTCCCTCCATAACTATAAGCCAAATAAACTCTCTCTTCTGTAAGTTGCCTTGGTCATGGTGTTTTATTATAGCAACAGAAAAATGAACAATGGAACCCTTTGTACTCATCAACACCGGCCCACCTGCTTGCATTCTCTGGGATATTTTCCTAGCACCTGGCTTTTGCATTTAGTTTTTTGTAATCATCTCATTTTCAAACCCATATGAAGTTTAGACTGTGTCTAATAGATGCTCAGATCAAAGAGGGAATGATTATTTCTAATAAGCAAAGCCAACAACATAATCTAGCAGAAGAACTAGAAAGTCCATTCCTGTATACCTCTCCCTGGTTGGAGGCACACATAGAAAGATCTGTTCCACCCCCTCCCCTTTGTCTGCCACTAGGTTAACTTTAACACTTCATCTACACACTGTCAGTTTAACTAAAGCTGAGAGTGGTGGCGTACACCTCTAATCCCAGCATTTGAAAGTCAGAGTCAGGTGGATCTCCGTGAGTTCAAGGATAGCCAAAACTACATAGTGAGACCCTGCCTCAAAACGAAAAAAGGAAACAAAAACCAGTTTACCTAAAACATAACTGTCAAGCATCTGTAGTAGACAGCTTGGCTATACTATGGAGCAGAGATGGCTGTAAGGGCCTAAATTCCTAGCAGCTTTGTTGTGTCCAAGGGCACAGTTTTCTCAGTTTGAAAAATACGGTGTTGTTTTCTTACATGATTGAAAATGCGTTATACCTGGTTCTTTTAAATACATTTATTTGGAGAACATTAGTAGCATAATAACTGAACCTCCCCAGCTATTACTTCATCCGGTCAGGCACTAGTACAGCTCATGTGAACATCCTATGAAGGAGTGAATTTTACCACCTTAACGGCTTTGTTCACCTTCCCCTCTGTTGCTGATGATTCATATCCAGAGGCTTTCTCAAAAGGAGAAATGGGGGAATGTCTGGAGCAGTGGTATTGATGTCTGTTTCTTTAGGAAACCTTCACCGCGTATTTCAGTCTCGTGGAATCCTTGGTGTTATTATGACTGTCAATAAGAACCAGGGGGTTGTGCTGGTGGTTCTTGATGATGTCCACAACACTTCCAAAGTACTAGGGAAGCAAAACACAGGTGAATTAGCAGCTGTTACCACCATACTCTATACCTCTCATCGCCTCAGTTTCTCAAGCTGTTCTCGGTTACTGGGTCTCAGCTGATCTTCTGCCCAGAAGTGTCCATCTAGTTTAACAAAGGCTGAAGCCTGCAGGGTGACAGGCTCTGTGTTTAGTAGACCAAAGCCACATGGACAGCTTCAATTAGAATACCTGCTTTGACAAGCTACCTCACCGATTAGGATATAATGTTTTTAAAAAGGTTTTGCTAAATGATTTAAAATATTTGCTTCCAAGTTGGGTGTGGTCACATGCCTTTGACCCCAGCACTCTGGAGGCACAGACAAGGTGGTCCTTGAGGTCAGGTCAGCCTGGTCTACAGAGTGAATTCCAGAACAGCCACAAAGAAACCCTGTCTAGAAATTAATTAAGTCTATGTGATAGACTTCCCTACATCTCTCACAAAATACAAATTATCTGTAATGTTGCACAAATCTTGACAATCTCCTGAAGGCCCATGCCCTAGCTTATGTCTCAGCCTTCCTAATGCTGTAACTGTTTAATATAGTTCCTCAAGTTATGGTGACCCCCAACTATAAAATAATTTTCATTGCTACTTCATAACTGTAATTTTGCTGTTATGGACTGTAATGTCAAAATCTGATATGCAGGATACCTGATATGCAAGCCCTGTGAAAAGGTCCTTCATCCCCAAAAGGGTCGAGACCCACAGGTTGAGAACCGTTGAAGGCAAGGTTCTTACAGTGCCACTACTGTTAAGTTAGTGAAACCTTTAAGAAACAGGTCTCATTGGAAGCCTTTACTTCATTCTGGATATGCCCTTGAGGACATTTGGGACCCTGGTCTTTCCTTATGAGCAATTTCACTCTGCCATGATGGACTGACTCACCCTATCATCCAACACAGCAAGGGCAACCTACTTTGGACTAAGACCTTCAAAACTGAGCCAATATAAACCTTTTAATCTTTAGAAGTTGGTTATGATCGGTACTTTTGTTATAGTGATGGAAGCCAACTGAAACACAACTGAGAGAATAAGTTACTCTTAGGATTCAGTACCAGGAAAACTGATTTCCTAGATAGCTTTATACTTTTGTTTTCTTTTCTGAATGAGAAAGGGGAGCTTTTTGAACACTCTTCTTTCCAACTACACTTGCCTGCTTTTAAACTAGAGTGGATTTACTGACAGAGCAACAAGTTTCATGCGAGACTCTCACCATACACATTAATCTTTCCATATCTGAAACACCCACGTCTATAAGTCTTGATTTAAAGATGTCAGAAAGTTTGTTTTGAAAAACAATCAAAGTTTTAAATGAAATATTAAATAAATATAACACAGACCATGAAATAAAATGGATTAAGTATACAAAAGTTCATAGTCATCAAGTAAGTACATTTATCATTAAAAAAAAAGAGAGATTTATTTATTTATTTATTTATTATATATAGTGTTCTGTCTGCATGTATGCCTACACGCCAGAAGAGGGCACCTGATCTCATTATAGATGGTTGTGAGCCACCATGCTGTTGCTGGGAATTGAACTCAGGGCCTCTGGGAGAGCAGCCAGTGTTCTTAACCTCTGAGCCATCTCTCCAGCCCACATCTAACATTTTTAAAGCAATTGGTCTGCAACAGTTCCTGGTTTATGGAATTGGCACCCGTTGACTTTATTGTGTCCCTTAACCTCTTAAGTACAGATAGCCATCTGGTACCAAGTAATTTAAACGTTTTATTGATTGTTTGGATGACTTCCAAGATCTACATATTGAATAAAATATATTCATAATACTGGACAACTTCTCAAATGAAATACAGTTGTGTTTTAGATGGCCAGCCTTCTGAATGTTAGATTGTGGAGGAGAGGTAAGTGGTAGGGACTTTGAAAGGCTTTCACTCTTATGCCCTCCTTCTCAGCAGCATGGCCAGTGGAATTCCTCTGTGAGAAATGCCATGATACATTCATTTGGGGGGTGGGGGTGAGGAGAAGGCACAGAGTGTTGTCAAGCCAAATACAGTCTCAGATGCAAAAATAAAAGGGCTAGGATATGAGCAAAACAAGCTCTTTGATACCAAACTCCAAGTTTAAAACATATGTGTTCTGAATTTAAGAAACAGAGAAGAGGGCTGGAGAGATGGCTTGGCAGTTAAGAGAACCTCTTCCAGAGGATGCAGGTTCAATTCCCAGCATCCGCATGGCAGCTCACAACTGTCTATAACTCCAGTTCCAAAGAAAAGAAACAGAAAAGGATTTGAATTGAGTTGTAATTGAGATACAAAGTGGAGTTGAAGCACATTTATGGTTTAAATAAAAGATGAATTGGCGATCATTTAGTTGCTGCTTTCCCTCAGTTCTCTTTATGTATGTTCATATTAATTCAGTGTATTTGAGATGTCCACATATGCGCAGAAAATAACTGGTTCAGTAACCCAACATCTCATGGACAACAAAATAGAGTAGACATTACAGCTATGAGATTACTATATTGTGCAAGCCATAACAATGGCATGAAAAGTTAACTAACTAGTTATTTATTGACCCTCTATATTATATTGTACACAAATAGAAGCAGAGAAATGGGGGGCGGGGAGAGACTGGAAGGAGTGGAGGAAGGGTCAGGATGTAACATATGAGAGAAAAAGCAAAAAAAAAAAAAAAAGAAGTAGAGAAACGATCTTTAAAATATATGCACAGTTGATACTAAGTAGTACAAAGTTTCATTTTCCCATTTAATGTTAAGTATATTGAAAACATTTTTTCTTACAAAATATTTAAAGGAGATTTTTTTTTTAGTTCATTTTCAGCATTGCCAGACACTATTTTCACACTCCTACACATTAGTCCAGGGGCTGGTTATGCTGAGGTTGGGGCAAAGGTGCTGGCATGTCAGGACAAATGGAACTGAAGAATTCTTGTTGACCAGGGTGGCTTTTTCTTTTCTCTTTTTTAATCAAGGAAGCCCATAGCCTCTCTGAGAGTTCAAAGTTTATGTAAGAAAATTTCAGGACCTGTAAGTTAGGACAGCTCCCAGCTCCCCATTTTCTTGCCTCTTGTAAATGAGCTACACTCCTGAGGAGACTTGGAAATGAAGCCACTCTTGGGTCTGTCCTGTCAGCATGGCCACCATCTCCTAACACTGATTATGATGAAATGACATTTTCAAAGAGGCTTTTAAGATAGCGATTCCAGCAGGAGGGAAGGAAGTCTTGACTCCTTCAACCATCCAACCCTCTTTCATTACCAGTGAAAGAAACTCTCGTGATAAATGCCACAATATATTCATTCTGTCTGTTCAGCACAGGGTGCTGTGAAGCCAAGTGCAACTGGAAACTACAGGGCTAGAAAATTAAATAGAACAGTTATTGAACTTTGTTAAATGACAATGCAATCCTGTTCTTGATTAGTGTTCTCAGATTCAAGAGTTTGTCTTTTCTAATTATCTGAGACTTCATTTAAAGCCACAAACTATAAAAACCCTAGAAGAAACCACATGAGGAAAAAGTTAAGACATTGGATTTGGCAATGATTTCCTGATTGTGACATGAAGAATACAGGCACCAAAACCAAGAGGCACCAATAAGAACATATCAGAGAACAAAACCAACAGTTAACAGGGAACCCAGGTAAGGAGGGGGAATATTTTCATATATTCCCAAACTCAGAGCTGGGCAGTGATGGTGCACATTTTTAATGCCAGCATTTGGGAGGCAGAGGCAGGAGGATCTCTCAGTTCAAGGCCAACCTAGTCTACAGAGGGAATTCCAGGAAAGTCAGGGATACATAGAGAAACTCTATCTCAAAAAAAAAAAAAAAAATTCCCAAACTCAACAACAGCAAAAACTGCAATAGTTGATTGGAAGGTGTACAAAGGACTTGAATAAATAGTTCTGTTCTGATGATATATAAGTGACCAACAAACATGTGAAAAGATGCTGAACAACACTAATCATCAGAGGAATGTGAATGAGGTACCATGAGGCATCCATTTAAGTTACAAGTGTTGGTGGGATGGGAAGTTGAATGTTGTGTACTGTTGCAAAATGGTGCTGCATATCAAGCTGCATATCTAAACATGATCAAGATGGTCTGTGATAGTGTTTTGATATGTGTGTCTTAACCACAGTTTTTAGAAAACAAAACAAAGAGTACACAAAGGCTATTTGGTTTGTTTTACAAATGCCATTCAACCAACAACTGAACTCATTCATTTAGTGTCCGCTAAAGCCAGCCGTTTTCCTCCAGTTCTGTAAAGGCAAAAGCAAACAAGACATAGCCCCAGCCTCAGCATTGGAGAAGACAGAGGCATCAGCAATTATGATTTAAAAACAAAACAAAACAATGCTGGGTTTGGAAAGGAAGTGCCTCTTCTGAAAGTATCTTCAAAAACTGTTTGTTTTTCTTCCTTCCTTCCTTCTCTTTTCTTGCCTCCCTTCTCCCATCCCTCCTTCCTTTCTAATCCCTTCTTCCATTTTCAAAATTGAGGTAGGGCCTTACTTTACAGCCCAGGCTGGACTTGAACTCACAATCTTCTAACATCAGCCTCCCAAGTGTTGGCATTGCAGGTAGGTACCACCATGCTCACTCTTAAGTGACTCTTCACTAGAACCTGGCTCGTGCTATTTTCTCTATTTAAACTGTTCTTTCCACCTTTTTTTCCTTTGCTTTCCTTCAACTTTCATTCCACAGATTCAAATTCAACCCATCATTCAAGATGAGAACACGTATTCCTTTCTGGACCATTCATAGATGTGGTGGCTTGAATAGTACCCACAGGCCCATATATTTGATCACTTAGTCATAGGGAGCAGCACTATTTGAGAAGGATTAGGAGGTGTGAACTTGTTGGAGGAATTGTGTCACTGGCTTTAGGGATTCAAAAGCCCACACTAGGCTCAGTGTTGCTCTCTTTGCCTATAGATCAAGATACAGCCACTTCTCCAGCTTCATGTTGCCGCTATGCTCCCCACCATAATAATAATAGACTAAACCTTTGAAACTTTAAGCAAGCCCCCAGTTAAATGCTTTCCTTTATAACAGTTGTCTTGGTCATGTTGTCTTTTCACTGTGGGTTATACTAACTCTTACTCCAAAATTCCTTTATCGGAAAAAACATGAGAACAGAAACATGTTGAGCTTTCATTTTGCTCCTAATTAAAGACATTTCTATTTGTTATTTAAGGTCTATATGAATATTTTTTTCATTACATGAGCTCATCTTGGCCCAAATATTATAGTCTAATGTTTCAAATCAAGTTCTGAATTCTCAAGTCCTTCCCTGGTCACATAAGTTAGTGCCGGAGTTGAGTTTCTAGGCTTTGATTTTGGAGAGCTGGTCTAAGACCTTGATTATTACAACCTTAATTCAATTTGGTATTTCAACTTCCATTTGTAAGTTTTCTTGAACTAATAAATTATATCAGATTGCCCTTATTAATTATTACTAATAAGGTGGAAAGGGAATAAGGAGACAGCTCAGTAGATAAAACACCTGCTGTGCAACATAAAGATGGAGTTTAGACCATAAGATGCCAAGTGAGCATAGTGGCTTGCCTGTAATTCTAGTACTCGGAAGACAGAGCCAGGGGATCCCTGGAGCAAACAGCTAGCTAGAGCATCCACATTCAGTCAAGAAACCCTACCTCGCCGGGCGGTGGTGGCACACGCCTTTAATCCCAGCACTTGGGAGGCAGAGGCAGGCGGATCTCTGTGAATTTGAGGCCAGCCAGGTCTCCAGAGTGAGTTCCAGGAAAGGCGCAAAGCTACACAGAGAAACCCTGTCTCAAAGAAAAAAAAAGAAACCCTACCTCAAACAATTATGTGGAGAGTGATCAAGAAAGACTCCCAAATATTAGCGTCGGGCTCCTACATACATGTACATGGATGTGCATGTGCATCCCACACACATGCACACCATATACACAGACATATGTATTTTAAAAATTAAACAAAAGGCTGGGCAGTGGTGGTGCATGCTTTTAATCCCAGCACTTGGAAGGCAGAGACAGGCAGACCTCTGTGACTTGGAGCCCAGCCTGGTCTATGGAGCGAATTCCAGGACAGGCTTCAAAGCTACAGAGAAACCTTGTCTCAAACCCTGCCCCCCACCCAAAAAAAAAAAAACCAAAAGTGCTAGTATATATATCACACTGTTTTTCTTCATAGGATATACTATTACACAGTGTGCATCATATACTACATTACTACATAATATAGTATTTCAAAACATTGCATTTTATTTTATATTTTACTTATGACATATATACAACCCTAAGACCAAGTACTTTTATATTATTTTCCTTTATCTCTGGTACCTAGTTGAGCATGGTGCCACTGTGTTCAAAACATAGATGTAGCTGGGTGGTGGTGGCGCACGCCACTAATCCCAGCACTTGGGAGGCAGAGGCAGGCGGATCTCTGTGAGTTCCAGGCCAGCCTGGTCTCCAAAGCGAGTTCCAGGAAAGGCGCAAAGCTACACAGAGAAACCCTGTCTCAAAAAACCAAATATATATATATATGTAGAGATGAGTTAAAAAGAAGTTACCAGCCAGCTGTAGTGGTACCTTCCTCAGGATCCCACATTCAGGAAGATTATGAGGTCAAGGCCAGCTTGGGTAGGGAGTTTCAGGCCCATGCAGGCTACATATTACAACTTTGTCTCAAATAAATAAGTAAATACATAAATACATAAACAAATAGAGAAAGAATAATTACTAACCTCTTCACCATTTTTCTTCTTTCCCAAAGCATATTGTTTGGTTGCTTCAATAAACCGCACGGGAATATTATATACTCGCTTATTAAAGAATGCAACTAGTGTATACGGCTGCTTAGAATCATGGCCAGAGCTCTTCCGAATAAGAAACGATCCATCCTGTTTAATAAAAGTGAAGCACAGTGATAGCATTAGTTACATTTCTGGAAGCTAGAAATAAGTATGTGAAGAATATTTTATTATTTTCAAATATTAATTATTTAGTTCCATGTTTTTGTTGCTGATTAAAATTTTTTTATTATTTTTCAAGAATACTGTTCATAAAACAGTATAGGCAGATGAACTTGAGTGAAGTCAATGCCAGCATTTAATGTGTTTCCTGAGGTATTATGCTCATTGGGAATTAGAAATACGTAAAAGGACACAGTAAGATCAAACCTAGAGTCTCTTGAGCTAGGAGCCATATTTGCCTGTTCCCTTAAGTAAAAGTCTAACATGTTCTGTGTGAACTGTTGAGGAGAAAGCAGAAGCTGGGAATTCAAGCTGTTAACTGAAGAAAATGCTCACCCCAACAGACTTACGTTAAAGTTGAAAAACTTTAACAGAATATTCCAATTTGTATTAAATATTTTATTAAGATAGTTAGAATCATAAATTTTGAAAAGTTATGAGCAAAACTTGGCCAAAAAGACAGGAAGAAGACATGCAACAGCGATTAGCTTTAGGAAAGAATTTGAAAAGAAAAAAGAAAAAGGAAAAAAAAAAGTCTATCTCAGAAACAAAGGAACAAAATTTACAAGAACTGTCAGGACTAAGTGACCTCCTATAGAGATTTAATGTGTGACCTGAAGCCATGGAGACAACCATGACATTTAAAATGGAGTGCAGCAGTGTTGGCCAGACAATGATGACCAATGGAACATGACACGGAGGCCTTGAGACGTCTCTGAAAAGCCCTCAGCTGACTGTCCTGGCTCCAGAGATCATGGAATCACCCAGGGCTCACTAAGACAGTGCAGCCACGGCAAATCTCAGTGACCGTGATTGGTACCAAGGCAAAGCTGTGGCTGGCCCATACAAACAGGTTGTGACTGGTCCAAAACACACCCTCTCCCCGACCCTGTCTCTCCAGGGCCACCTTCCCTGGTGCAGCATTGGACCCCCCAAAAAGGTGGTCATTTTTTCCCTAAGTAGTGTGGACTGTGCAAGAAAGAAGCACAAACTGAGGAAAACCTCAACCTGTTGGAGGCAGCCCTGGAGGGCCTTCTTCTGTTCTACCCCCAATTTCCATCTGGGCAGAGCAAAGGAACCCTTATCAACTCATTGATGACAGGGGTTTTCTGCTGCCTTTATCTAGATCTTGGATCCCAAGAGTTGGTCCAAAATAGCCTGCCCACCAGCCCCCAGCTCCAAGGTGGTGCCCCTGAAGCATCAGGGCTTTCTCAAACCTCCCCTCCTCCCTGCCTCCCACTTCTCTCCATTGTTTGAGGGGTGGTGGAGCCCACAGAGCCTTGAGATTAAAGGTAAATAGGAAGGAGCTGGAAGAACAAAGTGGGTGATCCCAAGAGGGGAGAAAGTGCAGGGAAGTAGCCCTGTGTCTACACCCCTGCAATCACTTAGTTGGGTTTATGATGAGCTCCACAGTGTGGGATTTTGAGATGCCCAAACCTTGTTGGATCTGTGCAGGGCCTCTTCAGCTGATTTGCGGTCACAGGCTCCAGCATACCAGGGTTTTCCATGAAGTTCAGCCTCCTGGGAGACAGAGGCATCGAAAATCATGAGTTGGTCCTCAAAGTCTGTGAGAATTTAGGTGAGTTGCTTAAATGGCCAGTTTTGCGAAACCAAGTCAGGAGCAATAATCTGCATCTTCACCACTAATGTTAAAATGACTTTTGTGTTTCCTTTGCTCAACCACAAGGCTTCTATGGCTAGCTCATTCTCATTTGGTGTTTGCTGCTAAATTTAGTCCTAAAACATAAATGGACCTCACTAGGTTCCTCAACTATTTTTCCTCCTGAATGAATTATATACTCTTTTCTCATTGTGCTCTTATTCTTGATGCTTTATAGAGTGCTTCATAATTTCAGTGTGTTTGTATATGTGTGTAGGGGTGTATGTTCATATGTGTGTAGGGGTATGTGTGCACACGCATGTTCACAAGCAGGAGTGCATGCATGCCAGATATCAACATTTGATGTTGCTCCTCAGGAGCTGTCTACTTTGGTTTTTGAGTTAGTGTCTCTCACTGGGCTCAAAGATTAAGCTGGGCTAGCTGGCTAGCCCACCCCAGGGATCTCTGTTTCTGTCTCCCCAGTGCCGGGATTATAACCACACAGCATCACACCCCTTTTTCATTTTGTTTTCTTCTGTTCTGTTGGTTGGTTCTGGAGATGAAATTCAAATCCTCATGTTTGGACAGCAAACACTTTACCAACTGAACGATTTTCCCAACTCCCAATTGCTAGTGTTTCAGTAATATTATCTTACTCAGTTTTGACAAATAAGGTTATTTATTCACTTATCATCTTCACATTTTTGCATAAGCTCAGAGAGACTTATTCAAGGGCACACAGGGTCCTTTCTCTGTCTTTTTATGTTGTTCTGTTTGATATAGGCTATAATATCATAAGCTTCCACAGGTCTATTCTGAGGAAATTACAAAGTTTAAATAAAATTGATGTGAGAGGATTAACAACAAAAACAACACATTCCCTCAAAAGAAGCACTGATTGTTTTCAGGGTGTCTGGAAGAGAAGTGAGAAGAAATGGGCCAGGTCTTTCTTAGTCACTGAAAAAACCAGGACATTCTGTATCCACCAGACCAACTTAATTTAAATCCAGACTCCATGTTGAGCCTTACTCCAAACTGTCTTCTCCGAAGACATGCCCTTTCCCAAAGTTCATTGGAAATAGTCCGATAACATCAAGCTCACACCATACCTGGTCTGTAAAAGTGGAATTAGATGAAAAGCTAGGTAATGGTCCATCTACAGCTGGGCTTCCCCCTTCTGGAAACCCTGAAAGAGATTTAAAAATTCCATTAATCTTTGCTAGTTTCTGTGCAGTTACAGTGCCTATGCCTCACTACGGAACTAGCACTGTGGGCCACACACAGAACTGAAAAATCCTTAGGACAGTGCTGCTCAGAGGTGGCCTCAGGACCCCTTGAAATTCCCAAGATCATTCCAGACCTTTGAGAGGTCTTTGCTTTTGGCAAATACCTATCTTTGAAAAACCTGGGTTTTCTTCTTGTCTTTCAGCAAGAAAAGTATAGCAACTGACTTTTGGCTCTAGACACTTAAAAGTTCTGTCAAGTTGGACCCGGTAATTTAGGCTGTAATACCAGCTACTAGGAAACCGAGTCGGGGGGATTACAAGTTTAAGGCCAGCCAGGGCTACACAGTGAGACCCTTTCTCAGAAGTAAGTAAGATTTGCAGAATGTAATCCAGTGCACTCTATACACACTCACAAATATGCACACACAAACAGACACACACACACACACACACACATCTTGGAATAGTTTTCATATAAATATTTATGTTAGTGTATAATGACTTCATGTAATTTTTAAATGGATTATTTAACAGGTTTTGTTTTTTAAGCTTTGATAATAAGAAGCAATCTCTTCATGCTCCATCTTGAGACTTACATGACACATTAAACTAGGGAGTAGTCAGCCACATATCTCCTGCTCTAACCTACAGCTTTAAACATGGTCTGGTTGCTGAATGTATTGTCTTTTGTTTTTAACTTATTTAATTATTTTTATTTTATTATGCAGGGTCATTTTCATGAACACATATAAAGTATTTTGGGCATATCTCCTCCAAATTTCTTCATCACCAGCTTTAATTTATAAAAACGTATTATCAGTAGGAAGAAACGTTTAAACCAAAATTATTTGGGTCTTCAGTGAATTTTAAAAGTATTAAAAATGGTCTCAAGGTGAAATTGCTTGAGAATCCTTGAATTAAAGCAAAAACTCCCCCAAGTTTATAGTCTGACTGTAGAAAAACATGAAACAGGAAACATTCAGCTGCTTGCCTGCCTGCCTTCCTTCCTTCCTTCCTTCCTTCCTTCCTTCCTTCCTTCCCTCCCTCCCTCCCTCCCTTCCTCTTTCTCTCTCTCTTTCATTCTTGTGTGCCTGATGTGGATCTAGGCACTGGGAAATATGTATATTTTATATATACTGGTGAACAAAATAGCAAAATGCTCTGTCTTTCTGGACCTTGGACTTCCAAGGGTTGAGCAATCAAGACATATTCAGCTCTATGCCTGCAGCCTTGAGAATCACACTGCTCTTGAGAACAATGAACAGAAAGTGGCTTCACAGTGGTGGCTTCAGGACAGGTGGGAGAAGCACTCCCAGATACAGCAAGACAGTTGAGAGGTGGTCAGACTTCCCCAGGACACCTAGAAACTGTGCTGGCTGGTTTCTGAGGGTCACAGTCAGGCGAGTACCCAAGACTGACACTTTTAGAATCATGAATATGTGCTGAGACATCTCTGTTTTCAACGTTTGGCTTTGCCCTACTTTTTGTGGCAGGGCCTTGGGGAACCCCATCTCAGAAGAACCATTCCCAGACCACCCCATCTAAGATGACAGCCCTCACCATCCCCACCAGTCTCTTCCGCCCACCCCACCCCACCCAGCTGTGTTTTCTTTCACAGTGTTTTGAGGTTGCCTAATGTGAGACTGTTGGTCTCCTTGTTTGTCAAACTGTATGTGTTTCCTGTGGCAATAATGTCACTTCCACCAGGACAAGGCCACTGATTCATGCTAGTCTTCTCTCTCCCCTCACAGTGGCTGGCACGTGACAGAGAGATGATCAGTAACAATGCAAAGAATGGCTAGAGCTGGAAAACAAATGATAAAATGCAGCTTTCTCAACAGAAGAATAAATTTCTATAGACAAATTTAGAATGAATAGAAAAACTACTTAGCAAAAGTTTCATTTTCTTTAAAGTGAACCAAAAGTGTAATTAAAAACTAAAAAAATCAACTTATATAGCAAAATGCAATGTATTTTTGTAAATGACAATTCTGTTTATTTGAATGGTTAATCTTGGTTGTTTTGGAATATGTTCCAAATTTTATGTAGAGTTTCCCCCTTTTTTTCCACCTCCTATATTGAGTTGGAAAGAAACAAAAGGTGGGGGTAGTTCCCTTCTGTGAGCCTGACTTACTGACTCATAGATGTACTTATTCAAGGTTTCATTTTTAATTGCACATGTGTGTATGTGTATGTGAGTGCAGGTGCTCACAGATGCTGGAAGAGGACGTTGGTCCCCTGGAGTTAGAGTGCCAGGCCTCTGTGGGTACTGGGGACTGAACTCATCTCTGATTCATCATCTGATTCACATATAAGATGATGTTTACCTTGGGAAAACTATCCAGATAATTACCACATTCTATGTAAGGTATAATTTATAGATACATGTGAGGTTCATTAAAATGTCTTTCAGATTTAAATGAAATATCTGTCATTTATTGAGAACCTTCTAGGTGCCAAGCACTCACTGTATTAGGCATGTTTCACGCTTGTTTCACTTAATTTGATTTTGAAAAGAACTGTATTGTGATTTTTTAAAAATACTAATGATGATTGATAAGTAAATGTTCAACCAATACTAAAGACTGGAAATGTTTACCTTTCAAAATAACTCTACAAAATAAATATGGTTGGCCCCATTTTACAGACATGGAAGCAAACAAGAGAAGACATAGGACTGCACAATGGAAGTAACAGCACTGTTAGTTCTCATGGTCACTTGTGGTTGACCATTGTGGTGGTTTGAATGTAATTGGTCCCCATAAGTTCATAGGGAGGGAGTGATACTATTAAGAGGTGTGGCTTTGTTGGAGGAGGTGTGGCCTTGTTGGAGGAGGTGTGGCTTTGTTGGAGGAGGTGTGGCTTTGTTGGAGGAGGTGTGGCTTTGTTGGAGGAGGTGCGGCTTAGTTGGAGGAGGTGTGTCACTGTGAGGGGCTGGCTTTGAGGTCTCTTATGAGGTCTTTATGCTGAAGCCACTCCCAGTGTCACAGTCTATTTCCTGCTGCCTTCTGATCAAGATGTAGCCAGCGCCATGTCTGCCTGCACGTCCTCATGCTCCCTACCATGATGATAATGGACTGAACCTCTGAACTGTAAGCAGCCACCTCGATGAAATGTTTTCCTTTATAAGAGTTGCCATGGTCATGGTGTCTCTTTACAGCAATAGAAACCCTAACTAAGACAATCATCATGGTTTCATTGTACTTACTTGGCAGAGGAACAGGCTTTTGATGGACAGGTCTGAAAGGAAGAAATGCAGGTTAAGTAAAAGGCAGAGCACAATACAAAATCTGGAGACTCCACACCAAAGGGTATCAAGATCTAAAGATGGACAGGGCAACAAAAACCTTTGGAAAACCAAGATTTTTCCCTTTAGCTTTACAAAGGTGAAGCTTTGACTGAAGTGCTGTGTTTTAGATGAGACCAATAACCTAAAGAATGGATCTCTGAAATTCTTAGTTTCTTGAGTTGCTAACATCTCCCCAGATTTAATTAAGAAGTGATGAAACATTGCTTCCCCCTGTGACCTTGTATGACAATGAATTTCCATAGCAACAAGAAGAAACTTGTTTTTAAAGGGAAAAGAGCTAGCTCATGATCTATTATCCCCACACTCCAGAGGCTGAAGCAAGAGTTAAAGGCATCCTGGCTGCATATATAAGGAAGGCAATGCATACATAGCCAGGCAAGCTACAGAGTAAGACCCTGTCTTTAAAAAATATATAAAATAAAGGGATTGGAGAGGTTGTTCCAGAAGACCTGAGTTCAGTTCCTAGTGTCCACACTAGATGGCTCACAGCCATGCAACTCTAGCTCCAGGGGATCTGATACCCTTTTCACATACATGCAAAACACACACACACACACACACACACACACACACACACACACACATTTATAAATCAAAATGAAAATATTTTTAAAAGAGTGAATAAATAAATAAATGGAAGGATTCTTACTTCTGGACGGGAGGAAACACTGGTGACTGTACACTGTCTTGTCTGTGACTAGACCCTCGGTGGCGTTCAGCAGGGACAGGCTTTTCTGGATTAGGAGAAGATCTCACATTAATATTAAAGTGAAATATCAGTCCCCATCCCCAAATCCAGGCTCTCAGCTGGGTGGGACCCTCTTTGGCCAGATGTCTTCCCAATACCCTGTCTTCTAAGGAGTTCTCAGTCTGTGTACTTGTGACTCTTGGTGTGTGTGTGCTCTTAGGACCACAGCTCCCTCTTGGCAGTGTTACCACGCTGGTACCTCTGTGTTCCCCCTTCAGCAGTGTCCATGAAGACAGAACCCCTGGGTACCGGACTGTAAGTGTCTGAGCACAGGTGGGTGCCAGGCTTGACAGCCCTCTGCACAGCTCATTCTCTGCTTTCTCTGTGTAACCGCCCTTCAAGTGTTATCACACCTTCATGTGTCTTGCTTAGTCATAAGATGTAATATAAGTAACTTATTGCTGATGATGGGTAAAAAAAAAAACAAAACTCAGGATTTAAAAATGATCTACTTGTGAAAAATTAATTGAATCAAAGTCCAGGTTGCCCTTGATTGTTGACATCACTTAGATCTCAGCATGCTCTTGAGGGAGGGTGGGAAATAGGCATAACCACAGAGCTTAAGAAATCTCTGTTGAAGCCCATGAGAAAAGAAAAAAGCTAAAGGGAACTTCAAAGGAACAGAAGCAGAGATTCCTGTGCTAAAAGTGGTCAGCCTGAGTGCATTGACATTCAGCCAGCCTTGAACTTTAGAGCTATTTCAGATGCGTGGCAGGTTACTTTGAACTGCCCTGCTAACTCTGTGCTCATTTCTTTAAAACTCAGAAATTCCCAAAGGAGCAAAATGCCCACACTAGGTTCCAGCAGTCTTAAGTTTTGACCACACTGTGTGTTGTTTCTATATACACTGTTAGCCAGGGCCTTGCCATCTTGTAAAAGCTTCCTCCATTTAGTAGAGCTGTGATGGTTCCCATAATTACAATAACTTGGTTTCCAGAACTGTTGGGTCTCTCAGGCTGTCCAAATATCCAGAAATGAGCCCAAACTGGACTAGAGGGTTTCTGGCCATTAGATAAAAGCCAGCCTTCCTCAGAACCTTGTGAAGCTGGTTCCTATCTGTGAAAAGGAGCATTTCCCTTCCCTCTGGCAGAAGGGACACATGGCTACCTGTGGTGCCTATCAGAATACCAAAGTCCATGTGCTACAAGCTGCAAAGATATACAAAGTAGGATTTCGGCTGATTATGACCAAGCTAATACCTGGAAGAAGCCAAGGGCCTTCCAGAGGTCAAGCTGAGGTTCAAGGAGCCTTAGTGATATTTGGCTTTTGATTATCAACTATTTTCTACTATGAGTTTCTTATGTACTATTGTAGCTTTTCCACCATTTATTGGGCACCATTTCCCCTCTACTAAAGGAATATTTAGATAACCTTCTGCACTAACAGCTGTGCACAGCCAGAACCCCAGTTCAAGCCTCCTTGTAATTATTATCATTGGCAGCATCCAGCCAGGTCCATCCCCAGAAGGAGGAAAGTACCTTATCAGAGATACCTCTGTATTCTCTAAGAACAGACTTAAGTGTCCAGACTACCTGTTTGAGAAGGCCTGGTGGATGTGCCAATTAAGCTTAACTTCCTCCTTTCCCAAATCTTACCACTAGTTCCAGATCTCCCTTTGACTATCACCAGAGGCATCTAGCTGTACACAGGTTGCCTAGCGACTGAGCACACTTTCCCCCACCCTGCAGAAAAAACGGCAGATAGCTTGGACAGATAGGAGCCACAGGAAAAAAGAAGGCAGTTTTGTTTTCTTCCATTGACCTATCAACTTATAGACTTTTAACATTTTTTACCAATCATGTTTAAGACTATAGTGGAGCACATAAGATCCCTCTTCTTAGACATTACCCAAATTTAGTCTTTAGTTAATTCATTTCCCCATCAGTCATTTCCCTTTTGGGTTGCAAGTGATAATTAACAATTACTGCCCCTCTGGATTCCTATCACCCCTCCATTTGACCCTGGGAGCCCGGCTTTGCACTGCCAAGGGATTATTGCTTGTAAGTGTATATATACTGGGACTCCCCAGGCAAGGGAGGACGGAGAAGAAGATTTGGAAGAATAAATGACTGGACTAAGAGCTCGGTGTGCTGAGATTCTATTTCCCAAAAACAGTTCTCGCCGTTCATAGTTCTCTCCTGGTCCCCTGGGATGTCTAATATAAAGGCTGCTCCCTCTAATATTATACAAGATCCATGCTGGCCTCTGGGCTCCCCTGTATTGCAAGGACCTGTTCCACACTTCAAAGTCTGCGCTACCATCAGGCATTCGCTCTCCACAGCCACTGACCCCTCTTATGGTCTGATTATTCTCACTATTCGCTCGCTTACTCCCGCGGGCTGTACTCTAGTCTCGTCTCTTGTTATCTCAATAGCTCCACTATTCTCGCCTGCTTCCCTAGTCCTGGCTCTGTTCGGTGTCCTTCTCTCTGCTCTAGACTCTTCCAGATGCCTCTGGCTATTTTCTCTCATATCTACAATAAAAACTTTAACCACACCATAGATCAGTCACATCAGCAGTTTCTTTTCCTATACCCACCCACATATAAGAACTCAAGTAGATTGTTTCTCTGGATTCCTGTCTTCCTGCCCCAGGCCAGACCCCCCCCCCCACCCCACCACCCCCAGTCATGAGAGATGTCTATCAGTCACCTGACTCTTTAACTCACTGGTCATCCCAGCAATGGACAAATAACAGCTGAAAAAGGAAACTTTTCAACCTGTGTCCCAGCTTGAAAGCAGAAATGATTCTTACAGAGTTTACCTCACCCAAATAAAGCCCTGCAAGGTCTCAAGTCACTAGTTTCCTTGTTTGTCTGTCTTCCTCACTCTTTTACATTCCTGAAGTCTCCTCCCTAGGGCAGAGATGGCTGCTCCCTCCCTTTGGGTTTAAATGGCCACTGCCTCCGCTTCCTAAGCTCCTCTGTGGGAAGCCTGAGCAGCAGGGGGCAGGCCAGCAGCCCCTCCAACCTGGTTTTGGAGACTCTCAAAGCCTTTAAGTTTACACAGAGGCTTCAGTCACTAGGACTGTCTGCTCTGCTCCTGCTTATCAGGCTGGAGAGCCTGGAAGGACACGCAAGGCATGCATGGGACGTCCAGGAACAGAAAACTTCAAAGGGGAGGCAGAGAACCAGAGGACAGCCAAGGAGGGGGTGGGGGACAGAAACAGCCTGCGGGAAGAAAGAAGGGGGAAAAGAATGGGGAAGAAACCTAATGGTGCGATAAAAGGGGAGATGAGAGCAGCAGTGTGTGCTCAGAATAAAGCCACTGTCCCCTGAGCAGGGACACCAGCACGCTCTGTGCAGACACTGACTCAGGACACAGTGAAAGGACACACGCTGTGATGAATGAAGCACAGGGTTCCTTCACGTGTGGCGCTGGATGGCTGCAGGACTTCAATGTCTCTATGCTCTAAGTGTCACATCACGAATGAGTCATCTTTGCTCTTTCCTGTCCCCAATCATGCTTTTTAAATGGGCTCATTATTGAAAAGCATGTTTTTTTGAGAGATGGTGAAGCAAAGGGTATATTTGACGATGTACTAAGACTACGGGCATTTGCACTTTGAAAACTGCAACAGCACTTCTTTAAATAAACAGGGTTTTAAAAATTCATTACCTCGTCTAAGCTGTTCTGAGACAGTTAGGTGGCTCTAAGGTCATACACAGTACCACCATATTGCTTTCTAGCTGGCTGTGGCTGTCTGCAATAAGCAAGTAGCCTCCTCCACAGATCCTGCCTGCTTCGCTCAGGCTTTGGAGCTAACTTTCCTACTCACTACTTCAGTGCAAAGTACTAATCATTCAGAAGAGTTGGCTTCATATTAACAATTGGCTCCTAAATAATGAAAGAAATTCAGAATTAAGGATTTATATGCCAATCATTAATTGAAAAATTACTTTTGGAGTACATTCTTAGTCTTCAGAATAAACGCATTTACCTTCACAAACATTTGATGCATTCTGTGGAGAGGCAACTGGAGTCTATGTTAAGGGGAAAAAAAAGACAAAGACATTCAGCACAGCAAAACATGGAGATAAAAGTCAGAACAATATTAAATATGCTGGTAGAGATTTGATGTAGCTACTCCAAATCATGCCAACAAAGCGAAAGCAGTTTTTATTCATTGATGAGTGTGTCTCATGGAAGGAACAGTGCATTTCATTGTGGGGACATGACTAATGTGTCAACAGTGTTGATGGACACCATGACCCTCAGCAGCTGCCAGGCAGCAGTGCTTATGTGGTGGGTATCGGGCATCTGGCTTTGGTCTCATGGTTCCACCTTCTATGTATCCTAAGCAATAGTCACTGTCAGGTTCAAGAGTAAGCTCAGGTCCAGCTGGGCTGAGTTGCATCATGGGCTTGCCCAGGGTCACTGCATTCTGATCAGAAGCTGAGTTTGGTCTGTGACTATTTATCTGATACATAGTGGTCTGCTATGTGCTCTGGGGTCAGCAGTGATGGAGGCATGGATGACTGCACACCTCCTGTTATCTGCTGCACACATTCTGGGAGGCTAACAGAATCCAGCAAGGACCACTTCATCAGGAGTAGCACCTTCCCAGCTCTCTGAGATTAGAAGTTGCTCTGGGTTGTCTGGGCAGCAGCTTCAATTGCTAAGCCTGCTGTGTTGAGCACAACTGGATGCATTGTTGACCTTAAGTAAGTGGCCAACAACCTAGACTACAGGAAAGTACTTTCAAGTGCAGAATCAACTTACTGTCTTCAGTGGTGTGGCTGTTTTCTTCCTGGGGAATAAGAGATTAGCCTTGTTAGACACAAGCAATATGAACCAGAGCTTCCGGTTACCTTCTTCTTAGACCTAAACCATGATAGTGAAAACAGTGGGTAGGAAGACTGAGCTTGAAGGACAGACAGGGATGGATGGAGGGTTTAGTTGTGATGATCCTCCCAACAGATGGAGAAGGGTTAACTCTCTTAGTCAGCACTCTATTGTTCTGTTGTTTTGTGAAGAGACACCATGACCAAGGCAATTCTTATGAAAGAAAGCATTTAATGGAGGGCTTGCTTACAGTTTCAGAGGTTTAGTTTGTAATCAGTATGACAGGGAGCATGGTAGCATGCAGGCAGTAGCTGGGAGCTGCATCCTGATCTATAGGTTAGAGAGAGAGAGAGAGAGAGAGAGAGAGAGAGAGAGAGAGAGAGAAGAGAGAAGAGAGAAGAGAGAAGAAAGAAGGAGAAGAAGGAGGAGGAGAAGAAGGAGAAGGAGGAGGAAAAGAAGGAGGAGGAGGAGGCGGCGAAGGAGAAGAAGAAGAAGAAGAAGAAGAAGAAGAAGAAGAAGAAGAAGAAGAAGAAGAAGAAGAAGAAGAAGAAGAAGATTGGCCTTGTGTGGGCTTTTGAGACCTCAAAGCCCACCCTCAATGACACACTTCCTCCAACAAGGCCACACCTCCTAATCCTTTCAAATAGTGCCACTCCCTAAGCATCCAAATATATGAGCCTATAGGGGCCATTCTTATTCAAACCACCACATTAATGTTAATAAACAAAGGTCCAGTTGCCAAGAGTCATCAGAACAACTCTTGTCTCAGGTCTGCTGCTGGCTGCTTGGTGACTTTGGGCCCTTCTTTTGGTGGTAAGGCAACTACACACACTAGCTTCCTCAGTGTGACCTGAGGAGTGAGGTAAATGCAGAGCCCTTTTCACACCCCTGGCACTCTGTGGATGCTGGAGCCCAGGTAGAGGTAGACAAATAAGAATAAAAAACCAATCAAGCTGGTGAGATTGCAACCATCACCTTTCTGTATCCACCTCTGCTCTACTTCCAGGCCACTGTTCTCTGATGTCTGTCTTCCAAGAGCTCCACAGCCTCACTAGTTCAAAGTCTTTGTGATCTACGGTCTCAGATGTCTGCACCTATGCCAACATTCCCATTTATCTTGGCTTTCTTAGAGCTTGGACTTACTGTTGCTAAGGCTTTCTGCTTCTTGCTGGAGTCTATTTTTACTTCTTTTCCCTTTCCTTGATTCAGCTCCCCACTCTCTTCTCCCTTCCTCCCCACTGCTCCCTCTCATGCTTTGTCTGACCCTGAAGTATAGGGAAAGAGTACTAATAATAATCCAGCGTCTGTAAGACGTCTGTCTGGAACTAGGTTAAGCTCCTCATAGATGACTTCAACCATTTAAAGGACCTTCCCAAGTGTGTATTATATATAGTGAAACCCTGCCTCAAACAAAACTGAAAACCCATAAGAAGCCGTGTGTGTGGTAGCATGGGCTTTTAATTCCAGTATGTGGGAGGCAGAGGCAGCCAGCCAGCCTGACCTACATAGCACATTCCAGGCCAGCCAGGACTACACAGTGAGAACCTATCTCAATTTTTTTCTATTATTGTCACATTTTAGAGGTCAGGAAACAGGTTCAGAAAGACTAAGTAACTGCTCAAAGAGAAACCAAGAGAGGAGTGCAGTTCTGGTTAATAACCTACCAAATTAAGGCTTATTTGGTTTCCACTGGGGTAGAATTAAAATTGTAACTGTGCAGTCCAGTTTTATACATATGTAAGTGTGCTTAAAAAAATTTATTTTAGGGCTAGAGAGATGGCTCAGTGGTTAAGAGCACTGGCTATTCTTCCAGAGGTCCTGAGTTCAATTCCCAGCAACCACATGGTGGCTCCCAACCATCTGTAATGAGATCTGGCGCCCTCTTCTGACCTGCAGGGACACATGCAGGCAGAACACTATACATAATAAATAAATCTTAAAAAAAGAAATTAGTGAATTGCATAATTCATTTTTAAAAAAGATTTATTTTATTAAAATTTGGGTGTGTGGCATGTGAGTGTGTGTGTGTGTGTGTGTGTGTGTGTGTGGTGTTTGAATAGGTGCTATGTAGGTCAGATTTGTCAGATCTCTGGAGCTGGAGTCACAGGTGGTTGTAAGTCTCCTGGCAGGCAATCTGGGGATCAGACTCAGGTCCTCTGGAAGAGTGTTGCCTGCTCTTAACCACTGAGCCAACTTTCCAGCTCATAAGTGTACTTCTGTAAAGGCTTACTGAGCCTACATAACTGTATAGAGTATATGGTGATTTGAATAAGACGATCTCCATGGACATATATTTGAATATTTGGTTCTCAGTAGGTAGAACTTTTGGGGAAGGATTAGGAGATGTGGCCTTGTTAGAAAAGGTGTGTCACTGGGGGCCGGCTTTGAGGTCTCAAAAGACTTGTGCTGCCAGGAGGGGGTGGCACATGCCCTTACTCCCGGCACTAAGGAGGCAGAAGCAGGCATGTTGTGCCATTCCCAGTCTCTCTCTCCTCTCTACCTCATGTGTGGAGCAAGACATAAGTTCTCAGTCATTCCGTCGCTCTGCCATCATGGTCTCAAACCATATGGAACTAGGCCCAGATCAAATACTTTCTTTTACAAGCTGCCTTTGTCAGTGTCCCATGACTGCAATGGAAACGTAACTAAGGGGGTGGGAGGAGGGAGGATAAGAGAATCCGCGGTTGATATGTAAAACCAATAGAAAATCTCTTAGTAAAAAGAAAAGAAAAAAAAAAAAAAACAAGAAAAGTAACTAATACAGTGGTGTCATAATACTCACCAAGCAGTTTCCAAAGCCAGCTTAAATCCCATAAGCATTGTCCCACAAAACATGTTCAGATGTATGAGCACCCTAACGCATGCTCTAATGCCAGGTACACTTTTATACGCCATGTACTACTTGCGAATGAAATCAGGGAGCAGAAAGTAAAGGTTGAACCTGATTGGAGATCTCAGCACTATCAGGTGCTGAAAGTTGGGGTGCCCTGCAAACCACAGTGAGCCAATGAACTCATATTTTAGCTAAAACTGACTGTATGTGAGGCTAGACTCCTCATCTCCAACTATAGTGGCAGCTCCTCTGCTCCGTCATGAAGGCTAGCATCAGTGGAGAACTAACAGGAGTCCTCAGGGCAGCAGGACCCCACCATCCCACACACCCAGATCTCATACAAGCACTAACCTCAATCAGTACTCACCCAGCTCGTGGCAGTGGGGATGGTGCAGCAGGCAAAGATGACTTGGAGTCCCAGACCCCACTGTTTCGACCTGCACAGAACGTACATGAGTCAGGAACGTACATACCTTGCCTTCAGGAATGGCTGTATTAGTGAGGCTAGGATTTCTGAGACACGCATGCTTTGTGTGACTTTAAGTGAAGGGCATATATCTAGTGACATTGATTCTGGGGGCCAAATGTCTGGGCACAGATGATGAGAAATTTGAGATGCCAGTATAGGGGCAGGGGATAATACAGTAGTTGAAACACTTGCCACACCAGAGTGAAGACCAGAGTTCAGATCCCCAGAGCCCATGTAAATGCCAGGTGGGAGTGGCTGCTTGCTTGTAATGCCAGTCTTGGAAAGGTGAGCTGGGAAACTCAGAGAAATCTAGGAGCAAGACTAACCATGTTGATGAACTCTAAGTTTGATTGACAGACTCAAAAATAAGGTGGAGAGTTATGGAGGCTGATTCCCAAGGTCAGTCTCATGCCCCCACATGCACTGCACCCACACATCTGTGCCTACCCAATGCAAACATATCCACAAACGAGAAAAGAAAAGAATGCCACCGTACAACTCTCACAAAGGCTGTGGGTTAGAATGCCCCTCTAACGCTTCTGGAAGACCCGCTCCTTAGACTCATGGGCAAGTTCAATGACCCTGATTCTGAGAGCCCAGTGAAAATGCACAAAAGTTTTTTTGGGAGGGAGCCAAGAAATACCACTTGCCCCAAGTATGCTGTGCAGATAGGTTCAACAAAGGTGTCTAGAGACATATGGGCTCAGCTCACTCCTTCTGGGGTACACAGTCCTCCCAGTTCATGTGTATACACTTCAGCACAGTGTCTGCTCCTCATGCACATTAGAGAATGTCTACTCACTCACAGCCAAGTAAGGCCAAGTGCTGGGCCATTCCCCACATCACATCTTCTGAACTCATAGAAGGGACCCAGCAACCTGGACGTATATTCACTCCCTCCCCATCTGCCTGGCTGAAAAACAGAGCCAGACAGTCATGAAGGAAGCCGTGAGAGAGGTAATAGATTCCCCACACAGGGACTGCTTGGACACTACTGCTCAGGAAGACAGAAGGTTCATGATGAGAATTTGTGATGGGTCAAACTGAATTGAATAAACATTGTGTGTGGTGTACCTGCATGCATGTGCTTGTGCATGTGTATAGAGAACAGAGGAGGATGCCTGGTGTCCTGCTCCATTATTCTGCCTAATTCTTTTTAGATAGGGTCTTGCATTAAACCTGGAGCTAGGCTGGCAGCCAGCAGGTTCCAGTGACCCTCCTGTCTCTACCCACCCCCTCAGTGCTGGAGTTACCGTTCCATGCATGCTCATGCTTGACTTTTTACATGCGTGCTTAGAGAGCCAAACTCAGGTTCTCATCTTGACCAGTAAGTGCTCACACTCACTGAACCATCTCCCAAGCCATGAATAAGAGGCCACTAGAGAGAGCAATCCCTAGTTCCTAGTGGATGCTCAGGAGATACCCTGTAAGCTTGGGTCAGATCTGTTGCCCAGTGTAGTGCTTAGCTTCCTGTCGACACAGAAATGGGTTACCAAGTGTCAGTGAGGACCTGGTCTGTGGGAGGCACTGGGAGGCATTCACAGGTTCTGTGGAAGCTACTTGGAGAAGAGACATGTGGCCTCCTGCATCTCACCCATGAAGAAAAAGGCCTTCAAAAGTATTGAAAGTCAGCTGGGTGGTGGTGGCACACGCCTTTAATCCCAGCTTTCGGGAGGCAGAGGCAGGTGGATCTCTGAGTTCAAGGCCAGCCAGGGCTGCAGAGTGAGTTCCAGGAAAGGTGCAAAGCTACACAGAGAAACCCTATCTCGAAAAACAAACAAAAAAAAGTGCTGAAAGTGAGGCCACTGGGTCATTCTCTGAACTTCTGTACAGAGCCTTCTTCACACCGTACTTGCTGAGCTGAGTGCTAATGTCACAAACCACTGGCAATCCAGAGTGGATGGTCCTGATTGCTCTGGGCCTTCTCCAGCCCTGCTTCTACTTATGGCTTACTTGACTTAAATGCAATTTTAGAAAACATGTAAGAAAGGAAACCACATTTTTAAGTGTTAGGTCTCAGACTGCCCATATATCCAGAAAGGAGCTCAAGATGGACTATAGAAGGATTTCAGGCAGATAGATAGAAGCTAGCATCCCTCAGGAACTTGTGAAATCCACACCCCCTACCCCCCAACCCAACCCCTGTCCTCCAAAAGGAGTCATTTCCCTTTACTCTCCATTAACATATGCCTGCGCTAGCTGTCAGCCTGTGCTGCCCCCTCGAGGCTCCCTCAGTATCACAAGTACCTGTTGTACATTTCAAAGTCCACACTAGAACCTAGGCCCTTCCCTCCCTCAGTTACTCATCCTCCTTATAACCCACATGATTTGTTCACCCCACATCCTCTCTACCTCCTGCTGTTGTCTGTCTTGCTATCACCTTGCTTTCTTGCTCTTCTCACTCCTCCCCTGCTATGCTCTATTCTTTAATGCCATCTTCACTATTCTCTCCCGCTGCCCCGGCTTCCCTGGTCCTGGCCATGGCTGTGGCAAGTTTGTTTCTCTCTCTGCTCTGGACTCTTCCAGGTGCCTTTGGACATTTTCTCTCTTTTACTCACAATAAAAGCCTTCCCCCAATAATGGAGCAGTCATGTCCACAGTTTTATTACTGAGCTCCCTCGCATACAGTGAGCTGTACCGGTGACATGAAAATAAAGGGAAATGTCATCCGACCATGGTGTGTGAGTCCCATTGTGATCATCTGATGGCTGAGTAAAATTGAACAGTAAGGTTGACACTGTGCAAATAGGCTAGCCACCCATATTCAGAGAGAAGAATTCAGGGCAGAGGAGGCAACCACGTCTGAAAAAATAGGAAGCAGATAAAAGGTCTAAGTCAGACCTCACCCCCACCCAACCTTTGTGAGACCTACTGCCTGGTGTTTCTACTATCCTTTCCTCCATGTCCCCAACCAGCACACTGACATCTCCCTTTTCTTTCCTCTCCATACATAGCTTTTAGCCAGCAGACAGGAGGGCCTTCCAGCTGCAGTCTGGGGAAGCAAAGCATGGTGCTGGTGCAAACCCGTGCGTGCTCTTAGGCCGGTGGTGTGGCTCCACAGATAAAAGTGCTTGTCGCCAAACCTGAGGAGCCAAGTTCAATCCCCAGAATCCACATGGTGAGGGAACTGACTTTACAAAGTTGTCCTGAGACCTCCTCATGTGTACCAAGGAAAACGTGCCCTGTCCCCTGACGAATACATTTTTTTTAAAAAAAAATCCACTGTGGTCTTGCATTAGGAAGATAGCATTGTACTTATTTCTCTGTCATCCAATTGGCTGGGTGACCTCTTAGAAACACTGTCTCAGGTGCTCTGTGAAATGGGACACTCCTCATCTTATCAAATTCACTTTTCATGGTCAGACAACAGGATAAATCTGACATTTTAAGAGTCAGCCTGACACAGTCAGAATCTGGGAAGGAGAAAAAAATTGTGACGGCTAAAAACTTTATCATGAGGGAAAAGAGCCAGATGTTCAGAAGCCAGATGCACAGAGCCACCCGGTGAGTGATCTGGTCTATGTGAAATGTCAGCAAAAGCAGGTTGACAGCAGCGGATGCAGACAAGAGTGGTTGCCTGGAGCCGGAAGTGGGGACAGCATTGACTATAAAAATGAGCAGAACTGATCCTGAGGGCTGGGTGGGCATGGATATTTCCTAAAAGTGAGATGGGGCAGTGATTACATAATGTGTTACTATAAACATCATGGTCCATAGAAATCACTGACTTTATACTAAGATGGGTGAGTGTTATATATAATTCTCCAATCATAACTCATAAAGGGTTAGTAAATAGGATTGTTTTTAGTGTCTTGCAATGAATACCCCAGTGTCTCTGGGTGCTGGCAGAGTGCTAGGGACTGCAAATGTGCCATCTGCCCCCCCACTAACACTGAGTGGAACAGATGGAGGCTCAGAGAGGGTAAGAGGCAGGGCCACGTGAGCTGTGGACCCAGACAGCACTTCTCTCTAGCCAGGAGTCTGTATTGTTCTTTGGAGGCTTGCTGTGCAGGTCAGAGTCACTGTTGCCTCTCTCAAAGGAGGGCATGATGGGAGAGTGGAGACAGACCCCTCTACTCACCAGCTAGGCCCTTCTGCTCTCCCAGAGTGCAGCCAGACCAAGGGGCACATCAGTGGGATGACCCCAGCAATGGTGTGCCAGGCACCCACATTCCTTTCTGAATGTGCCCAGTTCTTGGTTGGGACACTCTAAGGGACAAGTGTGGTAGATGATGTACCAAAAGCACAAAAGTAGGAGGGCAAAATCAGTGTCGGACTCTATCTCTGTTTGGAGCAGAAATTTAGAAGTGTTCATTTTAACGGTGCAGGTTGGTTGGCAACTGCTGCTTACTTTCTCAGCTAGGAAATTCATTTACAGGTCCTCAGTATGTCCTGCTTCTGTGTTTTTTCCACAGCACTCTACTTCAACTTCATATCCAATGTTTGTTCTGTTAACCCCACCCCACCCCCACGTCAGCCACGAAAGCCCCAGAGCTCCATCTCTTTGCAAGCATTCTTGGAGACTGCTGTTTCCTGCTATTATTAGACAGTGTAGCATCCCATACTCTGAAGCAGGCACACACACAAAGATTCCATCCAGCAATTCCAAAACAATTTGGGCTGCATTACTGTGAAATTCAGTTTCCACATTTATGGGGATTTGTAATTTCAAGCTTTGGGGGGGTGGGGTGGGGTAGGGTATGGGGACAGAATTGTGAATGATACCAACTTAGAAAAAGCTCAGAAATACAGATTCTATCTATCCTTTCCTGATAAAAGCTATGGACCAAACAGACACTTTACTCTTCAAATTCTCACTGGGAGACAAGTCCCTATGGACTGAGCTGCTTGGTTTCTTTAAACTGGTGGTTCTCACCCGGCTAGGAGTTGATTCCCAACTCAGAGATAGTTGGCACCATGTGGGGATATTTTTGCTCATCACATTTAGGGAGATGATTTGGAATCTAGTGGGTAGAGGTCAGGGCAATGCCAAGAAGCCTGTGGGCATCGATGAGACTAAGACTTTGTTCCCCATTATCAGGAAACTTGGGGATATAAGTGATTGTTCACATATGATCTTAGTTGTGCATCTCTTTTAGAATAGATTAAAAACCAACCATACATATTATACCTTACCTGTGACATTCCCTGGAGGTGACATTGGCTTTGAGCTGTTTGGCTTGGTTGATCTATTCACCATGGGAGCTGAAATACACAAATATGTACACATGGAGTGATTACAGGTATGTTCCACTGAGGAAAGTTCTTGTAGAGAGAAAGATGATTGGTCAAGCCAGAGAATCTGCAAAGATTCCATGACCCTTATTCGTCACATAAACCATCCACAGAAATCTTCTCGTGGGGAACCTCTGGATTTGATATATTAGTGATTAAAAGAGTGAAATAAGACCATCTGCTAAAGTACATGTGGATCAGAATGTCACCCACCTAGAGGCTTGGGAGACAAAAGAGAGTTGGGCTTTGTTTTGTTTTAATCAAAAGTATATTAAAGCTAAACATGGCAGTGCCAAATCAATCACTCTTTCCCTTCCATACACAAATTCTCTTGGATTTTGAGATCGTTTGAGGGGTGAAGAGGGGGGAATGTGTAGGTATTGTTTTGTGTATTTGGGTGGCTTGGTCTTAAAGCTGTTTCTCATGCTTGGGGAGTACAGGAGAGCATTGTTATTAAACAACAAACAAACAAAAACCCTAGGAAAGTTGAGGACAGTTCTCTCTGGTCCAGTTTATCAGACGGGAAGTACCACCTGCCCGGGACTATATTTTCCAAAGTCACTGTTTCCAGAGGGTGCTGTTTCCATGTCTGATCTAAGACATGTGTTGGTGATAGCATTTCTTATTCCTGGCAGGATTTACAAAGCATCCCATAGGCCTGAGACACGTGGAACTAAAGAGCCAGGATGAAAGTACATGGGCTCTCACTTTATCATTCCTCCACAGACTTGCTCACAGTACACTGTCTCTCAGTCCACCCCGTGGCTTGCAATCCTGTGAGCGTTAGCTTTTGAGAACCATTCTGCATGAAGGCAGCTGAAGGTAATAGCTCCAGAGATGTTATAGCCTGGGTCTAAAACCATGAACATGGAAGGAGGAGAAAGGCTCTGAACCAGATGCTCCCCTAGTCAAAGGGGGTGTGGCTACAGAGGAGAAGCCTTGTCAATTCCGAGTTCCTCAGCGCTTTCTGCTCAACAGCCTGGTGCAGGCTAACTGCTAGAAGCTTCCTTCAGGTACTCCAAACTCCAAATGCTTACCTTTCTCAGTAGGCAGCGGGCTGCTTTCTCTGGGATGGATATAGTTTTCATCATTATCCTCCACAGGGACCACATAATCAGCCTAAAAGAAACATAGAAGTAAATGAAGAGAGTGCTTGCTGTAATTCATAGTTAACTGTGGGAGAAAGAGATTTTTGTTTTTATGAAAGCTTTAATGGGCTGTAGTTCACATACTAGAAAATTGCATGAGGCGAAGCTTACAATGGGGTGCCTTTTGGCATTTAGTTATCTGTTGGATCTACAGGGGCTTGTCTACTAGGCTCTGTCCCATGAGTGCTAAGTCCACAGCTGTTGAAGTCTCTTAAGTAAAATGTGTAATACCGGTTGTATTTTCTGTGATGAAACATCAGGGGCAGATGCAACTTATGGAAGGGAGAGTTTATTTGGGCTTAGGGTTCCAGAGGGACAAGCATCCATGATGGCAGGAAGGCACAATAGCAAACAGAAGGTATGGTAGCGTGATGTTGAGAGGTCACATCTTTAATCACAAGTATGAACCAGAGCTTTCACTGGGTGTGGGGTGAGATTATGTAAACTCAAAAGCCCATCCCAGTGACATAGTTCTTCAAGCAAGGCCACACCTCCTGAACTTCCCCAAACAGTGCCACCAGCTGGGGACCACGTGTTCTAATGCCTGAGACTATGAGGCTATTCTCATTCAGACCGCTACATCAGTATTCAGCCAATTTTGGGTACTTTGATTTCCAGGCTTCTAAAATACCTAATGTGACTTTAGATATGTCTTATAGTTTGGATCTATATTCCTTTGATGGGTACTGCTTAGGTACTTACTATCCATATACATATCTTTGACTATTAATATTCTTTCCCACTTTTAATTGGGTTATTTACATTTCTATTGTATATTAGTTCCTTGTATGTCCTAGATATAAGTCCATTATAAGATGCATGATTTGTGGTTTTTTTCTCCAATTTTGAGTCTCACTGTGTGCACACACTAGCTCTGAACTGAAGTTGCCTACTTCAGCTTCCGGGGGTAGGGATTACAGGCATGTGCAATGGGCTTTCCTCATGCTTTCTTAGTGCATCACTTCCGGCACAAAGATCTACATTTTAAGTCCACTTTGTGTATCTTTTTTCTCTGCTATTTGTGTTTTAGTATCATTAAAAAACATTGCCTAACTCAAGGCCATGAAGATTTCTACTTATGCTTCCTTCCCTCTAAGAGCCCAATAGTTTCATATCTATGATCCACTTCTTTCATATGGTATGAGAGAGGGTCCGATTCCTTCATTCTGCATGTGGATATATATTTTCTAGTACTAAAATCAGTTACTTCTTTACTAAATTTTCTTGGCCTTTGTCAACAACCAGTGGACCATTAGGAGAAAGAGAGAGAGAGAGAGAGAGAGAGATTTTATACTGATAAAACACAAATGAGCTACCTAGGTCTTAAAAATAATTTTTCTAGCTGGGGATTTAGCTCAGTGGTAGAGCGCTTGCCTAGAAAGCGCAAGGACCTGGGTTCGGTCCTCAGCTCTGAAAAGAAAAGAAAAAAAATTAAAAAAAAATTTTTTTTCTAATCTGCCCTTATAGAATGACAAGAAGGTTACCAGAGAAGAAAAAAAAACAAAACAATAAGACCCCCCCAAGCAAAACAAAATAACAACAACAACCAAACCCTGTCATTTGACTCAGCCATCCTAACAGCGCTGTCAGGTGGATACTCCCACCCTCTCGGAGGTACAGAGAAAACACACAGCTTGCACAAGGCCGTGGATACAGGATTTGAACCCACTCTGAGTGCTGAGAACTTGCATGTCTCCTGCAACCCGCCCTCCACTCCTCTTTCAGAGTTCTTCCTCTTTCCAGTCAGCTGCCGTTTCTCATCTCTTCTTCATCTTCAGTAGGAGCCGTCCTATCTACACTGCCTAGAATCCAATCTATTTAGAGTAGTGCTATTTCTGGAACCAAGACATTTTTATTCCCAAAGACCAATGACAGAAAAGAGTTGATCCAATCCCAACAAATTCTGTTTGTTCAAGGGGAGGGTCTATACAATGTGCATTTCCAGTACTGCCATTCCATAGTTTACAATTGCTACCTGTCAAAACAGGTACATAATGAAGACACGTCACGATCTGTACCTTAAAGAGACTGCAGGCATTACTGTGAGGTTTTGATGTAAACTCCATCACCCGATGGACAAGCTATAAAACCATAGCTGTAGTGTCAGCCTGGTCTGACACTACATAGTGAGTTCTAGGACAGCCAGTGCTACATAGAGAGACCTTGTCACAACAAAACAGAACAAAAACCCAACCAACCAACAAAAACCCAAAACAACAACAAACAAAACAAGTAAAAATAAGAGCTTTAGGGATGCATAAGGTTCTAAGTACTAGAAAAAGAAAAAGTTGGGTGTGTATGTGTGCATGTGTGTGGGTTTTGTCTTTTCTTTTTCTTTTTTGTGGATTCTTTTTTTTTTTTTTTCCTTTCTCCTGAGACAAAGTCCCATGTAGCCTAGCCTGGTTGTTTCACTCATTCTGTAGGCAAGGTTGGCCTTGAACCCTGGCCCTCCTGAATGACGGGACTACTGGCCTCTGCCACTACTCCTGATTCCTGGTAGAAAAACACTCTATCAGCTGGGCCACCTCCTTAGTTTGTGTGTGTGTGTGTGTGTGTGTGTGTGTGTGTGTGTGTGTGTCGGTACAGGAGCACACGTGTGCCCAGAGGACAACCTCAGGAGTCATTCTTTCGGTGCCGATCACTTTGTGGGCTTTGTTTGATTTTTTTGTTTAATTAGTTTTATTTACTTTTCTTTTTTGAGACAGGGTTTCTTTGTTTGACAGGGCCTCTTATCAGCCTGGGACTTACTCACTAATTAACTTAGGCTGGCCAACCATTCAGGCTGAAGGATCAGCTTGTCTCCACCAGTGTTGGGATTACAGGCAAGCCTCATGACTCATGGCTTTTTAATGGCTTCTGTGGGAATTGAACTCTGGTCTTCCTGCTTGCAAAGCAAACACTTCACCAGATGAACTGTCACTCCGGCCCTTGTCTTGGTTTTTCTTCACAAAGAGATTTTCTTTAAAATCTCAACTTTCCACCTGCTCCTCCTAGAATATAGTCTCCTCTATACTTCTTCCCCCTGCTGCAGGCTTTCTTGACCCTCCTCTGCAGGGATGCGGTGTGCGGAACTCTGCCTCACCTCACTGAGCTCCCGCCCACCTAATCACAGAAACGGAGACTCTGGCACAGCCCACGGTGTCTCGTCTGTGTCTAAATTCATATCTTCATGTGAATTTGCCAACGGGTAAGAGTCTGACTGGTTTCTTTCTCTCTGCTGCTCCCTGCCACCCTGTGCCCTCCTTAAAGAGACAGCATCATCTCTCTGACAGACAGACAGACAGACAGACAGACAGACAGACAGACAGACAGACTGACTCAGCATTGAGAAACCTCCACTCCCTAAGTCCGTTGCCATGAGCTTTTCACCGTCCCTAGTGCAGGAGTCAGGCACTGAAGTGTGTAGGTGACAGGAGGGAGGGGCCTTTCAGGATAAAGGTGTCCACACAGGATAGGAGCCCATGATAAATGGAAAAGGGACCAGGATCCATTCACAACTGAACTGAGCTACCACGAGGCTCAGCAACTCGGCCTCAGTGCTGGCTACGGCCACCTTCAGTCCTTGGGAGAAACTAGAAAACTGGCTTTGTAAAGAATCTAGAACATGAAAGGAACATGTGTGTGTGTGTGTGTGTGTGTGTAAGCAATATATTTATCTATCTATCATCTATCTATTTATTAAATAAATATCAAAATATTAAGGGGAAAAACTGATTCAGAGATGTTGGCCAGCTTGCCCAAAATTGCAGAGCTGACATGACCCGAAGGAATTTAGATGTAGAAGGTTCTGTTTTCTGTCTCCTGTTGGGAAATTATATTAAGACGCAAATAAAGGTCATTTCACAACAGGTTCCCAAGCCACAGCTTCTATCACCTGCAGGCATCTCAAACCAAGTGATTTCTTAGAGCATCTTCGATAGAGAGTCTGTCTGCTGAGGGCTTAGAGCTGTCTTTAGTGTCCTCCTGTGGAAGAATCTTAATGGCTGTGCCTCAACTAAGGGTTGTCTCTGTCATTAAAATGCAAATTCTGAGGGAGCCAGGACCACTAGGTTCAGGCAGCCATGTCACACAGCCTGGCCAGTTCACTGGGTGGAGGAAGAGGTTGATGAGGTGGGTTTCTGGATTCCTGGGGGCTGGGGGCAGGAGTGGGAAGCAAGAGCTGTGAAGGTCGTTGAGAGATATGGCAGAGTTGATAGTAGAGACACAGATCCAGTACATCCACCACACTTCTATGGAAAGCTAACATGATTAAGATGGGTCACATGTGCCATTTTAGAGAAAGCAAATTCCCCTCAGGGTCACCTTGAGGGATCTGGAGGACAGTAGGGCTTGGAGGGAGGGAGACCGGTTCAGGCCTACTTTCCCGGCCCTCCAAGACCCTTTGAGCAGGCTTACTTTACCTCATCATCAAGGAGGTCTTTGGGCTTGGGGGGGATCTGAGGCTTCTGTAGAGAGGTGGGAGCTGGCAGAGTGGAGGCCAGTCTTGCTTTCGCTGAAGGCCAGGAAGGCTTACTGGGGAGCGTCTTGCTGAAGGGTGGAGAGTGCCGCTGGCTGGATCGATTATCTTGAACAAACATGAAACACACAAAAGAGGCTCTGGGTCATTCGTTATGTGGATACCACGGGGATCTAGACAATACACAGCTGAAGGCGCGTATGTAACTACAAAGGGTCAGTGTGGTGTTCTTCAAGGGGCCAAGTGAACAGCAGGGCTGAAAGCTTCAACTGTCCATTTACCTACCTGCTAACTAGCAGAAGACCCTTAGGCCATACTCCCAGGGGAGTGATAAAAGTCTACAGGCTCCAGAGAGTTGAGAGTCCAACACCTTGCTAAGCACAGTGGGTGAAAGCAGCATGCAGAAGCAGGAAGTGTGGTTCTCACTTGTATTTACACATTAGTGCCATCTTGGGGGCTTTAAAAGTGGCCTCACTCTGGATCTAATTCTGGAGGAAGTCTGTGGTGATGTTTTTTTTAAGTCCTTCAGGAACCCCAGGTTATTCCAAGGACTTCCTTTCCTCAACTCCCAGAGAAGCCAGGTGACCTGCTCTGTTCAGGACTGTTGCGCAGGTATCTGAGAGTCCAGGTTCTGAAGCATGACTAAGGGACCTGGGTTCCTTCTGCTCTGCCATCGACTAACTGCACCTGTTTCAACCAATTGCAATTGCTCATTTGAAAGCTCATGCTCTCTACTTTAGAGTTATTGTAGGAATAAGAAAAACTGTAGGGAAAGCAGCCGGTGCTGTATGGATGCCCAATCAATGGATCTGATACCACCATGCTCTGTGAGAGCTTCAGATACCCAGCCTGCCCAGCAAAGCTGTGAGCTGAGTTCTGATTGGACTGACACGTTTTTCAGGAGTTCTTAGCTTAGGGATGCCCTGGCATTCTCCATCCTAGGCAACACACTGGCTTACAGCAGGCTGCTGGGTTTCCTGCTTCTTCCTGTGACGTTACCTTGCTTGTCACGCCCTGACACTATGGCTCTTCTTGGTGCCCATTCTTACTTTTAGCACTTGCTTTTTCTTTGTCTGAGGCATGTGGGCAATGTCACATGCACTGTGTTCACACACTAGGGCATCTGCTCTGCTGAGCCTACCAGCACCAGCTTTATTTCTAGCTCTTGGAGTTTATATAGAATTCTTAATGCGGTGTTTCAACCCACGAGAAGCAGCAAGGCTTTGACGAATAATTGAATTGTGGTTTCTGGTTTGCCGTGTGCACCTGATACAGCCCCTTCCCTCTCCGCATCCTTGTAATGAGTGGACAAAGTCAGGTACCACATCCAGTGGGGAGTGAATGGGGCAGGGCTTGGTGCGGGCTAGTGTGGGAGCGGAGAGGCCCAGCTCTACCACGTACGTAACCATGGCACAGTCAGCTCTCTCACCGAAGTCTTTCCTTCTTCCACACAGTGAAGCTGCCTCCCTCTTCCACAAGGCTGACAGGGTGAAGAAGCCTAGCAACAAAGCGCTGCCCTGTAACCTACAGAACACAGCGGGAGTGTGTTGCCTTGCTCACGTGCTCAGGGCTGAGCATGGTTCAGGCCACAGTCAAGGCCTAACAGGTTAACTGTGGAACACAGAACCAGCAGCACCCGACAAGCTCTGGAGAGGTTGCTGACAACAGTAGGGTGATCCTGCCGCATACATGCAAGCTGCCCTGGTTGCGGACGGACATCCGTCACCCCCACCTTTGGAAACCTAGTCACCTGCTGTGGTGAGAACAGAGATGACTTTCCCTGTTCCTCATGGCACCTTACACAAGCTGCCTAAAAGCTCTGCCTCTGACCTTCGCCCCCAGCTGGCTTCAGCTTGTTTTGTTTGTTTGTTTATGTTTTGCTTTTTTAAAAAAAAAAAAAAAAACAAAACTATTTTCAATTTTGAAACAGGGGCTTGCTAAGTTGCCCAACCTGAGAACTTGGGATCCTCCTTCCTCGTCCCCACCCCCATGTTGTGGTGATATTATGTTCCCCAAAATATATCATGCACCCTAATAAATTTATTTGGGGTCAGAGAACAGAACAGCCACTAGACAGATATAGAGGCTAGAAAATGGTGGCACTCACACCTTTAATCCTATCACTTGGGAGGTAGAGATCCATCCGGATCTCTGTGAGTTTAAAGCCACACTGGGAACAGCCAGGCATCGTGACTCACATCTTTAATCCCAGGGAGTGATGGTAGAAAGCAGAAAGGTATACAAGGTGTGAAGACCAGAAACTAGAAGCATTTGGCTTGTTAAGCTTTTAGGCTTTGGAACAGCACAGTTCAGCTGAGATTCATTTGGATAAGACTCAGAGGCTTCCAGTCTGAGGAAACAGGATCAGCTAAGGAACTGGCAAGGTGAGGTTAGCTGTGGCTTGTTCTGCTTCTCTGATCTTCCAGCATTCACCCCAATATCTGGCTCCAGGTTTGATTTTATTAAGACCATTTAAGATTCCTGCTACACCAAGTTAGGATTAAGGCCTGTGCTACCACGTCAGGCTCCTTAATAAACCACAGAGGCATGCCTCAAAGCCAGACTTGTGCTATATCTGTTTGGCCTAAGAGGTTGATTCCAGGCCCAGAGCTCACCCCCACTCCCCCTCAAACACCCACAGTCTAAATGGCCTGTGTGTAAAGCTGCCTGGCACAAGAGCAGAGGGAGCTTTACGGACACTCAGGTCCTTGAAGAGCACTGTTGTTCTGTTTGGACTTCTCAGAAGTTTCAGAGCCTTGGATGAACAAGTTCCCAGGAGAGAGAGGACTAAATGTCCAGGTTGATTTTTCATGGGGCTAAAAGGGCAGCTCTTAGGGTACACTTCCTTATCAGTACAGGGAACCTGTTCAATGCTCACAATCTGAGGGAAAATGCTCCCCACAAAATGAAAAAGGGATAACATTGTGCCCCCACACATGCTAGCTCCAGGACTGCCGCTTGGAAGTGAGAGTGGAGAAGGGCAGGGACCCTGGGGCAGTAGCTAGGTTTGCCCATCTCCTCTCCCTGTGGGCCCGGCATCCACAGTGGCCTCACCTACATACTCGCCCCTGGTGAAGGGCAGGGCTGGATGGACCACCCTTGTCTGCTGCTCAGCAGGCGGCGGCTCATAGGAATCGTCGCCCGTCTCCTCCGCGGGCATCACGTACATCTCGGAGTCCGAATGCTCATCTGGATTTTCATAGTCACTGTCCTGCAAATATAAGACCATGCTTGGCATCCCGGCAGGTGCCGTGGGATGGACAGTTCCTACCTTAGGAGGCAGGAGCGGTTCCTGCAGTGGAGGACAGGAAACTGAGGCGGGGGTGGGTGGGTGGGTGGGGGAGACATTTTTGCATCCACCTGCTCCACACAGCTCCCACTACAACCACACAGGAGCCACAACAGGACTTTCCAGGGCAGAGACGGGACACTTATGATGTTCTAACGAGGTTTCTCTGTCCGGTCTAAAGGCTTTAGGAACAAGCATTTCATACTATCTGCGGTGGAGACTGAAGTGAAAATAACCACCAGGGGCATTTACCCAATCCTTATTAATCTCAGTTGTTTGACTTTGGGATAGGTCAGTCCCTACTCTCCAGGCTGTTTTAACTTTGTGTTCCTCGCTCCATGCCCTCTTTTAAAACACTACTTCTTATAATTACACCATGTTCCCTTCCCCTTTCCTCCCACCTAGCCCTCCCATATACCCATCCTCGCTCCCTTTCAAATTCTTAATTCAGCCAGCAAGCGGCCTCCTCTCTTCCCCTCTTTTGCCGTGGATGTGAGCTTGCGCTGCTTCCAGCAGGGGGCGCAGCCGTGACACTGGTTTCCGCTACACTGGTTTCTGGGAGGAACTTTATGCCCAAGTGACCCTCAGTGAGGTCATTCTTCCTCTTTTTTCTTTTCTTTTTCTGCGGCTAAAGCAGGAGGAACTGCTGTCTTCAAAGACCACATCCACTCCAGGTGGTGAACACAAATTTGATTCTGGGCATTGGCCTGGATCCTCATCGTGGGTCCTCATCCCACTGAGGGACAGTGGGAATGTCGGGGCTGTCCTCATGACCTGTTTCCTTATATGTGAGGTGGGGGTGTGGTCTGTGTAGGGTCCCTTACAAATCGAAACGCAGATCAGAGCATGCCGACATTGCTGAAGGGCACAAGTGTGCTCAAGAAAACTTTAGGATGCCTAGTCTCCGCAAGACTCAGCTGCCCACAGGTGCGGACTGCAGAGCCACTTGGAGAAGATTGACAGTTCACTCTGATGTATATCACCTGCCAGCGCCACTGTGGCTAGGTTCCTCTTTTTCACTCTGTGACCTAGGGAGCGTGGCTGATGTTCTTTGGGTCATAGCAGGTACTTTGGTAGCCAACAGCCTGGTTCTGAGGTCTCAAGTTTGGAAACTGCAAGTTAATCACACATTCTACTCTGGTTCTAGAAGCACCTGTGCCTAACATTAAGTCCCTTTTAAAACAAAATAGGATTTTGCTAAATAGCCGAGGCTGTCCTCAAACCTGCCAAGTAACCAAGACTGACTTGAACCCTCAGTATTCCTGCCTCAGCCTCCCGAGTACTGTGGGATTATAAGTGTGTACCAGCTCTGGCATTAATTCCTGTTGTGATGGGTCTCCTGCCTGGGGTCAGGAGGTACTTGAGTAGTGGGGATCTTGGGTCAGAAGTATGTCCATCAGTAGAGAACTATTTAAACACTTATGGTTTTGTGTGGTTGTGAACTCTGAGAATGGGGTTAGAGACTGTACATATAAAGTGCTCAGCCTGGCTTGTGGTCAGCACTGGGTCAAGGCAGCTGCTAGTGAGGTCACTGCCACCTGCCAGGAAGAGGTTTTTCAGTCCTTCTAGGTCCCTCTCCCTGTGATGTTCAGCTAGCCAATCAGCATTCAGAAACAAACCATTTGAGAGGTCTCCCCCAGGAGGCTGGCATCCCCCCCACCCCACCCCATCCCAGGAGCAGATACTTACAAAATCATCTGACCACCGCTCCTCTTCCTCTGCAGGGCTGTCTGTATGTAACAGGAGAGGGACACAGAGCAAAAGCGTGAGTCCAGCTGGCCCGCTCCAGCTGACCCACAAGCACCAATGCTGCCTGCTCTTCTGTGGGCCTTCTGTTGGCCTTGAATGGTAAATGCGGCCACATTGTCATTCACTTTTGATCTCTTAGAAAGTTTGAATCTCAAAGCACAAAAAGAAGTCCTGCAGGAGCTTAGCATTGGGAACCTTTACCTAGGCCTGCCTGCCTGCCTTTGTCAAGAGACATGACTGGACTATTACACTTGTCTTTTGTTGTTGTTGTTATTTTAATAAACTCCATGTTGTTTTAATAAACTGTCAGGTCCAAGGGGTAACCCATTCCGCTCCAAAACGGCAGGTCCATTAACTCAGTCCAACATTGAGTCTAGGCCCAACTCAGACTGGACTACAGGAGGATTTCTGGTGGTTAGAGAAAAGCCAGCATTCCTCAAGAACTTGTGAAACTGGTTCCCATTTGCTAAGAGGAGTCATTTCCCTGACCTTTGGCAGAAGGGACAATGGCACTCCATTGACATGTATTTGTGGCTGTATATCAAAGCCCATGATGGCTTCCAGGCTCCTACACTCCCTATTCACAGGTACTTGTTATACATTTCATAGCCCCCATCCGGGCCCTTCTCATCTCAGATCTTGACTCCAACACTGTTCTATTCTCACTGCTCTCTCTCTCCCCCTCCCTCCCTTCCTCCCTCCCTCTGTCTCTCCCCCCATCCATCTCTGTGTGCACTAGTCTGTCTCCTTCAACTATCCTCCCTTCTCTCACAGACAAGAAAACCCTTCCCCTTAACCATATCATGGAGGGGTTGTGTTGGCAGTTTCTTTACTGCGCCTCCTTGCATACAATGAGCAAAAGCAATTTGGAAAGGCAAGGATTTATCTGGCTTATGGGTCCCAATCACAGTCAATCATTGAGGGAAGTCAGGGGAGGAACTCAAGGCAGAAATCAAAGCAGAGGCCATGGAGGAACACAGCTTTCCGGCTTGCTCCCTATGGCTTACCCAGCTTGCTTTCTTATACAACCCAGGACCACCTGCCCAGGGGTGGCTCTACCTAAGTAGCCTCATTCTTCCTACAGCAGTCATTTAAAAAAAATGACCCACAGACATGTTCATAGGCCAATCTGATGGCGGTAAGTCCTCAATGAAGGCTCAATTAAGCTCATGTCAGGTTGACAAGAACTCCAGAGAGCAGCCCTGAAAATTGACAGGGTCAGGATTCAGAGTGGGGACTGAGGAAGGGACCAGGTGAAGCTGGCTGGGAGAGGCACTTTTAGTCTGATTACTTAATGTCTCAAGAACTCCCATTGCCTGTGTGTGCACTCATCCTTCCACAGGATTGTCATGGGGCTCATGGTCTTGGCTCGGTCATGATCTTGCCTTGCAACTTTGGACAGTTTTTTTTTTTTTTTTCCTCTCTGGCTCTACTTATCTTGGAAGCTTAGATTGAATGGTGTTCCAATCCTTTCCAAGTTTTAAAAATACTGTGAGTCCAAGTTGTGTTTCTCTTCTTAGTTCTGTGTGGAACACCGGCACTCAATACAGTGTTCTCTCGCTATGGCAGTTTTTCCAGTTCCACTAGGGTGAAGGTAAACAGAGACATGGAGCAGAAAGTAATGCTGTCTTCACTCAGGACAGTGGGACAAGGCACCAGCAATGCTGAGCTCATTCCTCCAGGGACGAGGGGTGGCTGTGTAGACTCTGGACTTCTGTGGCAGGCTATACCTGAGAATCCCTCTCTTTCTCTCCATTATCCTTTTAAATATATAATCATATAATTTTATTCTTCCCTATTAGGGTGTGCATGTATATGTATGGATGCCAGAGACAGCCATCAGATGTTGATCTTCACCCTAATTTTTAAGGCAGGGTCTCTCACTGAACCTGGCACTCACTGTTTCAGCTAGGCTGGCTGGCCAGGCACACACAGCCATGCCCAGCCTTTAGGCGAATATTTGGGATTTGAATTTAACTCCTTTTGATTTCATGGCAAGCTCTTGTATACCCTGAGGCCTCTCATTAGGCCCAAATGAATTAATTTTTAAATAAAAGTTATTTTAATTGATACGTGAAAACGTAACATGTATACAGCCCAATAGGTTAATATGTGGTGTTTCAATCTGCATATCCATCGTATAATTTTTAAAGCAGGGTAAACACACCTGTCTCTTCAAATGAGACTTTCGGCACCTCTCCAGTTATTGGAGCTCATTGTACATTGTTCTCTATAACTCTGTGAAAGAGCATGCTGGGACTTCACACTCCCACTGGACCCATTGCCCTGCCTCCTTCACCACATCCTTGCCAGCTTCAGATAGCCACTGCTCTGAAGGTTGGTGTCTCAGTTCTGTTCAGTTCTGTGAGAGCTGCCACAATAGATTTCACATGCAGTGTGAGCATGTGCCAGATTTGTCTTTCTGTGCCTGGTTTACTTCACTTGGCGTAGTGACCTTCCAAATCCACCCAGGTTACAAATTCCATCATGTGTGAGCGCCACCTGTTCCTTATCTACTCATCAGCATGGAAACTCGGGTTGTTTCCATGCCTGGACTCAGCAGCAAACACAGGAGCACAGATGTCTCTTTGGCGTATGATTGCCTTCCCTTTGGCCTTTCACCTTAGGGTGGGGTTGCTGGGTCACAGGGATGCTCTAGCTTCATTCTTTTGGGGGAATCTCTGCTTTTTCACCATTGCTCAGTCCCCTCCCTGCATGACATCAGTGGGGACGGGGTTGGCACTAAGCAAACCTTTGTGAGTGGGTGGGGGTGTCTCCCGAGAGTCCCTGGAGATCGGGGACAGAGGGTGCAAGTAGAGAAGCCTTGTTCAGATATGATCCCTCAGGGGTTTGTGGAGTGGCCAGAGGATTTCTGCAGTGACCCCTAAAACCTGAGGCCCTTCCCTTGGAGGTGCTCTTTATCTGCAGAACTGAGACAGATTCCCCCTGCTGCTTGTCTGTCTGTCTGCCTGTCTCTGTCTCTGTATGTAATCTTTGAGGTCTTTGGACACTCCCTGCATTGAGAAGCCATGGGGCTGATTTCTGAGCCTGTGAAGGCAGTTGAATGGGAACCCCAAGACACAGGGGAGCAGGGGACATGAGCAGCTAGTGGGGGGGGGCAGGGCAAGGGGAGGACACACCTGCAAGGTTGATGCTGGTTTTGCCAAAAAGACAGTTTCCAGGGATTAAGGGGAAGAGCAGGAGTGAGAGCTGGCCCTGTTGGCAAAGTGCACAGGATTGATTTCTAAGATTGGGCACTTGGATGGATTTGGTTTAAAGCAGGCTTGTTTCACTTTACTCTGTGGGCGGTCGTGCTAATTCTAACTCAGTAGCTGTGTGGCAGGGTTGAGGGTATGTGGGTCTAACAAGCCCCCAGCTGGCTGCTGCCACCATACTAGGGACCAGACTGTGGAACAAGCCACATTCCTGTGTTTCAAGAGATGCTGATACACTGATATCAAGGCTACATGGAGGGGCTGGAGATGTAGCTCAATAGTAAAGCATTTGCCTAGCATATACAAAACCCCTGGCTTTGTGCCCCAGCACTGTATACGAAAAGACTAAATGGAGCATTTCAGGAAGAGATCAGGTGTTTGAGGTCAAAGAGAACACTTTTGGGTGTCCAACTGATGGGAAGATACACATTCCTAAAGCCAGGGAATGTCAGAGAGGTTTGCTGTAGCATCAGGATCCTGGGTCCAAAATCTAGCAGATCTCCATTCTTCAAATATGAGCTGAAGGGTGATGCCCTATAGTTACACAGTCAGTTAGTGGCTAGATGTGAGAGGGCCTTGTCACTGTGCCCTGTGCCCTGTGACTGCACTCTGGTGAACCATGAAAGAATCTGGTGGGACCGTGAGCTGAAGAAAACTGTGTCGTGGCTCACTTCTCTGATGGAGGGTGAGAATTAGGAATGGAATCGAGTGTTGAGGGCCACTTAGAAGCTCTGTCCAAGGACAAGCAAGAGACGAAGAGGGGCTGAGCTGTACCCATGGCAACAAACAGGAAAGCTACCTGAAGGCCGGAATCAGTGGGATTCAGAGGAAGATTCACTTCTGCAGAGGTCAAGGAAGAGTAAGAACTGACAATAAGCCCCGTGGCATGTGGTTTAGGCAAAAGGATGAAAATATGGCATATGTTTCTGCCTTTCACCAAAGAAGAAAACAAAGGAGTGGAGGCCACGGGGGGAAGGGATGAGCAAGCAACAGAGGAGAGATGCCCCTCTTATAGTTGGCTAGGTTTCTGAAAGCTGACTGAGGTACATCTGAGTATGTCACCTCTAAAGCTGCTGCTTCATCTACAAGGGAAAGATATGCTTGCACATTTGTCCCCTAGCACCTGAGTTAGATGTCACCTCCTCAGAGAGACCTTACCAGACTGCCTAAGTTGTCCCCCACCTACCACGATTCTTTGCCACTGCACACTGCCAACCCCTTCCTATTTTTCACAGCAGCCATCATGCTTGGGAAACTATTTTTAAAATGAGTGTGTGTTCATACACGTGAACTCAGATGTGTGTCATTCTTGGCCTCATCTTGTTTGAAATGAGAGGTCTCTTGATCATTTCTGTATATGCTAAGCTAGTTGGCCCATGGGCTTCTGGAAGTTCTCCTGTTCCTGCCTCCCATTTTGCCACAGGAGTGCAGGGATACATCACTCAGCCTCATGTGGTTTTTGGGAATTCAAGCTTAAATTCTCATACTTGTATGGCAGGCCCTTTACCCACTGCCGTACAGGAACACTCTTGACATATTTGGCCACTCAAAGCTGAAGCACCTGGAAGTGTTTGTTTTACAGAATAAATTGATCACTTCTGAATTAATGTCTTTGATTCTGCATTGATGTCTTTGAGATGTCAAAGCTTGTACTGAGTGGCCACTAGGAGACATAGGAGAGCCCTACATCCAGTCAGGGCTGCCCATCCATTGGGGATCAGGTAGGCTTTGGAAACCATCATGGGAGGTAGTCTCATTTGTGAGGGTACTGCTGTGGGGGTAGGGATAAGTCCAGGCTGGATGTTGGTCTGAATCGCCTCTAGTGCTCCTCTTAGACACAAGAATCCATCTTTCCATGATTTTCCCATCATACTCATTTGGATATGGAAAAGGTCAGAGTTGTCCCTTTTTCCATCTTTGTAGAGAATGATTTGCTCACATTTAGCTATGCTTGGGAACAGGTTTCCTTGACTTATGAATTAGGTAGATTTTTTAAAATCCCATGGACAAAATCCCTATTTCTTAGTTCCACGCTGCACAGGAATCCCATGGCTATCTGTCTGAACATGCTGAATGCTTGACAGTGTGGGGTTCTGTTTATTCTAGACAAAGGTATTGAATATTTGACTTTGATTACCATTGCTATAAATCTACTGATCTCAAGAGCAGACTTTTTGTGACCAAAGTTGATTCTAGTTGAAATGGAACTGTGTGTATGTGTGTGTGTGTGTGTGTGTGTGTGTGTGTGTGTGTGTGTGCAAGTGTGTGAGGAGTTCAGAGGTTGATCTTGAGTGCCATTCCTAGGGATCCCTCCCCCACTTTTAACAGAGTCTCTCATTGGGAGTAGTTACATAGCAAGACCCCAGTGCTGGATTACAAGTGAATGCTACCATGCACGGTTTTTGTTTGTTTGTTTTGTTTTGCTGAGACACGGATTCTTTGTGTAGCCTTGGCTGTTCTAGAACTAGCTCTGTAGGCCAGGTTGGCCTTGAATCAAAGATCCACCTGCCTCTGCCTCTCAAGTACTGGGATTAAAGGTATGTGCCACCATGGCCTGGCTTATGGGCAGCTTTTTGTGTAGTTTCTGGGGGTCTGACTGAGCCATCTCTCTGATTGCTCAAATAGCTTTTATGCAGGATAGATTAGTCCTCGCTGCCATGCACTGCACAGGACTGCTCTTTCTTACTACATGAAACTGTAGATATTTTTAACATCAGCTTCCCTTTGGGGCTATCAATTCTGTGGCAGTGGAAACTAGATTTCATTTGTAAGTATGGCCTTGTATATGCCAGACGCATGGGATATGCATGATAAATAGCCCCATAAATAGCAAGTGGATAGATGGATAGATGGACAAATAGATGAATGGATGGGTAGGTAGGTAAGTAAACAGATGAATTGATGGGTGGGTAGATGAATAGGTGGGTGGGTGAGTGGATGGGTAGGTGGAGTACATTTTCACTGTATTGAAGGCCTCATTGATGTGGTCATTCTTAAAATGAGGATAAGCATTCTTTGTTTTCAAATAAGTACAAGGTATTTCCTTCCCCAGGAAATAAGTATGAACATCAGACAAAAGCCAGCTAATGTATTTTAGAAATACTCTTACCTAATGCATAGTCCCTTCGAGGAACACTTGGAGGTCCTTTGACTTTTAGCCTGTAGATGAGAACCAGTAGAACAAGGGTCAACTTCTAGAATATCTTTCTGGGCCCCTCACACTGAGAATTCAGTGTAGGTAATGAAGCCAGTGTTCTCCACAGTGCACTAGGAGCCTATGACTTGGCCCAAACTAGGCTGAACCATGGAAGGATTTTGTGAGGCCCAAAGACCAGTTAATAATGTATTCAATTATTTGAGGAAGGTCAATGCTCATTGGCTGATGGGAGAGTAAGAGAAGATGAACTGTATTTTAATGGCTCACAAATGATTTTTAAAAAGGGACAAAATCATCAATAATAAGCACTTTGCTCATAGGTTAAACAAAAATCATTTTACACCATTTCAAAACATGACATATGGGGCCTAGGCTATGGTTTAGTGGTAGAGCACTTGCCTACCACGTGTACAGCTCTAGGTTCAAACTCCAGCATCAGAAAAACAAAAAAACAAAACAAAACAAAACAAAAAGGCAAACAAGCAAGCATCATCTCAAGATGGAAGGTTTATAGTAAATTACCCATTTTACTTAAGAGTGATTTCCTTAATGAAATTTAAAGTACACACAGATAAAACTTACATCCAGTAGTCTTTAATTACTAAAATATTATTTCCTTTTATAGAAGCAGTATATATGGTAATAATTATATATATATTTCATTTCTTTTTTTAAAATCAACTTAGGAATTTATATTTTATTTTAGAAATACATAAAACCCCTTACAAATCAAAATTGTAGATTATAAAAATAACAGTATTTGTTTTTGAATAGGAATCCTACCTTTTCCATCACAGGCTCTACCTACCTATTTTTGCATCTCATTCTTATACACTAACAAGTCTCATCAAAATAAACTCATGGTGAAGTCTGGAAAGAGACTGTCAAAGGGATTGCAGAGAAGAGCAACAAGAACACAGAGGGGCCTGATGTCCATGGACAGCAGCATTTTAAGTCACTCAGGCCAACTACCACCCACTAGCAACTTCTAGTCACAAGACGTTATGTTTTAACAGCTCGACTCATCTTGGAATAAAGGACAGACTTAAGGGTGGCTGTGTGATGGGGAGATTAGTCAGTCAGTGCTTGCTTCACAAGTGTGAGGATCCACCCACACAAAAGCTGGGTGTGGTGGTGCCTGCCTATAAATCCACTACTGGTGGCTGGACACAGGAGGATTCAGGAGCTGGCCAGCCAGTCTAGCTGGACTGATGAGCTGTCTCAGAACTAAGGTGGAGAGTAGTAGAGGAATGTGGGACTCTGGTCTCCATACATATGTGCACATACATATACATGTACCTGCATGCATTTTTGTGTGCGCATGTGCAAACACACACACACACACACACACACACACACACACACAGGAGGTGGCAGGGGGAATGGCACTGACCAGAAGCCAGGAATAAAAGGTGTATTTTCAAAGTAATGAGTAGCTGTCAGCTACACACTAAACCCAATACTTCACAGACCTTTCCACATACAGCCCATGGCCCATGAGAACTTCATCACAGACTTTGCAATAGAGGAACCAGTGTGCTCGACCGTGCTTCCTCCTCTCAAGGGAGAAAGTGTTGTCTGACTTCACAGGGAAGCCCAATTGAAGTGAGACAGGAGCCCTTGACCTTTATGGTAATGGCCATGGTAGCCAGATTTTCCAGCTATGAAGAAACATGGCTCATCAAGAAAAGCATTCTGGGGGCTAGGAAGATGCTGGGGGTGGGGTGCGGTAGGAACATTTGCTCTACAAGCATGAGAACCCGAATTCAAACCCCTGTTGCCCACGTGAGAAGCCGGCATGTCTGCGCATCTCTATAACCATAGCTTTTGGGAACAGAGAGATAGTCACGTCTTGAGGGCCAGGCTGGCAGAAACAGTGAGTTTCCAGTTCAGTGACACACCTTGTCTCAAGGCAATGACTTGGAGAGCAATAGAAGTAGACACCAATATCTGGTTCTGGCTTCTGTGCGCATGTGTGCATATGACACACACACACACACACACACACACACACACACACACACACACACAAGGAAACGTGCTCTGGGGACAGTAGGCAGAATGTCTGACACAGAAACTGTCAGGAACATTTGCTGGTCCATGGCTGCTGCCATATGACTGAACATGGGAGACCAACCTCACACAGAGAACATTGGAGTTGCAAATCCAGCAAATCTGGGACAACCCACAATTACCATCGACTCCTACAGTGACTAGTGTGGGGAATGAGATTCCATCGTAGAAAGGATGAACAGAAATGACCACACACCTCTGCCAGCCCCAGAACGGAGCCTGAAGATGAACTGTCCTCCTCCACAAGATGACCCCTTCCCCTCACAGAGGACCATGGCCACTACCTGCCAATCCCCGTGTGTGCTGAGGCTCCATCCTGTCCATGTTAGGTTCTAAAACACCAGCCCAAATGAACAAGAATGAATACACTGCTCTACAGACACAGAGAAATGAACTGTCCTGTGCTGCTGTTGGCACAAAATTGAGGGAGGGAAATTTGATAATGGTGATAAAGCTTTAACTTTCACTTAAAACTTTTATTTCAGGAATTTAGATTAATGGAGTACTTGAAGTATGAAAAGACCCTCACTGGTGTATTATCTGTGACAACTGAATGGAAAGGAAATGCTAGAGATTTTGACTGACGTGAAACTATCACTGTAAAAAAAAAAAATGTTACCAGTTAAAACTTACACTCTCCCCTTTAACGCTCCCACCAATCTAGTGTCGGTTTGTTTAGTTATAATGCTGTTACAATAGACTATAACAAATAGCACTTACAAAACATGTGGTCTATTTTCTCATACTAATAAAGAGGTCTGTGGTAGAAGCAATACCACAAGCAGGAAGAATGGTATATGCAGCATGATGCTGCTCGAGATGAAAATGTCTCTGTGTGTGGGCACGTGCTGTGTTGGAGTATGCATGCCTGCAAAAGCATATACAGAGAGGCACACATGCGTGATGACTCACCCAGGATGATGCCTGGTTTGGGGGAGTGGGTCAGCGGAACAATAGGAGGAGGAAGTGAGCATTCTTGATAGGTTCCAAATCCTTTGATTTTTTTTTTTCATGGTGAATCAGTGTTACATTAATTTTTTAAAAAGCAAATTTAAAGACTAAACACTAGGCAGAGTGTGATAGCAAATACCTTTAATCCTAGCACTCACCAAAGAGGCAGAGCCAGGTATCTCTCTGTGAATCTGAGGCTAGCCCTATCTACATAGCAAGTCCAAAGCCATCCAGGGCTACATAGTGAGACCCTATCTCACAAGACAAAACGATATACTATTTCTCTTTTCATCTTGACTTAGATTTGGAGTGGTAAATGCAAGAAGTGTGTACAATTTCTGTGGTGTGTGTGAGTGTGTGTGTGTGTGTGTGTGTGTGTGTGTGTGTGTGCATATATATTGAATCCAGGGTCTTATGCATGCTAAGACCCTACAAGTCTTTAAGACTGATTTAAACTCTCAAACAGTTGAGATTTCAATTCTGTGCCATGACACCCAGCCTAACTTCTGTTGCCTTTTTTTTTTTTTTTTTAAATGTAAAGAGTTTGGGTGCACACAAAAATCCAGGATTCTGGCTTTGCTTCTTCCAGAGTTCATTGAAACATATTTTTAAGGCAGCAATTAAAAAAGCAGAAATCAAAATGTAGATCAGTGATATGACATCACAAAAAAAGCAAGGCATGCTTGTCGCGGCAGCACCTAGACAAGACTGAACAAGAGAAGCCGGGCTGAGTCTCTTGAGTTCTTACTGGCTTCTCCAGGTTCATCCCTGGGCTTCAGCTCAGCAGTCATCCAAGTGATTTTCCTGCTAAGGTACCTTGAGTGGGCCCAGCACACCTCTTCACGGGGATGGAAAATTGTAGATCCCTCAGTCCCAGTTCCCCCACTTTCCTGTTTTCCAGAATGTGGACCTAACCACCCGGCTTCCTGGTCATGTAAAATGGGGAGAGGCAACATGGTCCTCACTGGATGACAGAGCTTTGTTCTCCACTCAGCCCAGACTGACTTCTTCCATATAAATAATAGAGACTAACTTACTTTTTTATTTTGTCCATTATTCCACCTTCATTGTTCTTAATATCATGGACCATCTTTTGAAGTTGTCTATAAAAAAATCACAAACATAAAATATTAACATCTGGGTTGATTTTTGCAATACCGTTTTTCATTAACAAAAGGCACTGGTCCTATTTGGAGTACAACCACCCCCAGGGCAACTTTGTCGTTCCTAATAGGTAGTCTAGAAATCACTACCAGAAATAGTGACGTTGGACACTGTAACTTGAATGGCTGAAGATGGCGATGCCACTTGCTAGTAAGGCAGATTCTTTGGATAGACAATGTTCCACACCTATCATTAGATAAAGAATGCTAAATGTGGGAATGTAACTCAGTATTAGAGTACTTGCCTAGTGTGCTAATGGGCTTTATGTCCATGTGAAACAAGCTAGTGTCAGCTGGGAAGAGGGAACCTCATAAAATGTCCCCACCACATTGACCTGTGGGTAAGCCTGTGGGGGGTATTTTCTTGGTTGATAATTGATGTGAGAGGGCCCAACTCACTGTGGCAGATGGTCCTGGGTACTATACAAAAAGCAGGCTAAGCAAGCCATGAGGAGCAAGCCACTACGTCAACATTGCTCCATGACTTCTGTTTTAGTTCCTGCCTCTGGGTTCCTGCCTTGAGTTCATGCCCTGACTTCCTTCATGATAGAGTGTGACCTATGACTATTTTAAATTGAAACACATGACAAATAGGCAAAAAAAAGCCAATTCAGAAAATTTACATACTATCTGATTCTAACTGTGTACATGTGCTGTGGATATCGCTCTGTGTAAATAAAGTTCTGATTGGCCAGTGGTCAGGCAGGAAGTATAGGCGGGACAAGAGAGAGGAGAATTCTGGGATGTAGAAGGCTGGGGAGAGACACCGCCAGCCGCCGCCATGAAAAACAACATGTAAAGACACCGGTAAGCCACAAGCCACGTGGCAAAGTATAGACTAACAGAAATGGGTTAATTTAAGATAGAAAAGGTAGATAACAAGCAGCCTGCCACGGCCATACAGTTTGTAAACAATATAAGTCTCTGTGTGCTTTCTTGGTTTGGTCTGAGCGACTGTGGGACTGGCGGGTAAGAGAGATTTGTCCTGACTGGGCCAGGCAGGAAAACTCTAACTACATACATGACATTGTGGAAAAGGGAAAGCTGTGGAGATGGTAAAATATCAATGGCATCTACAGGATTGCAGGTTGGAAAAGGTGAAGCAGGAAATAAACATCTATATGGTTCTGTAATAGCAGATCCATGAAGTACACATATGACTGTATAAATGATACTAGGGACAGAATACTAAAAATGGCCCTTCTTAATTCTGATCTCTACTAGTAACATTCCACCGAACAGCTGTCCAAGCTTTCATGGCTAATGAATACAAGCATCTAATTTACAAATTTGAGGCCAACTATGACCTCCTATTTATTCTTAGTATATGTATGTATATAGATGATGACCTATAAATATGTTAAATTTTTTAATCAATTGTATTTTTATTTCAATTGACACATAAAGGTTGAACATATGTATGGGGTTCATGTAATATTTAAACACATATATACATTGTGCAGGGGTCCCTTAGGCCAAATGTTACAGATTCAAACAGTTATCATTTCACTATAGTATAAACAAAATTTCCTTTTCCCTAGAATATCAGAACTTACTTATACAATCAAATTATAATTAACCACATTTAATGGCTGACCCCATGCCCTGCAGTAGATGGCTAACACAAAATGAACTGAATCATAATGCTTTTTCTCGGCATTTTTGTAACTTACAGGTCTTTTGCTTGTTTATTATGGTTTTTGATTTTGTGTTTTATGGGGTTTCTGTGCATGCAAATGTCTGTGACTCTGTGTCCATGTATGTTCTTGTGCTTTTTCTTTGGTTCTTTTTTTCTATTTGTTTGTTTTGCCTATCCTGGTTTTTTATTTTATTTCTTTTCTTCGTCTTTTTTATTTCTTTAGATGCCTGTTTTCTGCAAGAAAGGAAGAAAGGGTGTGTGCCAGTGGTCATGTCAGAGGAGCAGCAGATGGCAGTTGACTTCAGGGTGTCAGCCCACCAGGAGGTGAATCCCTGATGGGTGAATCTCAGATAGGCAAGGCTCTGCGGCCACAGACTCCAGAGTGCCTTTTGCTTCTGCTGTGCCTTCACACACTTGCTGCTGCCACTTTCCCTGGTATCTGGTATGGTGTGAATGGGTGTGGGGAGATCCCCACTGCCTGTAATGTAGTGTGTTTACCTCACAGAAACATTCCATTCTACTGTGAATTATTATGAAGATTTCTTCCTAAGCTGCACTGTCTAATTGAAAATAATGTTAGTTTAAATAGAATTTTGATGAAGATTTAAAGTAGAGCTGACTGATTCTTTTTCATGTATAAAAGTTTAGGCTTGTTGATCCCCTTAAGATTCCTTTTAAGATTATCTTCAAGATAAGTAATAAAGTGATTGATTCTTTCTTTGTAACCACAATATGCAGCCTGTCAGTAAAAGATGAATGAGAAAAATACTCCCTGCTTGCTCCCACTCTGTTAATCTGTAACAAGTTACTTAGATGTAAATGTATGTGGGTTCTTGAAATGACTGTTTTAATCATGTAAGGGAGATGAAAAACATGTTTTTACCTGTATTCATTGTAATCATTCACTTGAAAAATAGAATATAACCACATTGTAATGTCTATATTGCCTGAAAGACTTTGCTGGGCATATAAGCTGTAGAAAAGAGAATATATTGGAAGAATAAAAGAAGGAAACTATCCAGAAAGTATGTGACTGTCTTTTCCCTTAGCCCTTCTGATAAAAAGGTCACAATACACTAGCTCCATGGATTTCCCTTTGAGCCCTGTACTGCTGGAGGCAAGGTCTGGATTTGGGTGGGTGGGGAGACTCTGGCAGGACTCTTGGGTGGCAAGACTATAATCAGAATATATTGTATGGGGAAAAAAAATCTATCTTCGGGGTTGGGGATTTTGCTCAGTGGCAAAGTGCTTGCCTAGCAAGTGCCCTGGGTTCGATCCTCAGCTCCCAAAAAAGAAAAAAAAAACTATTTTCAATAAAAAGAAGGAAAAATTAAAAACCCTGTAATTTATTATCAGTCACTCCCTACTTCCTTACCCATCCCATTATGTTTTTAATGACTGGATAATATTCCACCATATATATGTATCACATTTTGTTTTCCTATTCATTGGCAGTGACACTTGGGTTGATTCCATTCCTTTGCTCTGTGGCTAGTTCTGCGGTAAACATGGGAATATAGCTGTGTCTTTGACATACTTGACTTCCTTGCCTTCCGCATGTCAAGTAATGGGACTGATGCATCATAGAGTAGTTCTATTTTTTAATTTGAGGGAAATGCCCATACTGCTTTCCATAATACTAATTACTAAAGTATATTCCCACCACATGTGTGCAAGATCCTCTTTTCCTCCACACCCTTGCAATCCTATGTCATTCAATAGCAACCATTCTTACTGGAGTGAGGTGGCACCTCTTTGCCCAGCAAACAGAAAGTGCCCAGCCTTCTGTTTCAGTCAACAGGGCACCGCCCCATCTACTTTCAACAATGGAGAAGAGCGGGAAGGGAGAGCTGTGGCTGCCAGTGACCTGTCTTCTTCTTTTACCTCTACTCAGCACAGTGCCCCAGCAGAGATGGTTCTCCCCTGCTGGGTAGCAGAGCAGCCATGCCAACCGCACAAGCCACAGGCACATCACCATCCCACATCAACTTGCCTTTCCCACTGAGGATGTGGGCAATCAATCTCATTACAACCTTTCCACAGAAAACAGGCTAAGCTAAAGAAGTGGCCTTAATTAGGCTTGGGGGTAGAATCACCAGAGTTGTTTTTTTTTTTTTTTTTTTGTAATTTTTAAAAAAGATTTTATTTATTAATTATGTGTTCTGCCTGCATGTGTCCTTGCAGGCCAGAAGAGGGCACCAGATCTTATTACAGGTGGTTGTGAGACACCATGTGGTTGCTGGGAATCGAATTCAGGACGTCTGGAAGAGCAGTCAGTGCTCTTAACCACTGAGCCATCTCTCCAGCCCCAACCCAGAGCTTTTTAATCATCCTGATACCTAGGCCTCACTCTAGACTATTGAACCCAGTCATCGACTAAAGTTTTTCCAGTGTGTGCTGAGGCTGAGAACCTCAGACAGCATTATCAGGGTAGGAGAGCTTTGTGCACCCCACCCCCAGCCCTGGGGATCTGGTCTGTGCAAAAACACATCCGGGAAGACCACAGCTGATCTTCAGAAGATCCCTAGGTATTCGAGCGTGGGACAAATTCTGGAAGGATGGTTTGTGGGGCACCAAGGTGAGGGCCTTTGGGGAAAGCAGCCATACTGCAGTGTGGCCAGGAATCCAAAAAGCTCACAGTTGACAAGATTCATGCCGCATTGTCTTTCGTCAAATACAGAAGATGATTTGAAAATAGGAGCATCTGTCACAAGCATATTTTTTAAAGCCTAGCCAAAAAAATTTAAATGAGTGTGTGTGTGTGTGTATGTGTATGTATGTGTGTGTATGTGTGTTTATGTGTGTGTGTTTATGTATGAGTGTGTGTGTATGTGTATGTATGTGTGTGTATGTGTGTGTGTGTGTGTTTATGTATGAGTGTGTGTATGTGTGTGTGAGTGTGTGTGTATGTATGTGTGTGTATGTGTATGTGTGAGTGTGTATGTGTGTGTTTGTATGTGTGTGTATGTGTGTGTATATGTGTGTATGTGTATGTGTGTGCGCGTGCACACGTGTGTGTGTGTGTGTGTGTGTGTGTGTGTGTGTGTGTGTGTGTGTTATCTTGCTTCCTTTCCGTGAAGAGGGACACAGCATCTTGGCATTTCCCCCACTTCTCTTTCCAGAAAAGATCAAATGCAAAGCAACCAGATGAGAGAGCATCCCTTGGTGGGCTGGTCTTTGGATTAACAGAGTCTCAAAGGAGAGCAAACCCTGCAAAGAGCAGATATCTCCTTTCCCCTTTCATGGGTCTCAGCCCTGGATCCGGTTCTTGCACTTCATGCTGCAGGAGCTGTAAGGCTAGCTCTGCCTCTGGAGCTGATCTGTGCCCAAACCTGCCGCTGCCTACCTGGAAAATGCTGTGCCAGGCTGTGAGGCCCTCCATTCTGTGCTGTGAGGATCTTCAATGCTCCTGTTTCTAAATCTCAAACTTCTACTTGCTAGTCCCTTCCCCATGAGCTTGCAGTAGCTCCCTAGTTTCCACTGAACCTGGCTTGATGTTTTCATCTTGGCTCGTCACTGTTGGAGCGCACCCTGACCTCTTGGAGAAGCCTGTCATTTCAGGCACCCCTAGGACCTCTGCACTGACACAAACGGGTGGCCTGGGGTCTCGAGCTACTTGGTTCTAAGATTAATTTGGAATAATATTTTCTGTTGTCCTCTCTTTGTTTCTGCCTGTCTCTGTCTCTCGCTGTTTCTCTGTCTCTGTGTGTGTAAGAATATACGCAGTCTCAGAGCTGGAGAGATGGCTCAGAAGTTGAGAGCACTGGCTCTTCCAGGTCCTGAGTTCAATTCCCAGCAACCACATGGTGGCTCACAACCGTCTGTAATGAGATCTGGTGCCCTCTTCTGGCCTGCAGGCATACTTGCTAGCAGAACACTATATGCACAACAATTAAGTAAATCTTTAAAAAAACAAAAACAAACAAAACTATATATATATACACACACATATCTCCAGTCTCTTCACTGCTTCTTAAAACTGCTTTTATTTTAAACTTATATTTTAAATTAAAAGTATTTGTACGAACATCCGTAGGTCTATTGGATTTTTGACATATCTGTTCTCTCATTCCACTTTTGGGGTCCCAGGAACAGGCTTGGTAGCGAGTAAATTTACCCACTGTTCTGGCCTTTGTTTTAGGACAGCTCCCACTCCCCAACCCATTTTGAGTGTTTACATGGTTTAATATTTTTGACTCCAGATTCTATTGGTGAAATTATTAAGGCCACTCCACGTAGTTAAAAGGGAGGTTTATTTTGTGGGGTAACTTACAAATGAAGGGGTAGGTTGCAGGGTCTGGGAAAGGGATGGCGCAGTCCGGCGGTGTTCTCTGGAGAACTCTGCTCAGTCTACCTCCAGTGTCCAGGGTCCCAGAACCAAGAGAGACCTCCTCTCCATCCTGGGTCTTCAGCTTCCTCCCTCAGCCCCGCCTTGTGGGCATGACCATTACCAAAGCCTCAATGGGGGTTGGAACTTCCAGGCCAAGGCTGGGATGGCTATCCACTACAAGATTCCTTTTCAAGGTATTACTGATCATCTTCATAGGACTTCCCTTTTCAGTGCTGGGGATTGAACTCAGGGACTCACACATGCTAGGAGTGTGCTTTGCTAACAGAGCTATAAGTCCCAGCCCACTTTTTACTTCCTGAATTGAATTATAATACGTATTTAATTTAGAAAAGTTAAACTTCCAGGAAGCCATAGAAAAGGAAAAGCATGGCGCTTGCAACCTGGTGTCCTTGGATCTCTGGGCCTGAAGCCCCTGCGTTCTCTTTGATCTTGCTGGTGTTTTGTCGTCATCACCAGTCATGTGAACAGACCAGGAAATGCCAGACACGGGAGAGGAACAGGAAGTGCAAAGGCTTAGAGGTAGTGTCTACCATCTGGGACCTTTGGGGCCTGGTGGGAAGCTCAGAGTAGCAAGTACAGGCTGCTGTGAGAGGGATGCTGTCCAAAGTGAGGCTAACGGGCTAAGGGCAGGGTCAAAGCCTTGGTCCACTGGCTCACGATGAACTGAGTCCCAGACAGCAGGAAGTGCTCAGGGTCCGTTCCTGGGGTGTGCCATGATTAAGTGGGGAGAATGGAAACAGTGTGGGCCAGGGACACTGGTGGCCAGGAAGCTCAGTGAGACCTGTCTCTGCTGAGCCTGCTCCCACACTAGTGAACATACTGAAGACAGGAATGTTGTGAGGTTTCCTCCTTGGAATTGAGGCTGACAGGTAGGACATTGCTGCCTACCTAGTGGGGCTTTGCAGTCAATAACCCCAACCCTAGGGAGACTGAGGTTGGGACCAGAAGTTCTGGGCCAGTCTGGGACAGGTAGTGAGACTATGTCTGGGCAAACAAAGACTGGAGGCAGCTCAGTGGTGAGCATGTGAAACACAAGGCCCCCAGGTTTTGGGTCTGACACACATACACACACACACACACACACACACACACACACACACACACACACACACAATCTCTGGCATAAAGCTGTGCTCAGTGTACTGTCTTGGAGTCTGAGGCAAAAAGACATTAACAATAGCACTGTCCTGTCTTCATTTAAAATTTCTTTTCCTCCTCCTTTTTCCCCTCTCTCTATGTGATGCATATGTGTGATCCATGTGCACATGTTGGAAGGAATCATCCTCCATCTCTCTTCCACCTTATTCACTCAGGAGGGTCCCTCAAAGTCAGAACTCATCAACATGGCTGCTTTTGCTAATTAGCTTGCTCTGGGGATCCTAAGGCTGCCTTCCAAGGCTGGAACTGGCATCAGTGCTGTTGTTATATTTAGGTTTGCGAATTCAGCAACCACACTTGCTCCCTTCTAAACAATGTAGTGTAATTGGCTATTTACATGGGTTCTGGAGATTTGAACTCTGGTCTTTACTTTTACATGCAGGTTCTTTAACTGGCAAGTGATCTCCCCAGCCCCACATTTAAATCTTTGATATTTAGTTCTTCATATTCTTTTTTTATACTTTTTAAAATTTTGCACAAAATATTATTTACCTTGATTTACTTCTTTTTCCAGACTATTACTTAAAGTTTGGTGTCATGATTTGCTGTTTTTGTCTTATTTATTCCACAATTCAAGGAGCCAGCCAAATTTAGGATCCAGGGTTAAATGGAATACAAATACTGCCCTCTCTAATGCAGAACAGGGATCTCTCCCCACTTCATGGCTTGCCCAGTGCCTCTGGCCTCTACAAAATCAGAGTGAAGATGTAGAGAAAAAACAAGGATTCTCTGAGTCCTATACATCTGGACAACTTGTCTTCAATGTGATATCACTGGCTCTAGACCTACTACTCCAGAACAGAGCACTACTGACTGTTCTGTTATTTGCATGCCACAGACATCCTCCAATGGCCTCCATCCTCGCTCTCCCCTTGATGTTTAGCCTCTTTCCCTTCAGATGGCTAGCCTCCTTCCTCCATACTCCGTGTCTGGCCTCAGCTTCCTCATGCCCATTTCCTCCAGCTTGACCTTCCTAGGGCATCAGCGCTGTTATATTTAGGTTTGCAAATTCAGCAGCCAAAGTCGCTTCCTTCTAAACAATGTAGTGTAATTGGCAAGACATTTTGACAGTTCTTGCCATGGCAGGATAGCCAGAGTATCCTCCTAGGGTTGAATGAGTGCCCTCATCTTATTTTATAGATACAAACACTGAGGCCCAGAAAGAGCATGGTACTGTTTCAGACGGTCTAGCTTTGAAATCCAAGCTCCTTGTTTTGTCTGTGAAGTCATGGACAGTTAGAGGTGACAGAGACCTTGAGTACAATCTGGGTCAGCCTCATCTTGCACCAAGGAAGAGAATCAGGCTCTAGGGAGGTGCTGGTAACTAACCAGCCCTAGGATTAGCTTAAGGAATGATTGCTTTGTTTCTTTTGGTCAAACTCTCTCCCTGCTCTTTCCCGCCTGGCTCAGGTCCCCTGCTGGGATATAGACTGTCCTATAGACACTTCCTTCCTGGGCCACAGCTCAGAGCTCTGACTGAAGCCCAGACCCAACAAAAACAGTTCTGAAAGACTGGCCTACCCCCAGCCCAGCAGCAAACCATGGAGAAAGAACCAGAACAGAAGTAACCCTTGACACTTGCTGTGTATGACACAGCAGGTATTTCATGGGCCACAACCATGCCTGGGGTAGCCCCGTTTTCAATTGTGACAAGAACTTTCTTCACAATTTTTATGTCTACAGTAGGGGAGAGAATATTTATACTGTTGTGGTTCCCCATTTATAGAGATTACAACATTTGGCCTGAGAAAATGAGGAACTCCTGTAGTCCTATCACTGGTAAGAGGTAATATACAAAACAAGGTGTGACACCAAGGTGCATGATCTTTGCCCTTCTGGATGGCACGGTGATTTATTTCAACTTGGGCCCTCTTCTGGGAAGATGAACACTTTCGCCACGGGCCTCTATGGCCAGCTTCCCTTCTGTCTTTGGAGATGACACCCAGTCCCCCTACCTGCCCAGCAGTCATACTGAAGACATGTGTCCCCATCCCTGCCCTGTGATTGGCTTCCAAGGTCAAACATTTTACTGATGGAAAGCATGAGTTCTTAGGGCATTTCAGCCTTTAGGGAGGGGCAGAAAGAAAAGACAAAGGGACAGATGGCAGTGGGGGAAGGAAACAGGGTGGTGCTTGCTTGATAACAGAAGGGGATGTCATGGAGCCTCCAGGTCTGGAACGTGTTGGTGGTGCCTGAGCAGTCTGGAAGAAAAGCAGTGACATTAGCCCATGGCCTAGGCAGAAAGGCCCTGAGGGGTCTGGCACATAGAGCCCATGTACACCTGACACAACACCTCACAGCTAACAGCCACTAAGCATGGAAAGTAGATCACAATTGTTTCCAGTATCCTACCCTGTCTCTATGTTCCTGTAGACATCTGCAAAGATTTGCTGCTAGTGGTTGGCATGTCTGCACTGCTGAGCTGGGTTATAAACAGACAGAAGTTGAGCTGGATTTGGTACAACCAAGAACAGGGATGATCCTAGAAATATCCATTATCTTATTTAAAGTCCTGGTTCCATTTTCCCTGTCAAGGGGAGACTGGCTGGGGACAGTCCACAGAGAGACAGATGTGCTGACCAAAAAGCTATGCTATCCTGACTTCCAAATGGTCTTGGAAGATTTGTCACTTGATATGACCACAGAAATTGCCATGGTCCTTCCTCATCCTGATTTCGGTGGCTAGGAGTTCTTGGTGCCTAGAGAGCTACAGCTTTTTCTGTCCTCTGAGCATGCAAGGACCCTACTGCTTCTGGCTCTTACCACCTGTGCTGTGTGGAAGGGGATAAAGAGAAAAGTTCTCCTGAAAAAAGGCAGGTTATGAAAACCAAATAATTAGGGGAGGCTTCTGTGTCCACAGAGAGGTAGGCCCTTGGTGAGGCACACATGCTACTTAATTCTCACGTACTCGCTGTTTCTACCAGGTGCTGTCTAATGAAGTTTGGTATGCCCAGCCTCTCCATTACCAGCAAAAGAACACCACCTCAAAACAAATAAACAAACAAACAACAGGGTTTCTACGCCAAAGCAGCTAGGATTTTTTTTTTTTTTTTTTTTGTAAAAGCAAGTGGCCAAGAAGTCATTCAAACCTGCTTTCGGAAAATTCTGGAAATGTTTTTCTAGGCAATGAAAATGCTTAAAGAATTTGAGTGTGTCTTTTTTTTTTTTTAATTAACTTAATGGGAAATGAAGGAGAGATATTCATCCCTCATGTGATCAAGGTACATTAGATACACCTGTGAACACCTCAGAATGAACTCTATTGTTTTATATAATTATAAAAATATTTATGCTAATTTATGACCAAAATGCATTATATATTACATGTGCATATGTGAAAATCTCATAATGAAACCCATTGTGAATGGCTAATGTGTGCTAACATAAGCAAAATTTAATTGACTCAACTGGAGAAAGAGCATTTTGCCTGTGACTGCATGGCATTGCACAGTCTGGCTACCCATTCCTGCAGCTGCCCCCCAAAACACTGTTAAAAGTAAAGAGTGATTTTGAAGAATAGTTTTTCCTGTATCCTGCAAACACTTGACTCAGTTAGACTTTTCTTTCTGGGCTCTGAGTTAAAACCAGAGGCATGAGGAGAAACATTGCGCGTGTTTTGCGGTTGGGGGTGGAGGCTTGAAAAGAAACCTTGCAATTCTTAAAAAGCATCTAGAAATGAGTATCAAGAATTCCTTTAGGGTTCCAGAGAAGACCCACTCCTTAAAGTTATTGCTATACAAACAAGCTCGAGGACCTGAGTGTAATCTCCCAGAACCTCTGTAAAAAAGCTAGGTGCAGTGGGTGTGCTTGTAATCCCAGCACTGGGGAGGCAGAGGCAGGAGAAATCCAGAGTTTGCTAACCAACCAGTCTAGCTGAATCTTTGAGCTCCAGGTTTATTGAGAAATCTGTCTCACAAACTGAGAGTAGAGAGCATTGAAGAAGCCACTAAACATGGGTCTCTGTCTCTAGCCTCCATGTAGCATGAATCTTAAAGGTTCTTATTAATGAAATCAAACCTGAGGCCAGGTATTGGGGTGAATGCTGGAAGATCAGAGAAGTAGAACAAGCCACAGCTACCTCACCTCGCCAGTTCCTCAGCTGGTCTTGTTTCCTCAGACTGCAAGCTTCTGAGTCCTCATCCCAATGGCTCTCAGCTGAACTGCTGCTTAAAGCCCAAAGGCTTATCCAGCCAAATGCTTCTAGTTTCTGGTCTTCACGCCTTATATATCTTTCTACTTTCTGCCATCACTCCCTGGGATTAAAGGCTGGATTTCTGGGATTAAAGGCATATGTCACCTGCCTGGCTGTTTCTAATGTGGCCTTGAACTCAGAGATCCAGAGGTATTTCTGTCTCTGAAATGCTAGGATTAAAGGCGTGTGCTACCACTGCCTATCCTCATGTTTAATATTGTGGCCATCCTGTTCTCTGACCCCAGATAAGTTTATTTTGGGGAACACACAATATTTCGGGGAACACAATACCACCACACCTCCACACACATGCACACTTGCACAACACTCACACACTCAATTACACACGCTTAAGTAGGTACACACAGCACAACACAAAAGGATACATTTAAAGAAAAACCTTGAAGTAAAATCCAATCGGTCAAAGAAAAAAACTATGACCATGGCTCCTTAAATAATCTATATTATCAATTCTTAAAATTACATTCATTTATTTGTTTGCTTGCTTATGTGTGTGCGTGCACACACACTAATGTGCATGTGTTCCATGGTGCCATGTGGAGATCAGAGAACAACTCTGGGAATCAGTTCTCTCCTTCCACCATGTTGTCCAGGGATGGACCTCAGCTTGGCAAGCTCCTTTACTCACCGAGCTGTCTCACAAGCCCAAACAAGGTTTTGATTGTAGCAAAACATACACAGTCCAAATTTCATCATGTGTATAGTAACATTTAGTAAACTCACTAGCTCATACAACTACTGCCACCGTCCAGACACACAGAGCAGTCAGTAACAGTTTTAAAACATTCTTTTCCTCAATTTACTTTGGAAGTTTTAAATGAATAGCTTGTGTGTGTGTGTGTGTGTGTGTGTGTGTGTGTGTGTGTGTGTGTGTAAGGAGGGATGGGGAGGGAGAGGGGGAAAAGGAGGGAGAGGAAGAGAGAGAGACTATTATCATTTTACAAGCAACAACATCCACCCAAAAGTACAGCACTAGACACACAGCCCTAGCCATCTGGGGTTGGCATGGCAACAGTGAGATCTTTGAATGTGAATATGTACACGCTTAAGAGAAAATAATTAATTAATTAATTAATTAATTAATTGTTGTGGAATATTATTTTAGCTAAGCAAAGATAAGTTACATTTGTTTATGCTGCATTTGTTTAATTATGTAAAGATGTGTTGCTGTTTCACCTCGCCTGCCTACAGCACCTGATTGGTCTAATAAAAAGCTGAAGGGCCAGTAGCTAGGCAGAGAGGCGATAGGCAGGGTTGGTGGGCAGAGAGAATAAATAGGAGAAGAAATCTAGGCTTGAGGGGAAAAAAAAGAAGAGAACAAGAAGAAAAAGAGGGACACACCCAGGGCCAGAAGCCAGGCAACCTCCAGACAGATAGACATAAAGACAGCAGGAAAGTAAGATATACAGAAAGAGAAAAGGTGAAAAGCCCCAAGGCAAAAAGTAGATTAAAAAGAAACAGATTAAAATAAGAGCTAAGATAAGACTGAGCATTCATAACCAATAAGAAGTCTTGTGTCATGATTTGGGAGCTGGTTGGTGGTCCAAAAGAAAAAGCCTGGTACAATTAATAAAAAATAAAACCTTTACAAATCACATATATATATAGAATTTAGCTTTCTAAGACTTTAGCATTCCACTTTCCATTGTCTTTTCTTCACTGTATTTTGGTTGTTTTGTTTTGGTTTGTTTTGTTTTGTTGACACAAGACCTCATATAGCCCAAGCTGGCTTGGAATTGACTATAGGTCATGATGACCTTGTACTCTCTATCTGCCTCATCCTGTCTAGTGCTGGAGTTACAGGTGTGTGGCACCACACTTGGCTTTTCACTTCTTCTTTGAAAATGTATTTACCAGGGCTGCAGAGATGACTCCATGGTTAACAGCACTGGCTATTCTTCTGTAGGATCCAGTTTTGATTCCCAGCACCTATGAGTGTAATGCGTGTAACTATCTGTAGCTCTAGTGTCAAGGGATCTGACACCCTCTTCTGGCCTCTTTGGGCACTAGGCATGCACGTGATGCATAGACATACATGGAGACAAAGCACACAAGAAAAATAATTTTAAAAAGAAAGTGTATTTCTCATGTTTGAGTCTGTCACGAAAAAAATGAAGTTATTTCTTATTTCCTGGTTTGTTCAGTACTGTGTGTGTGTGTGTGTGTGTGTGTGTGTGTGTGTGTGTGGGTGTATTTGACCTTAAAAAAACTCATTCCAGCTGGGCAGTGGTGGCACACTCCTTTAATCCCAGCACTTGGGAGGCAGAGCCAGGAGGATCTCTGTGAGTTCAAGGCCAGCCTGGTCTACAGAGTGAGATCCAGGACAGACAGGCACCAAAGCTACCCAGAGGAACCCTGTCTCAAAGAACAAAAAAAACCCTCATTCCTCCTGCTGCATATTTTTACACCTGAACCAAGCACAGTTTTTGTTTTTAATTCTTGTTTTCAGTAGTGGGGATGGAATCCAGGGCCTCGTTCATGCTAGGCAAGGACTCTATCACTAAACTATGTCTCCAGTCCCCCCCTTTATTCTTTATTTCGGAACAGGGTCTTTCTAAGTTGCCCAGTGTGGTCTCAAACCTGTAACTCTTCTGCCTCAGCCTTTTGAGTACATAGGATTACAGATTGACACTAACAGGTATGGCTTCCAGGTATAGTTTAGAACAGTGGTTCTCAGCTTTCCTAATGCTGCGACCCTTTAGTACAGTTCCTCGTGCTGTGGTGACCCCCAACCACGAAATTATTTTGGTTATTACTGCATAACTGTAATTTTGCTACTGTTATGACTTGTAATGTAAAAATCTTTGTTTTCTGATGGTCTTACATGTCTCCTATGAAAGGGCCGTTCAACACCCAAAGTGGTCTCGACCCAGAAGTTGATGTGTGGGGATACAGGAAGGCATTCTATGTCTAAGCTTATGTTCCCCATCCTTTGCTCTAACACCCATGGACATCGCCTCCCACCTGGGGAACTCTGTTCAGGTGGGTGTGTCTCCACCTCTGACCTCCTTATCGGGAACAGTGTCCTATTCATCAACTCATAACTCTTGCTGACTTAATGATCTCTGTGCCAGAGGCAGGAGGACAGCGTCTGCCCTTGAGTCCAAGCTAGCTGTCAGAACAACGACTCCTGACTATTGCTGGTGTCAGGGAACAGCCAGGTCCATGACTACTGTACTTAGTGACGTGATTCTGAACCAGAACCCCAAGACACTTCATCCTGTGTGGAGCTCTCTAAGGACACAATTTGGTGTGTCAGGGAAGTTGAGACCAGGGTGTATTTTTGGGGAAGAGGATATTCCCACTGTTTGTTTTACATACAATGCCCCTACTATATGTGTACATAAGTAGTACATAGCATTACTTCTGTTTTCCAGATGAAAGTGCCAAGGTAGAAGGGATTGAGTGCCCTTCTCCAAGACTGAGCTCATTTGTGCAGAGCAGGCACCCAGACCCGGGCCCGCCTATTCCAATCAACGTGAATTCTCTCTAGTGCAGCAAAGACACTTTCCCAGGGTGCCTCCTAAATTATACCGCACTGGCGATGGCTGCTTGGTCTGCAGCTAAGGCCAGCTATTCTCTCTGTAATTATAACTCACCCTCAGACAGTGGGAGCCACTGTTGGGCCAGTCACTATGAAAACACACCAGTGTGGTGCCGCTCACACCTGAGTCAGGGGAAATCCAAGTTACACCTGAGTCTACAGGGCTTCGTGGAGGCTCCCTTTTAACTTCTAATTTTTTTTAGTTTTATTTTTATTATTTTATGTGCATGGGTGTTTTGCCCGTGTGTACATCTGCCTGTCTGTGTACTACATGCGTTCCTGGCGCCTAAGGAGATGGTGAGGCTCTATATGGGTCCTGGGAATCGAACCCTGATCCTTTATGACAACAAGTGCTCTTAACCACTGAGCCAACTCTCCAGCCCTTCCCTTTTAGCTTTTTAAAAACAGTTGTCAGGATATGTATAGAACACTTACTAAACTAGAAAGCTCTATTAGCCAATAAATGACTCAGGGAGAGAGAGCAAAAGGGATGATGTGTGGCCTGCTTTCCCTCATCCACAGGCAACATGGAGGTGTGAGTGTGACAGTTGGCTTTATTGACACTAGCTTGCACAGGTGACTTTGCCTTTCTGGTCTCGATTGTCCTACTTGAGACTTAAGGAGGCTTGAGAAATGTCTCTTGTGTTCTGGAAAGATGGGCCTCAATGCATCTCCATTGGTGCCATGTCTCTCCACAGGCAAGCAGGCATGCTGCAACCCAGACACCTTGACCAGCACACCCTGTGGAATTTCCAGTGTTCAGTGTAAAGCAACAGCAAGGCCTCTCATTGAAGTTACTAAGACTTGCAACAACAGAGTGTTGAACTATATGTGAGCTCTTCAGTGCATGTGGCTATGCCCAAGGAAGCCTAGTAGCCTGGCTGCCTGTACCCTGCCTGCATTGTGTGAAGGAGTGGAATCTGAAGAAGGTCTGGGGTCCCTGGATAAGCTTCATGGAACAGGGTCATGGGAGAGTTGTGAAATTACCAGAACGAAAACTAAGACTGCCAGAGTAGCTGCTAGTGTACTGTTTTGGAAAGGAGGTAAAGACAAGTCAGACAGACAGAACAGGGTGGGTCAGAAGGGTGCCTTTGAGAAGTAAAGGCCTCTCAGCTGTGGCATAAGATTTGGGAAGGAAGGAAGTGAGAAAGAAAGACAAGCCTACTCCCATTATCATGGTTTCAATGTCAAATGTCTCCATAGGCTCATGTGTTGGATGATGTCTTAGAAGGCTGTGGAACTTTTGGGACTGTGGACTAGTCAGTAGAGGTGTCTCTGGGCTGACCTCGAAGGTAGTATCCACTTTTTGGTTCTATACCAAACTCTCTGCTTCCTGGTCTTCCAGGATGTAACCAAGCCACGATACTTCTTCCCAATGCTGTTGACCAGGCCACGCCCTCCCGGTCGTGAGTGCATTGTGAACAAAGATAAACCTCTCCTCATGTATGTTGTTCCATTGGGTACATTGTCACAATGATGGGAGAAGTGGCCAATACACTGGCAGATGAAGGCCCGGGGACAGAAAAGAACATGCCAGTAATAAAGAGGCTCGGTACACGGTCAAGTGATGGCATGGTGTGCCCCAATAGAAGTTTTCTTAGTGGCCAGACATTCCTGAGACCCCACATGAGCCAGCACAGAGGCTGCTGCCTCACAATGGTGCTGGGGAGCTTAGAGGGCACGTGGGACATAGAAAATAGCATCTAGTGTCACATTTCAAGTGTTCTCTCTCTCTCTCTCTCTCTCTCTCTCTCTCTCTCTCTCTCTCTCTCTCTCTCTCTCTCAGAGGGACCCTTGAGAGGAAGGCTGGAATTCCAACCCCTCTCAGGCTACATTTCTGGAGTAATAGCTGTCATTCTCTTACCCTCTACCAACTGTGTACTTGGTCTCTAGGTCCTAAGTTCCTGGGGTCCTCAGAAACCCAGCAAGGCTGTGGAATGAGAAAATTAAGTCCATCCCAGTGATTTTAGGCATCAACACCTAACACAGCAAACAGAGAGAAGCAAGGTCACCCCTAAAGGAGCCAAGTGCCACTTCCCCACAAATGACGGTGAAACCAAATGAAGTAAGTCAGGCACGAGCAGACAACTATGGTGTGGATCCAGTTACATGAGGTTCCTAGAGGAGTCATAAAGTACAAAGACTGATTTCCAGGTGCTGGGAGGGTAGTGGGAACCTACTGTGTAATGAGCACAGGGTTCCAGTTTTGCAAAATGGAAGAGTCTTAGGGATGGATGGTGATGGTGGTTGCACAAGGTTATGAATGCATCCAATGCTCCTGAACTGTACATGTAAAGATGGTTCAGATGGCAAACTTTGTTATGTGTATTTTGTCAGACTGAAAGGGGGGGAAAACACAAAAATGAGGAGGAGTCACTGAGGTATAGTCAGAAGGCCAGAGACACGGGTGTCTGAGAGAGGCACTGTGGTATCCGTGAACTCCAGTCAGAGTCTTAGTAGAGCAGACTTAAAGGTTCCATTGGTGAGGCTCTGTTTGCAGAGGGCAGGAGCCTGGAAGCTCCCTGAGTTCAGAGGCAGGATCTTGGATCAGCCACCAGTCTTGAACACCCCACTTAATAAGCAGTAAGCCTGGATCCTTCACATAAAATCAGATCAACCAATTCTTGAGACCTTGATAAGACCAAAAACAAAGTCATTTTATAGGGTGGGGGGATGGAAAATACAGAATTGATTTATAATAGTACCAGGTAAAACTCCTAAAAGAAAAAAGATTGAGCCAGGCGGTGGTGGTGCACGCCTTTAATCTCAGCACTAGGGAGGCAGAGCCAGGCAGATCTCTGTGAATTCAAGGCCAGCCTGGTCTACAGAGCCAGAACCAGAACAAGCACCAAAACTACAAAAAGAAACCCTGTCTCAAAAAAACCAGAAAGAAAGAAAGAAAGAAAGAAAGGAAGGAAGGAAGGAAGGAAGGAAGGAAGGAAGGAAGGAAGAAAGAAAGAAAGAAAGAAAGAAAAAGAAAAAAGACTGTACTCTCAAAATCAGGAATAACCTAATGGGTGCCCATGAGGAAGATAACTCAGAGATGCCACCCTGCTGAGGGAGGATCACTACAAACCTGTGTCTCACAAACACTGGAGATTTGCATATGTGACTAAGAAGATCTTAAAAGATGGATAACAGGTGTGCGTTATCACCCCTACATCTCGTTAGCCTTTTGTTTTTACCCTTGGAACATAGTACCCCACTTCTTTGGCACCCAAGGATGGTAACTGGCAGTTGGAACCAGCCTTTTGGAGTCAGCTCCATCATCCTTCTGAATACATTAGAAGTATTTCTAAGAGCCAGGTGCTTAGAAAATATATAAAAACACATGCTAGAATTGGCCTTCCATGCTTACACAAAGCTCAGGGCTAAGAAGGACTTTGGGAGTTGTTTAGACCAAATCACTCATTTTGTGGATGAGTGCAGATCAGCAGAATGTAGGAGACATGGGAAGATGAGGACCTACCTCGGATGGTGTGGAAGAAAAGAACATAGATAGAAATGAAATAAAGGAAGACAGAGGGTGTGGCAGGTGAGTAGGCAGGGAGGGTGAGTCAGAATTAGGGCTGATCATGAAACCATTGACAGAAACAGGGAGGGCCTGAGAGGAAGGGAGGGCAGAAGGGTACAGGAAAGCTGAGTTGATTTTTAAAGAATTTAAGGTGAAGAGTCCAGAAACTGGAAACTCCAATGGAAGTTTTTAGGATAGGAAGAGAGAGGTGTGTCCTGGAGTCTGTCAGAGAAAATCTCAAGTAAGTCCTTTAGCCAGCAAGGCCTGGACATCCGTGACAGAGCCTTCTGTCCTGAATAGTTTAACTGGCACTTAGATGAGGCCTGAGAGACATGTATGACAAGTCTACAATCCATGCAAATCTAAATGCCACAGATTTTAGACTCAATAGAGAAAACGGCCAAAACAGAAAGAAGAAATGAAACTAACAGGAAATACACTGGGGCTCAGTATGAAGTCCTCTGCTTATGTCCAGAGAATCAATTGCAAGCTACAGAATGAATAAGAATGAACATGGTAGCAACATTAATAACTACTGTCTTTTAAACTCAGTAATTACGGTATGCCAGGATCCTGATGTCAGGTGCTGCATAGGACAATTTATTTAATTCTCACAATAGCCCTATGGCATTTGGCACTGTTATTATAATCTTTGCCTTACAGCTGAATTTCTTCAATTAAACTTGCCTGATATCACAAAAACCTTGGCTTGTCTGACCAAAAACAATGCTATATCCTCTCACCATTAAGGTAAAGATTGAGGAAGCATGATCTGAGCAGCCTTATGTCAGAGATTTTCTCTACTTATACAAGCGAATAGATATGTGTTCATGTGTGTTACAGTGGGGAAGTTGTTAAAAATGCAAAACTTCATTTTCAAGTTAGTTACAGTACCCTGGAAAGAATGGCTGCCTAAGCTCTTTGGGATTGTACGGTCCCGAATGCTCACCTAGTAACATGGTACTTGTTTGGTCCCAGGGATGTTTGCTGTGGAAGAATTGAGAACCCAGGTCTCAGTCGAGTTGATGATGATGTCACTACCTTATAAAACTCAAAGGGAAATCACGGCTAAGAACCAAGTATAAGATACTGAAAATCTGGGAACTTCTCTTAACCAAGAGATGTATACATACACACACACTTGGCTGCGTCACCAGCCTCAGTTCTGGCGCACTGAAAATCTCTCAGTGTCTACCCCAATGGTGCCTTAGGAGCCTTTCATCCTTCATGTTGAGGATCCTTACCCCCCTCCCAGCCCCCAATTCTGCCTGTCCTCCTTTCTTTGGTTCACTCTGCCTTAGTCTTTTCCTAGTCATCCCTTCTGCCCCCAGTCTCTTTCCAGACCAGGCCATGCACCCCTGGATCCCGGTCACCCCACTGAACCCCTTTCACAAACACTCACTGCATGGTTTTGTTGTGTCCTTGCTTTTTGCTTTGCTTTACTTCAAGCAAATTCCTCTATAGGCTTTGATAGAACTGAAGAAATCTGAGCATCACTCTCCATTCCCATTGCTATCTAGTGCCAAATAACTGGCTAGGCAACTTTCTGAATTGCTGTTGATCAGCCAGGGAGGGTACACAAAGCAGAGGGAGCAAGTATTTCATCTGCCAACTTCTCACCATGACACATATTTACAGAAAACATTTCAGGTGGTGTTTTGAGTTGCTTTGTTTATAGTTCATTTCTTTGCAAATTTCCATGAGTGGAATTTCCATGTCGACGGTGCACATTCCGTTAAAACCAGGCTGATTCTGTGCAGACAATTTAGTAACCAAGTGGGGAAAATGTTGCTTTGCTCTAAGTAGATGAGTGTAGCATGTGATTATCTGAAGTATAATTTTGGTCTTTGAGCCTATAATATAATTACGTAATACCCATCACCTACTGCATGATTAAACTGGACTTTTTCCAGGGGGTGGGGTGGGGGTGGGAGGGGTCATAAAGCGATTAAATTCTATTGCTCTCTTTATTTCGATTTCCATCTGGGTTCCCTGAAGCAGGATCTGAGGCTTTGGACGGCTTTAGATTAGGGACCTTTGGGACCTCTGTTCACACCAGCCCTGACACTGAGGCCTTGCCGGTTCCCTGCCACACCTGATCTCCCTGATACCTCTCTTCTTGCTGCTGTGCCTTTAGCTCTAAATGCCTGGGTTCCTTACCTTCCCAGCACCCCAGGATCTGTGCCTCCAGCTGCCTCTATCCAATCTGTCCTGCTCACTCTCTGATAGCACTACTACCCAACTCTGCACGATTAGACCCCCTCACTCACTTTTCCAGCTGGCCCCACCAGACAGGACCAGCTCCCCAGGGCCCTCTCATCCAATACCTTCCACGCTGCAGCCTCTGCTGGGCAGAACTCTCCTCACCAGCGTTTGAGACTGCACTCACATCAGCTTCTGTATTTCCTCCTCAGCATGATGTAACTATTTTCCCCAGTTCTCCATCTATTTTGTCTGAGCTGCCGCTCAAAGCCTAATTCTTGAAATGGCTTCTTCATGAAAATGTCTCTGCTACTCTGATCCTCTTCTCTACTTTGTGGCCCCTTATTACTTCCACTGTTCTGTCTCTTCCCCGTGAGATGCGAAGTTAAAGACCTAGGGTGCCTGTGGGACCTTCTGACATCCATCCATGTTAAGGACTCTGTGGCTTTCCTGGGCATGCTCTAGAAATGGCTGACCAGCTGGTGCTGCCGGCCATCCTAGTCCCCTTGGTGCGTCCCAGTCAGCTTCTTACCACACCCCCAGGGTTAGAAGACCTGTAGGCTGACTGTGAAAGGCTGTCCCTCTCCCAGCTCCAGGTTCATGTCTTTTCAACTTTATCTCAAAATCTCCAGTTCTCTAGCTCCTAAGTATGACCCCATGAAAGTCCAAAGTTCCAATCTGCAGCTGGAATATAACACATCCCTAAATATTTAAAAGTTCCAGTCTCTGAAAGCCATTTGGCACCACTACAGTGAGACAAAAAGATCTTCAAACTCAAAATTTGGGAAGTCATATATTCATAGTCACTTCACTTATGCCTTAGTCCACTGCTGGTTTATTCTTTCCTAGTATATTTTTTTTAATTTGCTAAAGCTGTTTTTAAAATTATTATTGTTATTATTATTATTACGCATGTGTGTACATGTGTAGTATGTGTGTGGGCATGATGTGTCAGGGCATACATGTGCCATGCAGTGAATGTGAACTCAGAGGACAGCTTTGTGGCGTTGGCGCTCTCTCCTTTTATCTGGGTTGTGGGGATGGAACTTAGGTCACCAGGTCGCTCGGCTCGCACAGTAAACACTTTTTCCAATGAGCCAGCTGACTGGCCCCTATGCAGTTTTCAAAACTGATAATTATTGTACTTTCATGAAAGCATTGGGAAGACATATAGTTCCCCCCAGTAAACTTGTGATGAACACTCACAAAATCAAAAGAGATAATAGCCGGCAATGACCACAGATGTTCCCCATGCAGTGGGTGCAGACTCTGTCTGGACAAGCCCTTCCTCAGCAGTGTGTCCTATTCAGACTCAGAAAGCTGGCCATTGGTAGCATGTGGCCCACAGAATTTTCTATCTTCTTGCCTTCCCAGAGTTTCACCTTTATCCTGTCACTGGCAAAACCTAGCCAGAGTAAGTCCACTTGCTCCTACACATTTCTTAAAAAAACCCTGTCTGCTTCCTCTCAGCCATTGCCAATCACTTCCTTGGAACTGGCAGAGTGTTCTAGAGTATTAGCACCTCTGAAAATAGTAGGGACACTAGCTAGTGGGGAAGGAGCGGGGATAAGGATCCGCAGGGAAACTTACCTCAGCTTCTGGCTGGCAGGGACAGTTATCTTATTCAGCTTGTCCATTTCTCTTGAGAGGAGATGTGGGTCGCTGCCCAGGGGGATGTCAGTAGCTCCTGACCTTCCTAGGGAGCAGCATGGTAAGGCTTTGGGCTCAGGGGCTCAAGCCACTGGAGCTGACTTCTGAGAGTAACCACAGGCTGCTGGCAAACACCCCTGCACAAGGGAAGTAAAACTCGCTGGAGCGCATCGTCAGGTTTCATGTTTCTATGAGATCATGTGATCTGGGGAGTCAGCCAGCTTGGCTGATTCCTGTGCGTTGTGTAAACTTCAGTAGCAAAACCTTATTGGGCATGCAAATCCTTTCCAGCGGCTCTTTTATGACCAGGTTTGTTGCCAGGTTGGAATAAGCTTCTGGCTGGGCACTACTTCCTGGTTATCCCAAATCTTAGGTAGTCCCTGTTTTCAGCAGATGGCCAGTGTCATCTGCAACTTCCCAGGTACAAGGAAAAGCTGAATAGTCATTACATCTGGATGACTCTTGGGGGCTTTCTGCTCATTTGCATGAAACTATGGATTAGCCTCTTCTGCTCAGAGAACTAAGATATGAAGTGGACTGTTCATGGTGCTCCTTCTTCATATATCTGGTTAGCAAGTCATGGCAGTGGTCATTTACTCAGAGAGACGGGGTCTCTTCTTCTCAAGCTGTATTTAAAATGTGATGGGTAATTGTTTGTGTAAGGTCAATGTCACTGAGGAGTAGAGAGATAGGTGACTCCAGGAAGAAGAAATTATCTCCATTATATACTGTGTAGAGGCAGGAGTTGCCTTGCTGAAAGCTTAATGCTTTCAAATAAAACTAGGATACACCTCAAATCAGCTGAAAATAAGCCCAGCAATTTCCCAACACATGACATCAGGCAGATGCTTCCTAACTCCACTCCCTGTCTTCATCCCCTCCTGACTTTGGACACTGCTCACTTCTTCCTCTCATCAGACCCAAGTGACATGTCAGATGTGGGGGTACCCCAAGGACAGTGATATCCCACAGTGACCCCCTCCAGACAGCTCTGCTGCCCTCCTCAAGACTCATCCCCCCTACACACACACACACACACACACACACACACACACACACACACACAATTCCTCTGCCTTCCCTGCAGGCTTCCAATTTATCAGTGGTTAAAAAGCAGAAGGCAGTCTAGGATCAAGGGTGAGCAGATGAGAGAGAGTGCTTTTTCTTCCTGTTGTACCTGGGCACCCTACCCCTGCTCCTGCCACCGGGTATGTCCTGATCACCTTTGTGAGGGAGGGAGGTTGTGTTCCTTACATAATCCAAGAACCCTCACCCTGGGTCTAAAGAATGCACAGGGGACAAAGTAGAGAGCTTTCAGTTGTCTCTCCTGTTATAGCCCCAAGTTCTGACTGAAGAGAGGGGGAGGGGGGCAGACAGAGGGAGGAGGACAAGGGATGGAGAGCAAGAACGGATTCTTCCCTCCTGGGTTCTCTGTTCAAACAGAAATTCTTCTCTCCTCTGGGTGCCTTGATTGTTCACATTCAAGCATTATACCTGACTTTCCCATTCCTCAGGATATTCAAGAGCTGACGCTTCAGAGCTGATGATGGGTGGGGTCCTTCTGCTCGAGAGTAGCTCGTCATGAGAAAAATTCCTGTAGCTGTTGGCTTTCCCTAATCAGGCTGCTGGGGTTTTCACACAGTTTATCCTGAAGGAGATCTAGTTCCCTGCCTCTCCTCTCCCACAGTTCTCAGTGGAAAGAAACATGAGGAAAACATGTAGGGCGTCATCAAAGGTCAGGAGGGTCTGGCCAGTGGGATGATAGCAGCCTCTTGTCCCTTCTGAGTTATTGTAAAATGCTCCCCATTGGCCCCCCGACTTTCCTCTCCACCAACTCTGCTCAGCACCTGGCCTGGCAGCTTCTTGTTTCCCCAGAGAAGGAGACAGGGGCAAGAGTTACACTTCTGCTTTTTCTTTTTACAGCCGCTTGTCTTTCTTCTTTTTACTGTGTTAAGTCTGACACGCTGAAAATGAGAATCGCTTTTCCAGGCTGGACATTCTGCCCCATTTGGTATGTTGTCTGTGGAGGGTCACAGCCCAACATTCCGAGCCTGCCACAATGGCTTTACAACTGTCAACACTTGCCCAGAAGTGCTGAAAACCGATGATACCAAATCTTAGCTGCTTATTTGTTAGTGGAGTGAAACCACACGGCACAGGCCCAGTCTATGACAGCAGGCAGAGATGACTGAATCACTACATTAACATGACAAATGCCCAGCGACAGCTTTTTTAAAAATTGTGATTCATATACACCACTGAGAGAAGCATAAGGCACAATTACTTTGGAGACAGTTTGGCATTATCTAGTAACTTTGGTGGTGTACATATTTTTGACAGCACAGATCGTAGGTTTGTAAGCCATTTCGAAGTGATGCAGCACGGTCACATGCACGGATGTTCAGTGAAGTGGTACAGCTCCCCTCCTTCGAGGCCTTGTGCATGCTGTACAAGTCCTGCCCCACTGAACACTAGCTTGCAGGGGTGTGTCTAACAGGAAGAAGAACGAAAGCCAGTTCTGGAAATGGCCCAGTTGTCCATCAGCAGGAGAATAATGAATGAACGGTGCCATATTCACATAAATGAATACTATTTCATGGTGGAAACTGGTGAACTCCAGTGCTACAACTGTGGATAAATAGCAAAAAGCAGTATTTTTTCTCTTTAAAAATATTTTGTTATCATTTTATGTCTATTGGTGCTGTAGCAGGTAGTCACTCCACCAATGAGCTACCTGGCCCGACAGAGGCTGTGCTTCTTGTCTGCCTATGTGATCTCTTTAAAGGGAAGGGAAATGGGGGGGGGGTGAGCTCTCTTGGGTGGTGAAGACCAAGTCAGGTGGTATGAAGCATCATGTGATCAGTCCCCAGCTTTCCAAGGACCCTGCAACTGGATTTACCATGTCCTGTATTTGTGAGCGTATTTCCCCGTTTCTTATCCTAATCAATCCCTGACACCCCTTAAACAGACTCTCATGGACTTCGCTAACATTAGTGCTTTGTCTGCATGTATGTCTGTGCACCTGACCTGCATACTTGGTGGAGTGGGGTTGGGGACAGAAAGCACTGGATTCCCTGGAACTGCAGTTACAGACTTTGTGAACCTCCATGTGGGTGCTAGGACTCAAACCCAGGTTGTCTGGAAGAGCAGCCAATTCTCTTAACTACTGAGCCATCTCTCCAGCCACAGTTAAAAAAATAATAATTTATGCAATAAAAACAAACTGAAGAAATGGCGATACAGACCTTCAGGATGGTTCAGGGGGCAAAGGCTTGTGTTTAGTCTCCAGTTCCCACATGGTAGAAAAAGCCCACTCCTGCGAATCGCCCCTGACCTCCACATGTGAGCAGCAGAGAATGTGAGCACACCTATAAGTAAATGTTAACTATAAAATGAAGTTAATGTCTCCTAGAAATGACTGCCTAAACAAGACCACACAGTGGGAATATCAGTAGACATTCTAAATGCAGAAGCAGAAGCTCTCATGGCAAAGAATTATAGGTGACTAATGACATCTGAGACATGGAAAATTAACCTCTTCTAAGGATGAGCCCCCTTACTGGGCATCCAATACAAAGTAGTCAGTTCTGAAATCATTTACACACAATACAAAAACACAATTAAACACTGAAAGGACCAGGCAGACACCATAACAGGCTCTTCAGTTTTCTCTCAGAGATTAGGCCTCAATTTCAGTTTCCTGAGATTGAGCAAGCAGTTTCTGAGAGGGCCGTGAACAAAAAGCAATTAATCACTGATACCCCTGCCAGCAGGGACAAGGAGATAGGGCACATCAAGCCTGGGCCACTGAGCCAGCCCCCACAGTCAGTATGTGCTAGGCCAGCCAGCCTCCTCAGAAGCTCAAGGACAAAGCCTGGCACTTGTTCAGATGATTGCCACTTGCATAAACCAATCCCTAGTCTGTTCCTACGTAGTCTGTAGATCCCAAGATCGCCCCTTGCTTTGCCCCCTATAAAAACCCTGCCCCATTGCTATGTGGGGTCTCTCCTGCTATGCTGCTTTGTCAGAAGGAGAGACCTGAGTTAACTCACAACAATAAAAAGACTCTGCTTTTGCATTGGATTTGGTCTCTTGATGGCCTTTGGGGGACTCTGGGTACAATATACACAAATAACAAAAACAAACTCAGCAAGTACTATTTATATAATTGTGCATATACACTATATATGCAATGATCAAAGAAACAGAGGCCATAAATTTGAGAGGAAGACAGGAGGAAAATAGGAAGGGTTAGAGGGAGGAAAGGGGAGGAGGAAATGGCACAATTATATTTTAATTAAACTATATTAAAAATAAGAGACTAATGTATGGTTGTATTTCTATTAAGGTTAGACATAACAAAATTATTGAGAATACATGCATATATGATAAAATCAATGAAGGGAATAAAGAAAATTCAGGTGACTCAGGCACTGTCCACCTTGCTTTTTGAGACAAGGTCCCTCACTAAGACATGGAGCTCAGCAGTTAGGCTTGGCTGGTTGGCCACGGAGCCCCAGGATCCCTTCTCCCTGTCTGTTTCCTCAGAGCTAGGATGGCCAGTGTGTGCCATCAGAACTCAGGCCCTCGGCCTCCACAACAAACATTTTACCAACTGAGCCTCTCCCAGTCAGTCCCCAGGTCCTATTTCTTAAGCAGAGTGATGGATATTAGTATCCATTTTATTGTTATTTAAATCTCACTCATGGGCATTAAATATTTAACAGGAATAATACAGATCTGGAATTATTGAGGAAATCAACTCTGTGAGAGACTGAAGCTCGCGAATGAGAAGACAGACCGTGTGGGAGCTTGGGAGTGAGAACCAGACAGCTCTGCTCAGTCTTGGTGCTTTTTCTTGCCTCCGTGATAACAACTCCATGGTGCCTATTGAGCACTTGCTGTGTTTCCTGGGTCATGTCCACCTTTCATATGAAGAAGTTGATTTTTAGGCTAAATAGCAGGTTCAAAGTGATGTCCTTTGTCCACAGAGAAGCGGGACTCAGTCCAAGCCTGTTTACGGTCTAAAAATGCCCATCAATCATGAGATACATCTGTGATGCAGATGGAAGGCTCTGGCCTAGCATCTGCTTAACTGCAGACTTGATAGCCATCGCCTAGTCCCCCGACCTTATTTACTCTTAAAGACAGGAGAAGGGGTTCAAGGAGAGCCCAGACATCTGAACACTGGTGAGGCATCTAAAAACTACCTCGCACCTGTGGGACACCGCTGTAGTTTCCAGGAGAGAGGTCTCTGGTTCTCCTTTTTACAGACATCTTTTCAAAGAGAGGCTAGGAGGGACCCCAAGTTGGGAGCCCAAGTCCTCAGGGGGCCTGGCCTGGCAGCTGCAGGGGGCCTGGCATGGCAGCTGTAGTTCAGCCAATCTGCTTGGGGCATTTGTCCTCAGACTGCACTTCCTTGCTGGAGCCAGCTCAAGCAAACAGGCAACGTGTGGTGTTGGTACCTTAGGGTCTGGGTTTGGGCAGAACCGCGACCCGTTAAGGCCACTGTCCTTCCTCTTCTGTGATGTGACGTTGGCTCCCCAGGAAGGAGGGAATTGCTGCTGAAGGCTGCTGCATCTCCCCTGCCCTCAGCCCCAAACCATTCACTCACTTTTCCTTTCCCATCAGCCCCTGTGTTGGGACAGGAGCAGGAGGTTTATCCCAAAGCAACAGCAGCCCTGCCTGAATTCTGACACACGCAGGTTCCTGTGGCAGGAACTTGCCCCTGGTCAGGCATGCCGGCCTTCTCAGCATCCCAGCCAAGAGCATAATAGCTGAGGAGGGTGAGGGGCAGCTAAGGAGCCTGGGTGAGACAGTGGAAGCCCAAACTGGAAAAGGACAGGGAGGGCAGAGACAGAGAAAGAAGGATGGTGGCAGCTGCCGACAGCTGGGGGCCTGCTCACTTCTGCTGTGGTGGGAAAGGAAAGCAGGAAGAAGGGACAATGTGTGTGGCTTGAGCAGAAGACTACGGCCCCTCAAAGCTCAAGCCTCACTCTCTATAGTCAAATCAGCCTCTATTTTATCTCCTCAGAAAACTCAACACTCTGTCTTTCAGACTGACCTAGAGTGTAGCATCTAGTCAGTTAAGAGAAAGACCCAGGTGAAAATAGCCTGTATTCATCACATCAGTCCAAGATCGCGTTGGAAAGAACATTCTAGAAGCCTGGCATCAGGCTGGAGAACTTCTAGACTCTGTGTCATCTTTAACTCCTCCCTTGCCTTCAGCACTCAGCTGCTCTGTCAAGAGTCTCTGGTAACACAGTTCTGCCTTGGCCTGCTTTCCCTCCAGCCCAAGCAGCCACCTTCACCCTTATTACACTCTGGCTTCCAGCAGCAGACCCTTCTTTAGGCCTTCACAGGTATTTCTGTTCTTCGGGAACCAAGTGCACATGACTTTCTCACCCCTCTGTGATGGTCTCCATGATGATCCATGTTATGCCTCACAACTGGACAGCAAGTGACTATCTCTTTGATAAAAATGCTCATCAAATACCACACCCCTTGGTCCTCATCAGTCCTGTGTTCCAGCCACTACCTCAGACTAGCAAACTAGAAACAGAGTTGGATGCAGATACTTTGGAGTTCCAGGCAAGCCAAGTGGATCCCAGGAGTCAGCCAGATAGCAGGTAACAGTGGGTAGGCAGAGTTCTCTGGCCTCGAGACAGGTACATGAAAGATGTGGGGAGCTGAGGTAAGACTAATGGTCTCTAAGAACTGAGGCTCTATCTCCCGGGAGAGGACGTCAGCAGCAGACACTGCATCTCTTGATTAGCATTCTGTCACCTTTATCTAATGGGACCCTAACGGTCTTACCAAGCCACCCACCTGGATTCAGAAGGCCTCCAAATAATATGGGCATGTTTGTGTGTGTCTGTAATGTCTGCATATGGGAGGTGGGTGCAGGGCGATCACAACTTTGGAGCTAGCTTGGGTTACATAGAAAGACATGGTCTCAAAAAAGAAACAAAAAATTTCCAAGTAGAAACTGGCTAGCAAATAAGACTTTTCATGCCATGGTTCTATTTAGAGAGCAGGGTGAGTCAAAGCCATTAAGATGTCATTCTCTCTGATTTCAACTGTGTGTGTGTGTGTGTGTGTGTGTGTGTGTGTGTGTGTGTGTGTGTGTACTGGCCCAGTGTTGTGACTTTTTGTTGTTGTTGTTTAGATTCATATTATCATTTTTACTTTTTTCTTTTTTCTTGAGAAATTTTTTATTCATTTTACATACCAATCACAAACCCCTCTCTTCCCTCCTCCTGCCCCTCCAGCTTTTCCCCCACAACCCCCGCCCATTCCCTCCTATAAGAAAGTAAGCCCCCCCCCCTCCATGGGGAGTCAACAGAGCTTGGTACATTCAGTAGATTTGGTTTGGTTGTCTCTGTAGGTTTCCCCATCATGATCTTGATGTCCCTTGCTCATAGAATCCCTCTTCTCTCCAGTGAACTCCTGGAGCTCGGCCTGGTGTTTAACTGTGGATTTCTGCATCTGCTTCCATCAGTCACTGGATGAAGGCTCTATGATAACAGTTAGGGTTTTCACCGATCTGATTACTGTGGTAAGCCAGTTCAGGCACCCTCTCCACTACTACTAGTAGTCTAAGCTGGGGTGATCCTTGTGGATTCCTGGGAACTTCCCTAGCACCCGGTTTCTCCCAATCCCCATGATGTCTCTCTCTATCATGGTATCTCTTTCCTTGTTCTCCCACTCCGTCCGTGTTCCAGCTTGACCATCCCATTCCTTTATGTTCTCATTTCCCCATCCCATACCCTCCATTGCCCACGCATCACCCCCAATTCACTCATGGAGATCTCATCTATTTCCCCTTCCCAGGGCGATCCATGTGTCCCTCTTTGGGTCCTCCTTGTTAGCTAGCTTCTCTGGAGCTGTGGGTTGTTGTCTGGTTATCCTTTGCTTTACATCTAGTATCCACTTATGAGTGAGTACATACCATGTTTGTCCCTCTGAGTCTGGGTGACCTCACTCAGGATGATATTTTCTAGTTCTATCCAATTGCCTGCAAATTTCATGATGTCATTGTTTTTCACTGCTGAGTAGTACTCCATTGTGTATATTTACCACATTTTCTTTATTCGTTCTTTGGTTGAGGGGCATCTAGGATGTTTCCAGGTTATTATAAATATTGCTGCTATGAGCATAGTTGAGCATGTGTCCTTGTGGTATTTTGAAGGGAAAATTTTAATATATGGCATAAAAATTAGTAGAATTAATATTCATAGTGTAAGAATGAGAAATAAAGGAATAGAATATGAAACTCAATGATACTAAATATGACAAAGAAGATCAGCCTGCGCAAAGCACTACAAGGCTGCTGAGGCAATGCTATTCCAAATGTAAGACCCATGGAAAAACTCTCAGTCACCTCACACTAAGAAGGCAGACTGCCCATTGAACAGAGGCAGGGTCCTGTTGAAGAAAAGGTTGGCTTCAGATCAGGGTAGGGAAGAGGAGGATAAGCTGGCCATCCTGTCTTCTCCTCTCCCCCTCACTGAGTTGCCCAGTGAGAACAGATACTGCAAGGAGGGTTCAGTAGATACTTTGGGACAATCAAAGAATAAGTGACTACTTTACTTTAGACCATCAATCAATAAAAAAAATCCACTAGTCCAAAATAGTAAAAGCTTAAAAAAAGAAGTTTACCAATGTTACAGGTAATCACTTCATTTACTCCAATAGCTAGAAATTCATAAAGTTAGATTGTTCGGAATTTTAGAAAGAATAAAGCCTTTATTCTAGCATTAAGAAGGTCCTAAAAATCCTCCCCAGTTTTTACAGAAAAAAATAAGCTAATTAATCACTATAGAATGAGTGGCAGAATAAGAAAATCCCAGAGGAGCTTGACGGTGCAGGCTGTAATCTTACATACTTGGTAGGCTGAGGCAAGAGGATGGCAAATTTAAGTCATACCTGAGTTGACCAGGGTTCAGAGCCAGCCTGGGCAACTCGATGAGATGTTGTATCAAAATGGAAAATAAGAAGAAAGCCAGAATGCCTTACTTGCCAGTGCATGTCTTCAGAGTGAGCACTCAGAATTCAGAGGCAGGTGGATGTCTGTGAGTTTAAGGCTAGCCTGTCCTACAGAGCAATTTCAAGACAAGCTGGGTCTGTATACTGAGAAACTTTCTCAAAAGAAAAAAAAAAATAAGAAGAGGGCTGGAGAGAAGGCTCAGTGGTTAGGAGCACTGTGGCTCTTGTAAAGGAACCAGGTTGGGTTCCCAGCACCCACATAGTGGCTCACCATTCATAATTTCAGTTCTAGCAGATACAATGTCCTCTTTTAGTCTCTGAGGGCAATATATACATGTGGTGTACATACATACACATGAGCAAAACACTCATATAGATAAAACAAAATAAATAAATCTTTAAAAGAATTTTAAAATGAGGAGGAAAAGAAAAGGAAAAAGGAAAAAAGAGGGTAGGAGGTAGTGATATGACTCAGTAGTAGCATGCATGCCCAGCATATACAAAGGACTTGAATTCACTTTCCAGTAAAGCCACCATTGCACAATCTCAAATGAAAAACAGAGTAAATTAAAGACCATCAATGAATGCCAAAGCCAGGACGTGGAATATTTTGGAGGACAAATAGCTCAATGACAGCACAACATACTGAAGTCTTATCCCAGAAGCCTCTGACCAATTGCAGAGCCGAGGTTTCAGAGCTGAGATCTGACAGTTAGTACCTTAATCATATAATAATCAAATCTAGCACTACCCACAATGCTTCCTGACGTGAAACAAAGCTAAGTGCCCTGTCTCACTTATGAAGGACTCGGATGCCAATGCTCACACTCAGACCAGTTAACTTTCAGATCTAGCTTTCCAGTTTACATGGAGTGAACCATAGTTAACCAAAATGAGGACATCTGGAGTGTGCAAGGGTTACAAGGATGTTAGGACCACAGTGCATAGACAAAATATTAGGCAAACTGGGAAATGAGATCCTTATGAAATAAAGAGTACAGAAGAAAGTCTGTAACATTAAAAGGAAACAATAATGGTGGGGTTTGATTTGGTTTTGTTGCTGGGGGGTTGTTGCTATTGTTTTCGTTTGTTTGTTAATCCAGATGTAGAAATTCTACAAAGCAGCCACTTGGTCTTGAAAGAAAGAAAAGAGGGAAGGAAGAAGGAAAGAGAAAAAAATAAGAGGAACTGTTCAAAATTCAACCAGACTCAAGAGCCATTACAATCAAGTACAATCAGTACATGACCCTAACTGGATGTTGGTTTAAGGAAATAAACTACAGAGTGCTTGAGTCAACTGCAGAAATTTCACTGTGATCTGGATATTAACTGGTATTAACAATTAAGGTGATGTTAACAATTTAGGAATTGCTTGGTTGAGTGGTGGTGCAGAAGATCCTTCTTTCACTGTTTCTGGGTGGTAAGTGCTGATGGATTTAACGTGGAAGGGTCATGATTCCTACAACTTATTTTCAAATGGTGATTTAAAATGTTAGCAGTGACTAAACAGGGTGCTGGGATTTGTTGTAGCAATCTTGCAGCTTGTCCACGAATTTGCAATGTTCATGTTTAAAACTACGGCAGTGTTCTGAATGATTGTCACTGTCTACTACACCCTCTGCAGAAGTACCAGGGGACTGGGGCTGCCCAGTGTCCCAGGCCTGGTCAATACTGTCTCCAGAAAAGGAAGGTACTGCTGGGGAGACCCCTGGTGTCTCTGATTCCCTCAATCTTGTTCTTTTTCTAATGCCTTATAGCCTGCCCAAATCCCACCCACCTTCAATAACCACTTTTAATAATAACTTTTAAGAAGCTTGTCAGATTCCATGCAGGTCCACCAGAATATCTTCTCTGACTTACTCTGTCTCTTTGTACTTCAATAGTTTTCACTTTGAGCATCTGCCAATCTTTGTTGTTTTTTTAAAAATATCTATTATGTTACTTTGATGAAATTATTTATATCTATATATCCACATGAAAACACTATATTCTGTTTCCTTGGCTTGCTTTCTTTTCCTATCATTTCCTCTGAGATAGGGTCTCAATATGCAGCACAAAAGGCATAGAACTCAAGTGATGCTCCTGCCTTCGCCTCTTAAGTGTTGGGATTATAGACATCACTACCATACCTGGCTGTGATCTTACTTCGCAGCAAACATAAAGCTAGAATGTTGTTTAACTGTGACTTCCCCCATTAAATCCAGTCCATAGTGAAAGACTGCCAAGGTCTGAAACAAACACAGCTGTGAGCCGCCACCGAGTTAACAGTGATTGAAATCCTAATCACCTGCAACAATGGGAACTGTGTGGCCAGGAAAACCATTCCCCAAGCTGAGTCTGAGCATAGAGTAAGCTGTCCTGAAAATGAGTCCAGGAAGTCACTGCTAGTCTAACTGGCCCAGCAGAGACATTTTTATCTTTCATCTGATTATCAGACTGTTCAATCAGTGGACTGCAAGAAGCTGGAATTCTCCCAAGAATCTCATGCTGAGAGAAGAAAAGACCTAAACCTAGGCCAGCCAGGAACTAGTCATGGCACCTTCCAGAAAGGTCTGTGTTGGGTGGGACCACACCTTGACTGAGGACTTCTGAGCTATGCATAACTCTGGTCCTCTGCTTGAACTTTAACCCCACATCAGGACCCTGCAGGTGGACTTGGGTGGGTCACTAGACCTCTTCCCAAAGTGGCCACATTGAATGCAGATCCTCTTTCTGCTTTCACTGTTTGGCTGCTTTAATTCATTTATCAAGGACAGGTGGTAGAAACTGGTTTCTTGAGGCATAGGCTGTTACCCAAAGTCCAGTAATGCTCCAACCAAAGCTGGCACTCCATGGGAAAGTGGTTGACTATCTCTATCTGAGGAACTGACTGAGGAATCAAGCTTTATTTCTCCAGTGGCTCACCCTCTGTCATTAACTCCAATGCTATGGGTTTTCATGAAGTCTCTGATTCTACCTGTGTGACTTGTTTGCCTTCTAACTATGTCTCTAGTCCCCTAGATACCCAGATCAATCAATGCTGACCTCACCAGCATTTCCTTCACCATGATGCCAGAATGTTCTCCTCTGGTAGACTCCCCATACTTGGGACCCCAACTATTCTTCAGAGTGGCCCAATTTTCTTATTTGTGTATTCAATCAGATTTAGCAGATAAACATAAAGGATGCTGAGTTCGATTTTAGATAAACAAGTAGATACATTTTTAGTAAAATCCTGTCCCAAATACTGCATAACAGTCTATATTTTTAACTTACAAATCCAAGATCAGGAAACCAAGGCCCAGAGAATGAACTGACTTACAAACATCCATTTATTATTCATTCATTCATTTATTTACATTTTAAGTGTATGAGTGTTTTGCCTACATGCATGTATGTGCACCACGGGCATTCCTGGTGCTCTTAGATGCCAGAAGGGGCTATTGGATTTCCTGGAACTGATGGTTGTGAGCTGCCATGTGGGTGCTGGTAACTGAACTTGGGTCCTCAGGAAGAGCAATAAGTGCTCTTAACAGCTGAGCTATCCCTCTAGCCCCTGAAAAGTCTAAAATAGATGAAGAGTCAAACTAGAACAAAACAAGGAAGGACTAAGACTGGCTCACTCCCAACCTAGAGAGAGTGTCCTTTTTACAAAGACAACAGTGTCTCTGGTCAGAACAAGGACGCTGATTGTTTATGAAAAGAATTTTGTATGTGCCTTACAATGTTACTCAACTAATAATGTAGGCCTTTAGGGTGGGTTGGCTTATGGAAGGTGTCCTATCCCAGCCTCAAACTGTCCAAGGGAAGAAGCCAAATCCCCTCTTGCAATAACAAAATGAGGATTGACAGACTAGAAACTTCAGCAGCTTTGCAGTTGGAATGGGAAAAATCCAATGGGTCAGTGTCCTTCTCACAGAACTCCCCATTTTGTTCCTTTATAAACAAGAGGACCTGACATCTAAGAAGTAACAGGTCTCTATGCAAGGTCACTTCACAGAAACAGACTTTAAATGACGCCCTGTAATCTAATGTGTGCAGGGATTTTCCAAATTAGGAACTAAATGCAATACTATAGAAAAGTGAAAAAATGGCAAACAAGGTTATATAAACAAGTACATAATCTTACCAAACCAAAGAAATAACTTAAAGCAAGCAGGAGATGCCAACTCTTAAGTTTTCAAAATCATTTTAAAATGACCCTATTCAGGTTTGTAAAAGTTTGCTCTTGATAAAGGACTGGCTACTGATAGAAACTTCTTAAAGCGTATTTGATAAAGGTCTCAGGATTCTTAAAATGGCTGTGTACTTAAAGAAAAATGAAAAATTCAGAAATTATCCCTAAGCTTAGGGTTTACTTATAAAAGTACAAATGTAGAGTACACCTTGAAATGATAAGTTATTTAATATTTAAATGTCAAATATGTAAAAATCTGTATTTCATTTAGGAATTTTTCAAATACAAAAACCAGACAACCCATGAATGGCCTAATAGTCCTGTGCTGGGCAGGGTGCTAAGTTCAGGGCCCAAGCATCATACTTAGGACCATTTCTCCGCCATTCTGGGCCACTTGCTTAGTTACTTCCTCCAAGATGGCCAGATGGCTCTTGTTCAATGAGTTACTGAATCTAGCTCTTACCAGAAGATAACCACTTTTTTCCCCAGGATACTTTAGAGCAGGGAGAAGTGGGAAATACTTAAATAGAAATATAGAGGGGAACGAGACAGACAGGAACACAGGATAGCCTCGGGAGGGCCTGGATCAAAACCTACCAGCCCCTTCTGTCTCTGCTAAAGGGCTTTGAAAGGAATGCCAAGAGGTGGAGCAAAAGACTTCTCCTTTGCTAGATCAAAGCATACCACACAGCACAGCCAAGTGCAGACCCTTCCAAACACTTGGCAGCCATGCACGTGGTCAGTCCATCTTCTTATGCAGCCCTGCTGTGTAAAGCAAGCTCAGATCTCACTAGGAAACCTCTGTGGACCCCAACAACCAATTATTCAGAGACAGCTGTTAACTTTTAGAGAATTTTGTGAACCTGTATTTAACAATGCTATTATTTGGGGAAAAATGATATATATGAAATTAAAATTAAAGTTGTTGAAAAATAAATGTAACAAATCCACTCAAATCATCTCTTCCTAGTTAAATTTCTATCATGGATGATTTTGAGGCTAATCACATCTTCATGTGAGGGTCACTATGATGATGAATGTAGTAGAATGATTTTCATTCCAGGAAGAGACTAATGCTATAAATCAGGGGCTCCTTCCCCAGAACCAACTGTTGAATATTTACCACCACACCATTATTCTGGCTGTTCCAGAAGCTTCCAGCTCCTCAAATTCAGTTTAAGAGGATGGAGATAACACCATCAGAGGTCCACCCAGATCTGCAAAGTGGGTCCCATAAGAACACAAAGAACTGTTGATAAAAAGGGGTAGTGTGGTGCCTGGGGAAACCTTACAGTACAGCCAACCATCATTTGTAAAGTTTAAAGACTCCTTCCCAGTCTTGAGCATTCCTTTTGGAGGGCAATGTCTTCACTCTTTCTCTTCCTCAGTCCTGGTTTTTACTCAAAGCTTGATGCCAACTTAGACAAATGAAACATGCATCCAGTGCTAGGCAGGTCTCTGAAATCCTTTTTAAAATGTTTTTAAATTCTTTCTTCTTCTGAGGAGTTCTTAGGCAAGTCAAGCAAACATGTGTAAGCAAAGAATTATGAAATGGCATAACTTTTCTAGAGATAGCAAGATGCTACACTGTGAGCTAGTCTGGGACCTGGGAAAATGGGACAGCTCCCCAGGGAGGAGGTTGTGTAAGCTTCATGAGCCCACATGAAGGAGGAGCATGGGGGACAACTGGTATTCCTATGGCAGGACTGAGTGACAGACAGCACTGGGGGCCACCCAGTGTTTCTCCCCCTCGACTTCCTGAGCTCTCTGGGCATCTCGGGAAGGCTTTCCTCCTCTCTTGCCATCTTTCCTGTGCTCAGCCAGAAGAATAAAACTGCACATGATATTACAAAAGAACCCCTTGGTGCCCTTGAAGAACACACACGCTTTCAACTAAGCATTCAAAGGGCCATTTGGATCCTCTGAGCTGCTGTACTGGGATTCACGCTGCTGGAGAGTTCAGAGCCAACAGGTTGACACTGTTAGCTTTCTCTTTCTCCCCCATTACTGTGTGACCAGTTGTTTTGTTTTCTATTTTCATCTCGAGGGCAAACATTTATGCAACAGTCTTTTGAGCCTGGCGACCAAAGCACCATTTATAGCCTTGCTTCTGTGGGAACAAAGCGTTTTCAAATGCCTAACAATCAACCTACAAGTAAATGATTGAACTCAACTACAGTGAGCTTCCTGTACTATTTTACACACTCGTGTGTGTGTGTGTGTGTGTGTGTGTGTGTGTGTGTGTGTGTTAAAATTTCTAAATATGGATTCCGGGCACTGCATTTTCAGAGTGACTGACTGTGACTATACTCTCATTAAAGCAACAGAGTCTCATATATATTTAAAAGACTACTTGATGTGAAAAGTTAATTAATTAACTAGCAATACTGAAAAAAATTTTAATGTCTCATAGCCTCATGAAGAGACCTCTGGATTCTTCTTTTTTTTATTGATTTATTTATTTATTATGTATACAGAAGAGGGTGCCAAATCTCATTGCAGATGGTTGTGAGCCACCATGTGGGTGCTAGGAATTGAACTCAGGACCTCTGGAAGAGCAGTCGGTGCTCTTAACCTCTGAGCCATCTCTCCAGCCCAGCAATACTGAAAATTTGAGGGGAAATATTTCTATTAATTCAGTATAAGAAAAGAGGTTTCTTATTTTGTTTTGCTTTTTTGTGTTGTCATTAGAAATCAAGGCAATCTGCCATGTACCCTGAGAAACTGGAGATCAAAGGCATGGGTTTTACCTTGAGTTCAGCCTCCCAAAGGAGAGCTGTGATGAGGTTTCTAGTTTGGTTCAAAATAAGTCCAGACCAGAAACCATTTAAACCCAGATAATGAGGCCTCAACATTCAAGGCATTTGCTGCCAACCCTAATAACCTGAGTTCAATCCCTGGAACCCACAAAGTAGAACTGACTCCATGTGCATGTGTGCACATATACACGGGAACACACACACACACACACACACACACACACACACACACACACACACGAAATGAAATAAAAATAGAAAAATAAGGAAAAGCCACACAATGAAGAGATCACATAATATGTCTCACTGATAAATCCATATCCATAGGTAATGCAAGCATCAGAAATAACCAATTATTTTTTCATCAAAAGAAGACAGCTGGGCTTGGTGCCAATTCAGCTCCCCCTCCTACCTTATGTTTCTCTCCTACACCCTTGACCGATCCCTCCTCAATTTCTCTCTCTTTCTCTCTCACTTCCTCTAACTAGGCAGTCAGTGTAACATGGTGAAACTTAATGTTCCCAAACCAACTTAACTATGGTTATTTTTTTTTTCCTTTCAAAACTACCACACCAGGCGGCAGTGGCGCACGCCTTTAATCCCAGCACTTGGGAAGCAGAGCCAGGCAGATCTCTGTGAGTTCCAGGCCAGCCTGGTCTACAGAGTGAGATCCAGGACAGGCACCAAAACTACACAGAGAAACCCTGTCTCGAAAAACCAAAAAAAAAAAACAAAAAACAAAAAAAAACCACACAAAAATACCCCTACCTATTCACTGCTATTTATTGGAAATCATATTTTATGTGTATACATTATTAGTATGATGAAGCAATTTTCCCTGTAAATATTGATATGTATTTCCCTTTTTATTTTTTGATTTTTACTTTTATATTTATTTTATTGTTTTAGTTGTATATATGTTTGTATGTCTATTTGCTGTATGTGCATGTGAGTGCAGGTACCCAGGAGGGCTAGAAGAAGGCGTCAGATTCCCTGGAGTTAGAATTGAGGTAATTGGGAGCTGCCTGATGTGAGTGCTCGGAACACTGTAAGTACAGTATGTGCTCTTAACCACTGAACCATCTTTCCAGACCCTCTTTTCTTGTTTTCTTTTTAAATTGTATTTAATTTTAATTGTTGAGACACAGCAGCCATGGCTGGCCTAGAACTTGTGGTGATCTTCTGGCCACAATCCCCTGAATGCTGGGATCATATGTATGTGTGGTGACAGACCTAGTTATTAGATCTCTCTCTCTCTCTCTCTCTCTCTCTCTCTCTCTCTCTCTCTCTCTCTCTCTCTTTCACACACACACACACACACACACACACACACACACACACACACACACTATTTTACTAGATAGCCCTGACCTAAAACTTCCCTCAGTTGACCAGGCTGCCCTTGAATTTATGGAGATCTGCCTTCCCCTCCTGAAGGTTGGGATTAAAGACATGCCCCACCATACTTGGCTTGCCCGTGCTTTTGAGCATAATCTATCATCTAGTGAGCAGGACTGACTACATACTTTGTAGGGCTCAGTGATAAATGAACACATAAGGCCCCTTATTCATCAGAGCATGGATCCAAGTGTGAGCCTCCTGAGTGTGGAACACTGGGCGTGGGTTACCTCCCCACCCCAGCCAGTGGGCTTGCACTAACAAGAACATACAGGTGTACATTCCTCTAGCTCTAGACTTGAATAGAGTTAATGAAAACTTTGAATTGAAAATGAAATAATATGGACCCCCTCCAAAGAAACTGTAAACACCCTATTGTGGTTTTTAATTCACTCCCTGAGGGTTCACTTACTGTTGATAACTGGCCCAGAGAAAATGTCGTTTGTCACAGCACCTGGACCAACTGCTAGGGTGTTTTGCGCGATCAGTTTTCAAAGTTTTAGAACTTAATAAAAATATACTAAAATGTGCTAACCATGGGAGAATGTTGGTGTCAATTTCTCCTGAGCTGGAGGGCTTCTGCGCTTTTGGAGTAGTGATCAACATTAGCCTCCAAGTAACTAACTGGTCCTTGGGTTGATGGAAAGGCGATAAAGCCGCGTTCACAACCCAGGGAACTCCGAAGAAGAGGTTTCTCACGTTCAACAAATCAATCACTGCAGCATTGTTCTTCATCAGCTGCCCTGTACATCTCTTTGTCCTGGTCCTAAGGATTCCTTCCTTGAGCCCTCATCCCATGTGCTCACATTGTATCCAGAATGTTCTCTGCATTCTGTCCTCCTGGACACTGTGCCTTCCCCCTGGGACAACGCAGTGACTGTCCCATGTCTTGGGGGACAACGCAGTGACTGTCCCATGTCTTCTCTGGCTCAGTTTAAGATCTTAGTAGCATTTTCCTGTTGGTCCCTGGAGTGGGAAAGAGCAATGTCCCATTCTGGCTGCACATCCCCGACAGGATGGACCACAGGCACAGTACACTGTATTCCCTGGGACAAGTCTGAGCTGTCAGGAACCTCCTGTGACGACTTGCTGAACACGAGGAATGCTATCTTCATAATCCCTGGGGTGAAAGGAGGTTGCTGAGTACTGACAGGAGGAGGGAATGGATCCGACTACCACACTACCTGGTTCTTACCGCCACTCTGCGTTGCCAACAAAGCTGCTATGAATCATAGAATGAAACATTTTTTTTTTTTTAAATCGTAGAAGCTGGGTGATAGTGACACACACTTAGGAGGCAGAGATAGACAAATCTCCATGAGTTTGAGGCCAGCCTGGTCTACAGAGTCAATTCCAGAACAGCCAGAGCTAAACAGAGAAACTCTGTCTTGAGAAACCAGAAAAAAAAAAAAAAAAAAAAAAAACCAATCTGGAAAACTATCATATGAGGCCATGAACGTCACTCTGTTTCTTAGCCCTCTTCCAGGCAGATGACACTGAATGTCACTGTCACACCTCCTCTTCTTACCACCTCCCTGACCAGATACTGTCTAAAAGGAGAAAGCTAAAAAACACAGACCCAGGATTCTTACCAGCAAGGTAAAAGAAGCTGACCAGCTCCTAAGAAATCATAAAGATGGAACGTTTAAACACTCAGAAATCTGGGTTGTGTCACCTACATTAACTAGCAGTCCTGGGCCAGCCTTGCAAAAATGCAAACAACAACCAGGCCTATGGCTCCCCACAGTTTATAAACACTTCCATAGCTGCTCATGCACTTGAATGCCAAACCACACGATGGATGACGCAGCGGCTGATATTTCTTTGCACAGGAGAAAACCAAGGTTCAGGGCAGCTGGGCGTCTTGTTCACACGGGAGAAGCAAGGGGAGGGCTTCTGATTGGGGGGCCGTGTTCTTTCCACTCTCTCCCACACAGCTATTTATTGACCTGTAGCTTCAGCTCAATGCACATTTATTTCTTCTTTTTCCAAATGACGAGAGGCACCATCGGGGCTATAAGCCTTGTCTGAATTTCTGTACCTTAAAGAGCTTTCTGCTGCCAGATTTAGAAGTCATTGGCCTATGCTGATTTGCTCATCATCTATGGAGGTTTCAGACCAGGGGGGACAGATTCTTTGATGAAAGAATCTAGGACAACTAGGAAGCTCTTAAGAGGAAGAGGAACTTTGGTCCAATATCATACTTGGTTCGTAAAAATAGAATCCAGGGGCCTGACAATTTAAATATGAAAATAAAATGATTAAAAAAAAAAGAACAAGAAGAGAATATAGGATTCCCTCCCCCACCCCCAGTTTATAATCGCTGAATGGGAAAAGTCTACGTGCGATGCAAAGCCTAAACACCATAAAATTCTACCAAGTACCACTGCCAACCAAGTTAAAAATCAAAAACGGGCTGGGGAGGTGGCCCAGTGGGTTAAAGCTCTTACTGTGCAAGCATCAAGACCTGCGTTCAGAACCTCAGAATTGACAAACAAACAAACAAACAAACAAAGCCACATGTGGGGATGTGTACACCTGTAGACCTAGCACTGGTCAGGGGAGGGAAGGTGTAGACAGGAGGGTTGTTAGGGGCTTGCTGGCCAGACAGTCTAGCTGAAATGTCAATCTCCAGGCTCGGAGAGAGACTTTTAAAAAAATGCAATGGAAAGAGATAGAGGAAGACATCTGATGTTGACTTCTAGCATGTGTGTGTGTGTGTGTGTGTGTGTGTGCACGCATGCACACATACATAGTCACAGAAGTATGTGCACTCCCATACACACACACACACACACACACACACACACACACACACATAAAACACACATATATACACACTTTTTTTTAGGCAGAGAACACATTAGAGCAAATGTTAGCAACCAAAATACAGAAAGAAAGCTAATTTTGTTATTGTCAGGTCCAAAGGAAATTCTAATTCTCCAGACTCCAAAAGGCAGTCCAAATATCCAGAAATGGGCTCAATCTGGACTGCGGGAGGATTTCTGGCACTTAGATAAAAGCCAGCATTCCCCATGAACTTTCAAAACTCGTTCCCATCTACCAAAAGGAGTCACTTCCCTTTCCCCTAGCAGAAGGGACACATGGCTGCCTATGGTGCCTATTAACATCTCGAAGTTCATGCTGGCCTCCAGCCTCCCTCAGCATCACAAGAACCGGTCACAGATTTCAAAGCCCATGCTGGTCACTCCGCCCTGCCCTAAGCTCCCTGCTGATCACAGGCTCCCGCCCCTCAGCTGCGAGCTCTCCTTATAGCCCTGCTATTCCCGAGTGCTGTCTCCCTCCATGCTCTGCTCCTGCTTCTCTCACTGTGTTTTCCCCATCCTTCATCCCCTGCTGCCCTCTCCTCTCTGCAGACAGCCCTGGCCATGCCTAGTCTGCGGGCCGTGTTCAGTCTACTTCTTTTCTCTCTACTCCGGACCCTTCCAGATGCCTCTGGCTGATCTCTCTCTTTACTGACCAAGGAGTGGTCATGTTGTCATGTTTTCTCCATGTCCTACAAAACAAGGAAAACACAGCATATCCAACAAAAATATTATTAACAAACACAAGAGATGTGATTCCTACACACACACACACACACACACACACACACACACACACACACACGGAAAGCAAGTAAAAACTCCAGTAGGGTGTCTTTTTCTATGTGTTACAATATGCAAAAACCCTAACTGTGGAAGGAAATGGGACCCATGACCTCTCTGGTGTATAATCTGAGTGTCAACTGATATTTTCTCAAAGAGGAATTTTCAGATTGGCATTGTCTTTAAAAATTAGGCTGGACACCTGGAAAAGATTTAACGAAATTTCCTGTCACCAAAATGTCAAGAAAATGATGGACTTGACTTCAACCTCATGCTATTTGTACAAACCAGGGATGGAGGATCAAGAAGTCAGAGTAGCCTCTACCTACACGTTATACGCACCTTCAGTTAGGATTCATGTGTACAAGTAACATCATAACAATTTCAAGTGAAAAAAATTCAATGAGCAGTTTCAGGATTTATAGCAAAATTGAGAGGAAGGTAAGGAGATACCGTACATATACCAGGACACACAGCCTTTCCCGTTACCAGCAGCCCCCATCAAAGCAGTGTACTTGGTGAGACCTAGCCAAGCCCACTGTTTACATTAGGGCCCACTCAGGGTTGCACATATGCTGTTCCACAGACTTAAACAGATGTTTAATGACCATATCCTGCACATTTCACCGCTCAACACCTTTACTTTTCAAAATCGGGTGGAAGGGAAGTGTTTGTTATGCTTCTTGTACCTAACTATAAGCGAGTCAAGATGTCTTACCCACGGTTGCCCAGCTATCAAATGTCAAGCTGAGGCTGAGCACTAGCATGGCTTCTCTTCCTGCAGAATGGCCACTTTCAAGCCTCATTCAGCATCCAGAATCCCCAAAGCTCCATGGGAGGTGATTCTGTGCCACAGGATACTAAGGGCTCGGGAGAAGGCTCAGTTGTGGTCCTGAAAGCAGGGAGACTTGAGTTGGAGTCCCACAGCCCACATAAAATGTGCTTCTAATTCCAGTATTGGGTAGTGGTACAGAGGCAGGCATGTTCCTATGCCTCATTGGCCAGCCAGCCTACTTGGCTTGGCAAGCTCTGTTCAAGAGAGAAAGGAAACCTGAAGGTTGTCCTGTAGTTTACACACACACACACACACACACACACACACACACTCACACACAAAACATGTTGGCAAGATGAATGAATGGATGGCAGTTGAAAACAACAAAATTCATTATACACATGTACAAAACTGTCAAATAACTTTATCTAAACAGAATGAATGGAACAAACCTGGTGTCAGCTTACTGCACACAGGAAAACACAGACAGAACTCGAAGCAGGGAACATAAAAGAAGAGGATGCTGGAACCCACCAAAAGTCATTTAGTTGATGTATAATTCACCATGTTTTTCCTTTCAGAGGCTTGGCTCACAACCCTGAAGCTTTCTAAGATGGAAATACTGACCCCCAGTGGTGACAAAGAGAACTTCCATGCCAGAGAAACGGAAAATCTGGCCAGTACAGGAAGCTGCACTGCTCCTTTGCAGGTAACAACGTGCTGTTGGCAACACTGGTGGGTTCATCTTGCAGCATTTCTCACGGGCATAAGTCTGAATTGCTCCCAGGAAGCTGGCATTCCTACTCTGCCCAACAATCTGAGACCAGGCTGGTGTATTGCCATTGTCTTCAGTGTGTGTGCGTGTGTGCCTGTGTGTATGCATGTGTGTGTGTGCCTGTGTGTGTGTGTGTGTGTGTGCGCGCCTGTGTGTGTATGTGTGTGCCTGTGTGTATGCATGTGTGTGTGTGCCTGTGTGTGTGTGTGTGCCTGTGTGTGTATGTGTGTGCCTATGTGTGCCTATGGGTATGCATGTGTGTGTGTGCATGTGTGTGTATGTGCCTGTGTATGCCTCTGTGTGCCTATGTGTGTACGTGTGTGCCTGTGTGTGTGTCTGTGTGTGTGTGTCTGTGTGTATGTGCCTCTGTGTGTGTGTGCCTGTGTATGTGCCTGTGTTTGTCTGTATGTGTGTGTGCCTATGTGTGTGCGTGTGTGTGCCTGTATATGTGTGTGTGTGTGCATGCATGTGTGTGTAATGCCCTTGACTGTGTATTTCTGTGTGTAGAGGCATGTAGATGGATGCACATGAGTACTCAAAAGCTCATGTGTCAGAGAACAAAATCACTAAAATGTGAGCTTCCTTCTTTTGTCTATAGAGGGCGCTGCTTTTCTTTTCTCCTGTGGAGACAGCTAAAGCTCCTCCTTGATTTGGTTCATCCTTGCTTTGCTGTTTCAGCTCCTCGCAGCCAATCCACTCAGTGACTGCGAAGATGTGACATCCTTCAGATTTCTACCCCAGTGTGGCACCTGGACATAAAAGATAGAAGAACAGTTATCTGTCCTGTGATACTCTTTGATACAGGGCAGGTGCTTCTTCTGGTGCCCTACCACCGGCACCTGGTAAGATCTTGGTGGTGCAAATTTAAATTACCCTAGAATATTGATGAAAAAGATCCAACAGTTAAGAATATTTTTTTTTCATTAGCAAACCCAAGTGTCAAGAGAATTTCTTTCTTTCTTTCTTTTTCTTTCTTTCTTTCTTTTTTTTTTTTTTTTTTTTTTTTTTGTTTTTTAAGACAAGGTTTCTCTATGTAGTTTTGGTGCTGGTCCTGGATCTCGCTCTGTAGACTAGGCTGGCCTTGAACTCACAGAGATCCACCTGGCTCTGCCTCCCGAGTGCTGGGATTAAAGGCGAGTACCATCGCAGCCGCCTCTGCCGCCTCTGCCGCCACCACCACCACCAGCACTGCCAGGCAAGAATTTCAGAATTCTGTAAAGGAGATCAAAGAGTTTTCCACCTCAGCCATGCTCATCAAAGACTCTATGCCACCATTTTCTCAACCTTGGATCAGGTCAGGATCACCATGAGCTTCTGAAACACACACACACACACACACACACACACACACACATTCCCACCTCCACCTTCAGATTTAATTCCTCTAGTCTGCAGCTGGGACTGGCCACTGTTAGAAGCTTGGGTACATTTATTATGCAGCTAGGGTTGTGAACCAAAGGTCTGCATAAGAAACACATGTTTAATGTGACAATGTATGAATCTAATAAGCAAAAAAACGTGTGTGTCTGTTTTCTATCCATTGCTACAGATTGCATGTTTGTGTTACCTTGACCAGAAATAATTTACATGGTAAAGCTCTAATGCCCAGTGTGAATGCACTGGGAGGCAAGGACTTCAAGGTTAGTCAGTTCATAAGGGTGGGGCCCTTAGGAATGAGATTAGTGTCCTTAATAGAAAAGACAGAGTGAGGCTAGCTAAAATGGATCGGGCCTAGGGGGCTGCATTCAGTCCATGGAACCAATCAATGTAAAGGTGAAATGAGAAAGCTGACTCAGTGTTCTGTGCCCTCCATATGCGCTGTTACATGTACACACACACACACACACACACACACACACACACACACACAGAATGATCTTTCTCTCATGAGGGTTCTCCAGGGAGGAGCTGGTGGGAGGGGCCACCTGAAAACAAAGAGCTGACCCCTACCCAGGGATAATCTGCATGTTCCTTGCTCCAGGACTTCTCAGCCTCCAGATGCACGAGAGATAAACTGTTGCTGTCTAGTCTGCAGCATTCTGTTAGAGCTGCCTAAATTCAAGAGATGGCTTGATGACCCTGGAGCTGATTAAATTATAATTAATTGTCTAATCAAAGTTGTGGGATTTCCCTTTTCCCTCCCCCAGCTTCCCAAGCTATAGGAGGTCAACTTCTTCCTTCAGCAGAAGTTGTTGTTCTGGATCCTCTGTCTTTAAAAATATTGTAATAATTTGGTATTATTATTTGTGTGTTAGTGGTGCATATGTGAGTTTGTGTGCCCACGTGTGCAAATGTGGAGGCCAGAGGAGGGCCTCCAGCATCTTGCCCTATCACACTCTACTTTGTTCCCTTGAGGTAGGGTCTCTCACTGAACCTGGAGCTCACCATTTTGGCTAATCTGGGTGGCCAAGACACTGCAGCAGTTTATTCTGTCTGTACCCCCCAACACACTGGGGTTCCAGGTATGAGTAGCCACATATGACTTTTTACAAGGGCACTGGGGATCTGAACTCAGGTCCTCACGCTTGCAATGCAAGTGCTCTTACCCACCAAGCCCAGTCTCTCTTCTACCTTTTCTAGCAGAGATTTAGCTGACCAGCAGTATGAAAATTTACTTTTTCTGCCATGAAGCAATCTGTTACCCAGGATATATTTGAAAGGAGCTGACATCTTTGTACCACAGCAGCATGTAGCTAGTCTGTATATATGTGTGTATTTGTATATCTATATCTATAGCTATATCTTAGATAGATAGAGAGAGAGAGACAGATGGAGAGATAGAGAGAAGAGATGATAGATAGATAGATAGATAGATAGATAGATAGATAGATAGATAGACAGACAGACAGATAGATAGATAGATAGATGAGTTAAATATAGACATGAGATTTGGCACATGATGCAAGCCAAACTATTGTTCCTACAACGTTCTAACATTGAATTTTACTTTTATTTAAATTTTAGAAAGAAAAGGATTCATAAGTCTGTACTTTGAAAATTACTATTGCATTGAAAACGATTTTCCACGTCACCCCCTCCCATGAATTTCTCTTTGTGAGAAACACTTAAACATTTAAAAATAAAACCTCAAGGTTGCTAAGGACTGCGCTTGGCATCACATGTGCGGGTTGTGTCTACAGGGCGGTTGAACCCCCTTTTCCTCCCAGGTGCTGATAAAAGACTTGTATTTCCTGGAGAGGGAATGGGTGGGTGGGGGGGGTTGGCTGCATCATCAGCAAAAACAGCCTTAGAGAATGATTCGGCATGGCTGCTTGTGGGCTGAGCCCTTTGGCCGCCTGCACCCGTGTCAGGAGCTGATGAAGTTGCTATGAGTCCTTTTGGACAGAAATGACGTCCTTAGGTGTGTAATTACAGCCTCAGGTAAATGCAGGATGCCCAGCCCTCCAAGGCATATAAAGACAATACTCAAGTGGAGAGATCAGCTACACTTGTCTGTGTATAGAATGTAGGGAGGGAGGGGCAGGGCAATTCAAGTGCATATTAAAGGTATGTTCTTTGAGGAGGTCTGCGGGACTTAAATGAGGGATGTGTGGGATCAAGGGCAGTGGGGAAAGATGGGTCAGGAGCAACTGCATAGATACAACACAGGCAGCTGCCCACCCATGTGCTGGAGCTCGGTGACGATTCAGAGCTGTCACCCATGGCAACAACCTTCCCTGCTCATTGACTGGCAATTGATGTGCGTTTCCTCCAAGAAAAGTCCTGACCTGAGGTGTGGAGGCTTTCTCTTGGAGCCATCAGCCTCCTGCCTGAGGAGCTGGGCAGTCTTTGTCAGCATCCTCTACAGAGGGTCAGTGACTTGATAATCACTGTCAATGCTGGAGAGAGAAGGTCCCTGGCTAAGGGGCTGGGCATGATCAGGGGGATCCATAGTGTTATCCACAGTTTCTGTTTGCTAGCTGCTACATTCCCACCTAAGATGGCCCAAACGCCTAGAGCTACAATTACTCCCATATCTTGAGGTAACCCCATAAAAGTGAGGAAAGAATAACCAAACTATTTAATAGATCTCTTCAAACAGTGAAGGTCAAATGCATCCCAAGTTTGGTTTAATTCTACATATTTTTACTATTTTGGTGAACACTATTTTGTCTTTCAATTAATTGTCTAAAGATTGAAGAAGTCCTTTTTGAAATTGCGTCTTTCTGACTTGACTCCTTGGCCCAGTGAGTTTGTCCTCTAGGGCCTGTTCCTATGGTTCTTTGTTCCCCAGACCTTCGCTTCAATGTCACCTTCTCAGTAAAGCCTTCTCAGAGCAACTTGGTTCAGATCGGACCAGCCCCATCCACAGACACTGCGTTCCCTTACTCTTTCCCACGGTTCTTACACCAGCCAGCTCCAGTTGATTTAATAACTTTATTACTGTCTGTTTTCATCTAACAGATTCTAAGCTCCAAGAAGGCAATCAGTCCCTGTTTTTCAGTCTGTATATCTAGAGCCTGGAAGAACTCCTGGAGAGAGAGAAAACAAAGAGAGAGGGGGAATAGGCTAGATACTCATGTGAAAGAAGCCAGGAATGGCATGGCAGGGCTGGAGGCTAGAGGACACTCCAGCCACCCAGGGGCCATCACTGACTGACAGCCCCTCTTCCCAGCCAGTGACCAACAACTCAGCCTGTGGTCTGGGGCTGTCATTCCACTTGAGACTCTCTTCCCATTCCCTTTGCCTGGTCATCTAGTGACTGTTATCTCTTAGTTATCTCTTAATCCCCGCTTCCCTCCCTCTTCCCTGATCCATCCCTGCCTGACTATTTCCATGAGACACCATAGTTCTCAGTCAGTCTCTGCTCAGACACAGTCAATAGCTCCCAAGTCTTTGCAAACAGAACCCCGACTCTCCTATTTACACTTTCTCTGTAGGCAAATGCCTGTCTCTCCTCACATCCATGGGGGATGCTCAGGCTGCAGCCTGCTCATTTTGTGTTCCTCTGGAGTTTAATAAAAAGGAGTAAATGAAGAATAGAAGGGGGCTTGAGTGGTGGCTTAGAAGCTAAGAGCACTCACTGTTCTTGCAGAGGACCTGGGTTCGGTTCCTAGCACCCTAAGGTTCACTGCTTCCTTAGGCACCAGGCATGCATGTGGTGAACAGACATACATTCAGGCAAATAACTCATACACACAAAATAAAATAAATATAAAAATTTTTTTAAAGAAAACAAAAAATAGAAGCCACCAGTGCCGCTATGTAGCCATCAAGTCCCTTGTTCTGTCATTTCTCACTTAGTGGATAAAGATGAAATACAGAGCAAAAATACAGAATTTTCTCGTATTTAGGCACTCAGAAAATATGTATTGCTGTGGATGGCTTCTCAATGACATGAAGCAAACTTCCTAAGATTTTTGTCCTTTGAGAAACTCTACAGCTTTTCCCAGAGGGGCAGTTCTGCTCTCCAGAAGACACCTGCTGTGAAGAGCCAAAAACAGCTGTGCAGGCCACAGAGGAAGCTGGCTCTCACTCAGCAAGGAACCAAAACAAAACAAGACCTCGCCTGCAGTTGGATGGCAAAGTTCCCAGATGGGCAGCTTGAAATAAGGAGGTGATGTGAGGTGTCCGATATAAAAGAAAATAAAACTGCCGGAAACAGACGTCTCCTCTCCTAAACTGACTCCTTCGATGTATGCAAAGACTAACTGGGTTCAGGGTAAAAATAGCGTTTGTTGATGAGGGGAGATGTGCTTGTCCATCCAGGGAAAAGCTGCAGCCTGCCAGCTGCTTTCCTGCCTCAGTAGAGGGCTCTAAGAATGGTCATGGGGCTCACCAAGGACAAGAGGATGGACTGGAGTTACAGACATGGATCAATATTAAACCTGGGCGAGAAGCGACTGCCTGGGAATGCCAGAACAGTGGCCAGTGGCCACATGTGCCCTCTATTTCCTCAAACCTGTCACACCCTGTCCAAGCAGGAGTGTCCCTCATGCCAACTGCACCTTGGAGAGGAGGGTGGGAAGGCAGGAAGGACAGTTAGCGGCACCCACATGGGTCAGACAGGCAGAGGAAGTTTTAGCTTATGAGGTTCTGAAGGTCGGCACCCTGATTGCCACTTTACAAGTTGGAAGCTGAGAATTCCACCAGTGACAGAAATTACCCAGGCAGACACATCTGCAAAGTGTCAGGTGGCTCAGTCTGAGTCCAGGGTCACTGATACTTCTGATTACATCCAATAGATTTTCTAAGTATCATGCAGGACAGCAAACAGAATAGGAGCAAGTTGGGCATGCTCCAAACTCAGCAAACTGAGCAGGTTTCTTTACTACAGAGCTTCCTGGGGTGTTTGATGTTCTAATACACATTGCATAGAGCTAGCCTGTCTGATCCCCCTGACTTAACTTACTACAGAATCATCAACAGACTCTCACTGTATAACCCAGGATGGCCTCACACTCATGACCCTGTTGCATCAATTTCCTAGTTGCTGGGATTACAAGTGTGGCACACACCACCATACCCAGCACTGAGGAATGGTTTGTTTGGCTTGGAACATTCACTGAAAACCACCCTGGGATTCTTGCAGATCTCTCCACCTTCCCTAAGATCCCGAGTCTGCCTTCAGTGGCTTGAACTCTACTTTTGGAAAGATCCGCTATACAGAAAGCACCCCACAGGCACTGGCAGAAATATGGGTGAAGTGTGTGAGGACACAGGGAAGTGGCAGGGCGGCGGAGGCAGGGCGGGGGAGCTGATAAAGAGAAGTCATGGTCTTTTAGCTAGCAGCGCTGTTCTGAGCAATCATTGCTTGGCAATACTTTTTTTTTTATTTATTCTCCATAAGCACTCGTAAGGCAAAGACCACTAGAACCTGCATTGTGCAGGTAAGGGAATGAGTCTGGTAACACACCTATGAGTGTATAGCTCATAATGCTGGGTGTTGCGTTTGAGTGGCCTGGCTCTTTAAAGCCTCTTGATCATTCATATTGAAAAGACACTTAGTTGTGCCTGTGGAGGGTGAAGAAGGACAGCTGTGACAGAAGATTGACAGCTGCCGGGTGTGAAAGCTTAATCACATCAACCTATGTTTGGAATCTAAGAGGATCTGTGAACATTTGGTGGTTCCTGCCTTGCCAGCCACTGTGCTAAGTGCTGAGGATTCAGCTATGAACACACAGGACTTACAACCCAATGGAAAGTACATGAATAATTAGATCATGGGTCTGGGATTCCAATACACAATACAAAGTTTTCCAGCAAGGCAAAAATTTTTACTTCTGCAGAAGGATGAACAGCTCCTCTAAATCTAGCAAGCAAACACATTCAGTGGGAGCCCTGCTCTTTCATGCAAAGGGGTCCTGCACCTGATTCTGAGTGGTCAGAGCTTCATCTCACATCCTTGCACAGCTGGCCAACCCAGTGGGGCAGCTGATAGGAAAAAGGGTCACGTTTGAGATCAGGATGCCCCTCATGCACATACTTTTACCTTGGAAAATGCTGGGGCAGGGAGTTTACGGCAGATGATGTCTTTACTAACTTCTCTAGGATGGACCACTCTGCTCATTTAGTCCTTTGATAGAAAGGGCAGTCCATCTCCTTTACATTTTGATATACAGGACTGTTATGGACAAGGAAACGGAGATGATGGGAGAAGGAAGGGCCCCTGGCCGAACCCAAGACAGCATTCTATCACTTCGTTCATGAGGCTCCCTCCAGTTCATGTCTGGAAGTTGATGTGAAAGTGGTTCTGGGAGACCAGACCCCCTTGTTTGTTCACATCAGCAACTTCAAATTCTGAGAGTGGCCTGCAGACAGCAAAGGGTTTCTCACCTGGGGTGGGAGGAACGTGGTTCTGGAGCCTCCCTCTTCTCTTCCCTGGCTTGGAGTATACTCACTATCAGCCCCTTGACATCAAAGGCATGGGCCTTACATGTCAGGAGCGTGTGTTTTCCTGCACCCCACATACTCTCCTATATTTTCTGGTCCTGCTGTAGAGAGATGGAATCTCGAGACTACTCTAACCAACAGGTGATGAACAACAGCAATGTGCATTGCTTCTGAGACAAAGCATTTGAGTGTGGGTACGAGACAACCCCACCATGATCTCTTTCCAGCTGCAGCAGTGGCTGAGACAGTCCAGATGTTGCAGGCACAAACAGGTCAAGCCTCCACAGGCCAAGTCTAGAGCAGAGCATAACCTTCCAGCAAGTAGCATGAAGGAAAAATAGACTTTCATTTGTTTAGTCTACACAAAGCGTTTGGAAGTTATTGACCAATTGACTAGACCAAGGAACTACTTAACATCTGATGCAGTTGGGTAGTATAGAAGGAAGAAATTAACTTCTGGCATTAACAGGCCTGCCAACAGGAATAGCAAAACAATTTACTTTTACATGGTGTTTTTATTCTTTGTGTGTGTGAGTGCATGCGTGTGGGTGTAACAACACATCTACCTTTTTTTTTGAGACAGTGTCTCTCATTTTTACCTGGAGCTCTCCAATTAGATGAGGCTGGCTGGCCAACAAGCCCTAGGCATCTGCTTGTCTCTGCCTCCCTAGCACTGGGATTATGAAACTGTGTCATCATATGCAGCTTTTAATATGAGTACCCTGGATCCAATCCCATCTTCATGCTTGGATGGCCAGCACTTTACTGACTGAGCAATGTCCTCAGACCAGAGTTTAATTCCTGAAGTGACCACTATGCTTCCCTGTCCACAGATCCATTTTAGCATTCTAAATGCTAAAATGAGAGGTTCTCCACTGCTCTCCATTAAGCTGTGACTATGTATCCATTTTCAGTTGTTACAGAAAATTGTCTGAAGCTGGGTAACTTATAAGAAAGACAAGTTATTTTGGCTAATGTTTCTGAAGTCTGGGATGTCAAAGAGCGTGGGGCAAGTATTTCTCATGTAGGGATGCGTGGCAGAGGAGAATTGTGAAGGGCGGCTTCACTTTTTTAAAAAGGATTTTATTTAGTTAGTGTGTCGGGGTGTTTTACCTGCATGTATGTCTGTGCACCACATTCATTCAGTGTCCTCAGAGGCCAGAAGAAGGCACTGGATCCCCAGGAACTGGAGTTAGATATAGTTGTAGGCCACCATGTGGTGCTGGGACAGGAACCCAGGTCTTCCACAAGACTGACAAGTGCTCTTATGCCCAAGCCATCTCTCTAGCCCTGTGGGTGGCTTCACTTTTTAACAACACACACCATCATGGTAACTGACCCCATCCAGCCAGTGACAAGGGCACTAATCCCTCCTGAGCCCAGTCACCCTTCACAGACTACCTCTCAACAGTGCTCCAAAGGCAACAGAGTTTCCATGTATGCTTTGAGGGTATAAACCATTTTCAAACCATAATACAAAGGCTTCGGACCACAGGATGCCATTGTGAAGGACCTTGTGAGTTAAAAAAAAAAAATGGAATTAGAGGCCCCATATTTCCCTCCCAGAATTGGCCAGGTGAAATTCCCAAGCAAGTGTAACCCTGACACTAAGGTAGAACCTCACATGAACTGTGACAGTGACATGTCCAGCTTCTATTCAGTTCACTTATAACAATCTGACTGTCCTTGAGTCACCAATGAAAGACGGTGTAAAGACAAGGAAGTTTTTAAAAAGTATTTCTTGTTGTGGTTAAAATAAAGTTTCTGTTTGTTGTAGGACTCTGTCTGTTAAACAATAGCCAGGCAGGGTGTGTCCTTCAAGGTGCTCTGAGTTGGGTGGAGTTGGAAAGGGCCCTGTGAGCTGCTGAGTTAGACCAGCCTGGGAAGCATGTGAGACCCTATCTCAAAGACAAAAAGAAAGAAGGAAAGGAAGGAAGGGGAGGGGAAGGGAAGAAACAAATCTGTAAAAGAGAAATGCACGAAGACAAAGCTAAAAATCCTGCCTAAACCCCAGAGCTGTGGGATTCATGGTTCCAATGTGAGACTGGCCATGTACCTCCCTGCTCTTCTCTACTAGAACTGGTCACAAGTTGTGAGCACGATTATTTGATTGTGGATATTTGTCCATGCTGCTTACTACATATGGCATGACCTAGGTGGCTACGAGTGTCCCATCACACTTTATCCACCAGCCTGCTGGTAGACACTCTTGTGTCTAAGCATTGTTTGCACAGATCAGGCAATGGTGAGCTGCCTGGTATGCATGTCTTTGTGAGTCTCTCTTCAGATGGAGTATGGCTCCAGGGGTGTAGATAACCCCCAGTCTGTATCTCTACACTCACTGGACGTTGTGTTATGAGATTCAGTTAGGTGTTTCATAAAGTGTGTGTGTCAAAAGAGAGAATTCAGCATAGAGGATTAGGGTAATGGGTATTAGAAATTTTGGGGCTTGGGAATCAGGAAAAGGACACTGATACAGCTCAGAGTAACTGCAAGAAACACACCCCACTCTGGGGTGGGACAATAGTTAACATTTGTCAATAGGATACATTGGTAATTTGATGATTTTATAAAATATAAACCCAATTTTAGATTGAGCGAGGATGACCCTCTGAAGAAAACGGAAGCTATTATTGGCTCTTGTTCAAGGTCCTTCCTCTTTGTCACACCTTCTGTAAGGGGGTGGGGTGGGCTATCTCATCCTTACTTTACAGAAGCGGACACCAGGCTTAAAGAAGTGTAGCAACTGCTCAAAGTCCCAGCTTCCTGGCCACACAGATGGGATCTCAAGCATCCCTGTGCTATTGCCTATCCCTGCTGCTGCTTCTGTGGTCTTCCTTCACGACAGGAATGACACCACTCCAAGCCCTACCTGGAGTCCTGTGCTTTGTTCATGCTGTTAAGCCACTTGGTAGCTAAGACCAAGTCCATCATGTAGCAATCCCAAACCAAACATCTAACAGACGGCTGAAAGGGGCCCTTGTCTCCACTTGTTGCTCTCGCTCATGCAAACCTACAGAGAGCTGCATGAAAAGCCCCTTCCAATGATTACGTCCCTTCTGTGACACTTCAGTGAACACAAGCTTGGCACCAGCTTGAACACTGTCATGGTCTCTACTACAGTACCCCACAGTTTCTCTGTGCTTTTGACAGTTGTAGTTACTCAAAAGCTCTTACTTGCAGAGAGCTGGAATCTGCTACACTATAGCTCTCTGTCATTTCCCATTTCACCTTCCTGAGCAAAACAGTTTTGCAGACGCTTGAAGGCAGTTGTCAAATCACCCTCCTTCAGCTGTGCTGAGGTCTTCATGTGCTCATATGCCCCTGCAGGCAGACTGGATGAGAAGAGCTCAGATTTACTACTGGGTGTCTTCGTTAGAGTTTTATTGTGTGAAGAGATACCAATACCCACAGCAACTCTTATAAAGGTAAACATTTCATTGGGGGTGGCTTACAGTTCAGAGGTTCAGTCAGTTACCATGACAGTGGGAAGAAGCATGGTGGCACATAGGCAGACATGGTGCTGGAGAAGGAGCTGAGAGTTCTACATCTGGATCCACAGGCAGCAGGAAGAGACTGTGACAACTGGCCAGGCTTGAGCATCTAAGATCTCAAAGCCCACACACAGTAACACACTTCCTATTAGGAGTGTCACACCTATTAGGAGGCTACACCTCCTAAGAGTTTCACTCCCTATGGGCCTATGTGGACCATTTTTATTCAGACACCACACTGGGCAAGAAAGGACAGAAAGAGGATGCTTGGTGAGAGAGAGAGAGAAAGGAGAGAGACAGAGAGAGAGTTGACTCTGTAGGCCAGGCTAGCCTCAGACTCAGAGATCTGTCTTCCTGTGTCTCCCCAGTACTGGGACTAAAAAGATGTGCATCATCGTACCTGGAAAGAACATATATTTTTAATTTTGAAATGAAAAAACTCGAGTTTTTGATAGGAGGCAAGTGCTTTTACTCACTGATCCACCTCACTGGCCCCAAGAGTAATAGAATTTGAAGTCAGACAAACCTGACTTCAAGCCCTGACTCAGCCATTTCTTAGTTGTGGCGATGTATTGCTTCTGTGGTTTTAAGCAGGTTGTTTAGAAGGCTGTATTATGTGGATGTCTAGCTGACAGTAGTCTTGTAAGGATTCAGTCAGTAAAGGCTTGTAAATGCTTGACTAAGTCCAACAATAGGCACTAAAGAAGTGAGATCTATGAAATATGTTGACTAAAGATGCAAATTTCATTTTGCACAGAGAGTTATGAAAATGGCCCTAACTTCATGGAAGTGACTCTTACCCAAATGCCATCTCATCTCAGAGACCTATGTTGCTTATATAACTGATCACTCTCTGGAAAACCTTAGTGTATGAGAAAAACCAAAACCCAAACCAAAACAACAAAAAACAAACTAAGATGTGTCACCTTTGAAGCCAGAAGGACCGCATTTAAGATCTCACTCGCCCCTTATTCTGTGATTGGCAGTGACTGCACCTTGGCTTCTTTATTTATAAAATGTGCTCACAACCTGTGGTCCTGGGCCCACCACAAAGTGATAGAAATTAAAGCAGCAGCATAGAACAGAGATCTGAAAACCATAGGTACAGGCTTAAAAAGACAAAAACAAAGAACACACGTGACCAGCAGAGTGAGAAATGCAGATGTCATTCACACAAAACCAAAACAGCCAATGCCAACATGATACCTGTGCAAAATACAGACGTCCCATGTAATGTCTGAGAGGAGAGAATGAAAGTGGGGGGTGGGGAAGAGGGATCAATAAATAAAGTCAGCAGGGGCCAGCAAGCTGATTCGGTGGGTAGCAGCATCTTTACCAAGTTTGATCTCTGGGTCTCTGACCTCCACAGCCATGCCATGGCATGCATACACATACCCCCCCCCCCCCCACCACCACCCCCACCACCTAGTAAGTAAATGTAATAAAAATAAAATTACATAGCTTTAAAAATGTAACATAAAGGGCTTGAACACATTTAGAAATAAGGAACAGTACTCAACCAGAGGTGGGATCCCACTTTCTTCACAAGTTTAGTCTGGGATGCTGCAGAGATCAAGCACATGAAAACAAAAGTTTCATTTATTCTTTTTGTCAAGAGCTCTGTAGTGGGCAAAGGAATTGATTAGCAGGAAGCTGTCACCAGGGTGGCACCCATGAAGCTTCTCCCGGCTTCAGAGTCTGCTGGTGAGATGACATCAGAGCCCTCATGCAGGAGAGGCTTCAGAGTCAACTGGTGAGATGACATCAGAGCCCTCATGCAGGAGACACCACTTTGATGGCATAGGCAGAGCCCGCCAGTCTGCTTCCATGGATCCACTACAGGCAGTCCACCTGGGTCCTCGGAAGAAGAGGCCTAGGCAGATGGGCACCTCGGTGGCCGCCACATCTCATGACATCAGATTTCGAGACTTGGTCCTCTTCATTTTGGAGAAGAGAATGGGAACAACTCGAAGAGCCTTCCTCATGGAGCTGGCCCGAAGGAAAGGCTTCCGGGTGGAAAGTGAGCTCAGGTAGGACAGCTCTGGCCGCTTTGCAAGCAGGCAGGGGCCTGGCGGACATCTCCAAGAGACCCAAGGAGCCATTTGGCTAAGGGGGACAAGATGAGCGGAGGCTAAATGAGATCACATAGGAACTAATTGGCACCGAAAGACCAGAGTTTTAAAAACCTGGCTCCTCATGACTGACTCTGACATGAATTACCCAGTAGTGATAACCAGAAAAATAGTCAGGAAAGTTCCCGCTGAAACCACTCAGTTCCGTTCTTTACCAAACTGAGCCAATACCCCTGGGTTCAGTTTTTAGACTGCTGCTTTGGAGCAGGGAGGATTGACTGATGGTTTGGCTCTGACTTCCACACACCCGGCTGTGCTAAGGGCTTGTGGTGGGCTTGGCTGAGATGGCTCACCGCAGGAACCTAAGTGGACTTGGTGATGGTTTTCCAAAGAGTGGTCCAAGTTAGCTTCAGGATGAGATGCTGGTTAAAGATGATTGTCTAGGGGTGACAGATGCCACCACAGAGTGATGAGATAAGAGGAAGGGTGGTAGCTGAAGCCACCACGGGGACCCAGCTGGACAGAGTCACTGACAGCCAGACGCAGTTACCATTGCTTTTCTGACTATTCTATACATTCATGTCTTGAATCAAGGAGGAGAATCAAAGTGATTCAGAGGACCCCAATAAAGGCCCTGACGTATTTGATGACTACAGATAGAACTGCTGGGGTTACTGTGGGGAATGTGGGAGATCCACGCAGTTCACTGTGTGTGCCTGTGCAAGGGGCAGGTTGAGCATCATAGGTCAGAGATGATAGGACTTTTATGTGGTATTTTGAATTTTAAATCTTTAAATTTAACAAGAAAATTGTCAAACATTTCTTGCTGATAAAATGCTGTGTGCAGAGACACATGTCCAAGGTCAATAACCAATGCCAAACTCCACACACCAAACTCAGGGGACAATTTGTTCTTTTGCTAAAATGTCCCCAGTTGAAATTTCCTGAGTTTCTGAGGTTCTCTGTTTATTGAGTTCTTCTCACATAGTTTCCTGTTTTGTTTTGTTTTAAGTCATTACAGCCACCCTCCACTTTGTTCCCAAACATTCTTTTCACACAAGCCTAATTGCATCTCATTTTTGCCTGTAACTAATCTATTAGACTTATATACAGTGTTAGCATTAAAAGAAAAGAAGCTAGAGAAATCAGGGGGGGGGGGGCAAAAACTGAAATAAATTTAAAGAGAAATTAAAAACAGAAATAAAAAGTTTGAGCAGATAGGAAGCTGCTTTTCATGGTAAAGAAACCGAGCAAGGACCAGCAAGGAAGAACTTACTCAGAAAGCTCTCTGGTAAAAAGGTTCAAGCTTCAGGTGAGGCCCACTGACGGAGTAATAGATGGAGCAAATTAGCTGAGGCAAGTATTTAGGGTGATGATCAGGAAGCAGGTCACTTGGTTGGCAAAGTGAATCAAAGAGGCAGAATGGTGCTCCAGATGCTGGCTGCCAGGACGATGCCAGCTGCTCTGGAGACAGAGGAAACGGGTGCCTGGTGAGCAAGCCGCTGCTGTGCCTATGATGCAGCAAAGTTCTCAGGCTGAGACATCCAACACATGTGTGTACTATAGAGGAAAATGAACCACAGGAAGTAGAAGCCCTGGCACTAACAGAATTTTGTGCCCAGATATAGAGTCATACATTTCTGTAGGGAGAAAACATCTAGACTGTACCTCCTGGCTCTGACCCTTTCAAGTTCTGCAGTTCTGTGCAGCCCGTTTGCTCCCCTGACCTTGGCATTCAGATCAGTGTTCTATCTGATGTGATGCTGAGAGAAAGGATGTCGGTATCTTTTGATAAAGTTTATAGTAGCGCCATGAAAAGTGTGATTATTTTCTTGTTGATTAGTTAGACCCATTGACCTGTACAGCCATACCGAGAGGATGAGATTGTTTCTCCACAATATAAACCAGGTCAGGTGACAGGAACAAGCGGAACAAAGGCAGGAAGGCAGCCCGTGAAAACACTCTCAACAGTTATCAGGTGTGGGAGGTGTATGTTCATATTCTGTGTCTTTTGATTTTTCTTTTTTATAATAGACATACTTTTTTGGTTTTCTGAGACAGAGTCGCTCTAGATACTCTGGCTGTCCTGGAACTCACTATGTAGATCAGGCTGGCCTCAGACTCACAGAGATCCTTCTACCTCTATCTCCCAAGTGCTGGGATTAAAGATGTGTACCTCCACACTTGGCCTTGGACATACCTTTTTAAATATGATGATAGAATCTATAAAACGGCTCAGTGGGTGTGTTTGCTGCCCAGCCTGACAACCCGAGTTCAGTCCCTGGGAACCACACGGCAGAAGAAAAGGAGGAACTCCCATAAGTCATCCTCTGACTTCTATACACACACTGTATATAATGTTAAAATCTTTTCATTTGTGCCTGGAGAGATGGCTCAGTGGTTAAGAGCACTGATCGCTCCTCCAGAGGACCCAGGTTGGTTACCAGCACCCACAAGGCAGCCCTCAACCATCTGCAAGTCCAGTTCCCACAGGGTGAGCTACTTGAAAGCTTTCATCTATCATCCACTCTTCCCCTAATAAATGTTAAAAAAAAAAAACCTTTTAATTTGTGCCATTATCTTAGTTTCTTTTCTTTCTTTAAAAAAAAAAGATTTGTTTAAAAAAGTTTTGTATCCATAAACGTTTTGCCTGTATGTATGTGCACCACATGGGTGCAGTGCCTTCGGATACAGAAGAGGGTGCTGGATGCTCTGGAACTCGGTTTACATATGGTTGTAAGTCAGGTCCCATGTCAGCTCTAGGAACCGAACTTGGAACCTCTGCAAGAGCAGCAAGAGCTCTTAACCACTGAGCCAACTCTCCAGCCCCTCGGTTTCTTGTCTGTTGCTATGATAAAATACCTTGACAAAGGCGTCACACTTTACCATCCATCCTGTCAAGCAAGTCACAGCGGCAGGAGCTTGAGGAGCTGGTCTCACACACGACCAGGCTCAGAGAGCAATGAATGCCCTGCATGCTATCATTGTTCTCTTCTGTGACTGCCCACATGATGGGACCCAAGACTAGCATTAGCCTCCACAGCTCATTCCTTTCAGAAAGCTTGGGCTAGGTATAGGTTCTCTAACCTGTCTGCCTCTGCTCTCCATCTGTTCACTGTTGCAGTGTGACTAACCCCCTCACTTATTATCTCAGAGCTAGTGTCTTCAAAGCTGTGGGGGATCCACATTGTCCACATGAAAATGGGTGGAGACTCTCTCATTAATCCTACATTGTGTGTGTGTGTGGAGGCGGGGTGTCTCTGCCAGAAGAATGAGGAGCCATAGGAAGCAAGAAGGCAGTTCAGCTCAACACAACTCCATAGCTGATGTTGGTTAAAACTCTGGAAGTCTGACCCCAAATTGTTTCTTTTAGGCATTTTTAAGCACAGCACATTTTGGTGAAAATTAGTCTGGTGATAATTAATACACTCCCACATGCACAACAAAACATACATAAATGAGTAAATACAAATCAGATATAGATACAAAGTAAGCTAAATACAGATCAGATGTGACCATGTTGAGACTGTTTGTAAAGTCCATAAAGATGGGTTCTATAGATTGCCTGAGAAAAACAAGCTTATGGCAAGGGTCTGGGGGAGGGGCTGGTGCCAGAGACGTCCTTGGCTGCAAAGATCAAAGTTCACCGGGCTAGGAAGCGCGGCTTCTGCAGCCTTCTGTATGGATAACAAGTGGCACATTCCTCCCCTTGAGGGAACAACCATGTCTGCTTAACACTCCAGGTTCTTGTAGTGCTTATCTGTGAACACAAAGACCTGGGTGCCTCCTACAACACACTAGCATGGTTTCCAGAGGTTAACGGCGCTTCCCTGGGATGATCCCCTTTAAAATGCTTGTCTGAGAGAGCTCAGGGCTGCAAGGAGGGATTTACTGTGCTAGCCAAACCCAGCAATGGGAAGATGCACTCCAGAGCCCTCTCTTCGGCAGTTGCTTTGGGAAGCTCCAATGACCAAGCCTTTCTCTGCCACTTCGACACGTGAACCTTCTAACCACTCATAAGTTAGCTTTGTACCTCTAAGTCCTGACTGACAATAGCAGTATTTTTTTAAATTCCTGTATGAAATTATATTTGACACATATATTTTAATTAACAAAAAAGAATTGCACCTATTTACGGGGTGTGGAATAATAATCAGTACATGCATGCAATGTGTTTCTGTAGCCTCTTTCTCTTTGACACGGGAAGATTCAGGGAGCTAGCTCTCACCTCCAGTCTGTAGGAGTGAGGGTTTCACTGTGGGATACCCTGCTCTCACTTGTTCCCGCTGGCCCCTCCGGCCTGTCCCCTTCACCATCACTGAGTAAAGTCTGGCCCTGGTGCTTTGAGCAGGATCCAGCTCTGTGTATGTTTGAGACTGTCCCACTACCTCAAAACTCCGGTGTACGCAATCAACTATTCAAGGCCATTGTCGGTAATAAACAGACAGACAGACAAACTGAGGGCCAGATGAAAGAGACGGGTGACACATCCTTGAAAACCTGATGTTGAAGTGCTGGATTACAGGCCCCTAACACGGAGCTACTAGGGAGTCTGCTTTGCTTTTCTTCTTGCTTCTCTCTCTTGCTTGCTTCCTCCATAAACCCCTCTGCTTCTAATAGGACCTACTCCCCAGGATGCCATGGGGTCAGTCACCTTATGGAGTTGACCTAGATCTCTTCCTCAGCCAGTCACCCCTCCCTGACTGTACAGAGCCAGTAGATAGACCCTGTCTGCAGAACTTTGCGATTTTTAGTTTATTTGTAATTTATGTGTGTGGGCACCCATGTACCACAGCACGTGAGTGGAAGTCAGAGGACAACATTGTAGGGTCGGTTCTCCTTTTACTACATGGATCCCAGGAACTGAATTCAGGCTGTCAGATTTGGTGGCAAGTGCCTTGATCTGATCTGCTGAGCCGTCTCAGTGACCTAGAACTTAGGTTTGTTTGTTTGTTTGTTTGTTTAATATGCAGTAACCTTTAGGAGACATTTGCTCAGGGGCTGGATGTGGGCAGCAGAGGAAATCCTGAGTGAATGTGTATTGTTGACATGGGCAGGAACATATTAAGGACTAATGCCTTAGACCCATGGTAAATTGGCAAAGCCTTCCTCTGTTCTGAGTGCAAATTCTGGTAGTGTGTACAAAAACTAGCAACTATTAGCTGGTGTCCTTCCACCAAGATGTGCACAGCCCACCCCACCCCAGCTTTTCTGTGTCCATGTGTCTTTTGTTTCTTTAGTGTCTGTCCTTTCTTCTCCCCCTCACCACCCCTAGTCAGGTCAAGGCAACGAGCCATCCAGGTTGTGGTGGCTGGAGAGATGGCCCACAGTTAAGAGCACTGGCCGCTCTTCCAGAGGACCCAGGTTAGACTCCCAACACCCACATGGTGGCTCACAACCAGGTGTAACCCCAGTGCAAGGAGATCCAAACGCCCTCCTCTGACTTTGGTGGGCACTGGGAAGGCACCAATGTGGGTCCTAGACATACTTGCAGACAAAAGATCCTTACCCATAAAATTAAGAAGGTATTTACGCCAGGCAGTGGTGGCAGGTACCTTTAATCCCAGCACTGGGGAGGCAGAGCCAGGTGGATCTCTGTGAGTTCAGGGTCAGCCTAGTCTACAGAGTGAGTTCTAGTACAGCCAGGGCTACACAGAGAGACACTGTCTTGAAAAACAAAAGAAGATATTTACTCAGACAGTAACTTACCTGATGACTATGAAACCACCCAAGGAACTTGTGTTAGCAACTTTTGCAATTAAATACATTTTTCTTCAGTCTATGATTTCTACTTTTGTCCTCAGCAACCTAATAGAAACTTTTTTTTTATAAATTCAAGAGCAAAAAAAGAAAAGAAAAGAAAATTTATTCTTGTCCTGATCTAAACTACTTTCTATTTCAAAAATTATGAGCTTCAAGTTAATGAGAAATTTCATAATACTATTAAAGGAAGTTAAAGATTCGGGTGAAATTCTGACCAGGACTGGAATAGAAAGCTGTCCCTATTGATGTTGCTGTGTGAGGATTAAAACCAACCTCAGCCGCTTTTATTTCAAGGATTCTGTAACACATTGGTTGCTAAGAGAACTGGCTGAGCTGGAGTGGGGGTGGATTAAGCTGGCTTCTCTAAGCTGCTCAGTTTAACTATAAATACTGCTAAAGTCTTTGTTTACACACACACACACACACACACACACACACACACACACACACACACACACAAACCAACATGACTTCTCCCAGGCAACAAAGACAACCATGGAAGTGGGTGACCATCCATGAGAACTCAGAAAGTCACACTGGAAGGGGTGGGGTAACAATGGCTGCCTCCCTTATTCATATAAGGCTTCTCTAATAATATGGAGCCAGCTAGTGCCAGCTAGGGAGGGGAAGACAAGAACAGGCAGATTGATACATGAGAAAAATACTCAGAGCTAAGATTTGTAAGATAATTCCATAGCACACGGGGTTTGAACACCTGAGCTCCACCTGACAATTCTAGCAGTATTTTGAATTTCTGCATGAAATTCTATTCGTCACATATATTCTAGTTAACATATAATAACTTCACGTATTCGTGTGGTAAAGAATAATAATTCAAAATGTGCATGCAATGAGTAAGGATCAAACTGTAGTGTTTCTATCTCTTTACAGTTCTATTTCTGTGTGTCTAGAGCCACCAAGCACCTCCTTCCCAGTCCTCCATGACATAAAAGACGGGCTAATGTGAACTCTGTGTGTGTGTGTGTGTGTGTGTGTGTGTGTGTGTGTGTGTGGTGGGTAAACATCACCACCTATTCCTTTATAATGTATTTCAGCACCTGTTATCCATTTTCCTCTACCCTTCTTCTTCTCAACATACTTCTTCTAATTGTCCTTAAACTGAACCACTAAATAAGCTGTAGCCTTCTCCTAAGAAAAAGTACCCATAAAAGCTATGGTCTGATATGGAGAAAACAATCTTGGTAAAAATGTGGCTGGAAAAATTAGTTGTTAAAGTGGTTTCCACAAAAGCATGAGGACCTGAGTTGAGATCCCCAGTATTCATGTAAATAGCCCTGCACAACAGTGTCTGTAACCCCTCACTAGAGCAGTCGGGGATGGAGCCTGCTGTCTTCAAGTATAGACGTGAGCTCCAGGTTCAGTGAGAAATCCTGTCCCAAATAAATAGATAGATAGATAGATAGATAGATAGATAGATAGATAGATAGATAGATAGATAAATAAATAAGAACAACTTGGAGAATATCTAAAGCAGACACTAAATAGTCCTCTAGCTTTAACACACACACACACGCACACACATTCATACAAAAAACAAACATACACACAAAGAAATACAGATGTTGGGGGCTGGAGAGATGGCTCCTCAGTGGTTAAGAGCACTGGTTGCTCTTCTAGAGAACCCGGGTTCCATTCCCAGCACCCACATGGCAGCTTACACCTCTCTGTAACTTCAGCTCTAGGGGAGCTGCACACCAATGCACATAAAGTATTTTTTTAAGAGCCAATAATGGCATTTTATAAAATACAAATGTGCATAAAATGTGCACAGCTTTTACATGTTCAGGCTTGTACTCCCTAAAATGACCTCAGGAGGAGTGAATAGCAGATTTGGAAACACTGTTGTTGAGTTGGTGTGGCATCTAGTCTAGGCTAATGCTACTGGAGAGAAGATCCTAGTCCACAGTCATGTTTCCCAGAGTGCAGTTCTGGCCTGTGCATTGGTTCATAGTATGAATGTTGTAGAATAATCCTTCTGTACACTGTGTATGTGGCTATAATTAGTTTAATAAACAAGCTGACTGGCCAATAACTGAACAGGATAAAGTTAGGTGGGAAAGCCAAACTAAGAATGATGGGATGAGGAAGGGCCGAGTCAGAGGAGTCGCCAGCCAGACGGAGAATGAGTTGGACACACAAAATGGGATAGAGGTAAAAGTTGTGAGCCTTAGGGCAGCACACAGATTAGTGGAAATGGGTTAAGTTGTAAGAGCTAGTTAGTAATAAGCCTGAGCTACTAGCTAAGTATTCATAATTAATATAAGCCTCAGTGTATTTATTTAAGGCTGTGGGACAGGAAAATTCCACCTATAGTGTGGTTGTTCCCATGAAGCCATGGAGCCATCTTTCCTTCCTTTGAATCCTGGAGGGCTGGTGACTACTTCAACCAAGTGGAAGAGGCACTGTGTGACTTTTGAGACTAGATGATGGAAGGCCATGAGGACCCCACCTGGAGCACTCATTCTGGGACATGAGAGACTCATGTAAGAAGTTGACTGCCCTCTTAGATAGTGTACTTGGATTCACAGATGCAACTTACTTCAGCCTTGTGGCCATCTCTGTTGTGTTAATCTGGTTTCCATTGCTATAACAAAGTGCCCGAGGTTGACTGATTTGTAAACAAAGACATTTGTTTTATCTCACAGTTCTGGAGGTCCAAGAGCATAGTACCAGCTGCTCAGGTGTAGTAAGAACTATGACTGGCATCCCAGTGGTAAGACGAGCAAGGGTGATTGTATGCTAACTGAGGAGGCAGGAAGCAGGAAAAATCAGCCTTCTTCTTTCCTAACAATCACTCTTGGGAGAACTAACCAGATCCTGTGAGAACTACATTAATTCCTCCAGAGAGCGATACCTCAATTACTAATTAGTTCTCATTAGGCTTCAATTTTACAGGTTTTATTATCATCCACATTGTCACACTGGGGACCAAAATTCCAAACATGAACTCTTGGGGGACACACTGAAACCATATTCAAACCAAGCATTTGCCAAGTGAAAGCAGATAGGCCGTCCACCTCCTGGGCACCATATCCAGGGAATTGAGTTAAAGTTCCAGTTCCTGAATACCTTTGGTTGAATTTAGGGACAGAGAGGTATTATTTTAGAACTATTAATGATTTCATTAATTCAACAAATAACTATTGATCATGGCTATGAATCTGGCCTTGAGCTGGACACCAGGCATGGTGATATCACTGTCCCTGATCTGAGGGACAAGGACTAAGGTGAGTGCATTATGGGTAATTACCAATGGAAGGAGGAAACTGAATCTCAGACAAGATGGAAGGGGAGCATTAGCACTTGAAGCTGTTTTCCGATTACTGCCCCCCAAAATGTATACAACCACAGGCTCCAGCCTGCTGCTTCCTCCTTCCTGGGTAGACCCGGAGGTTTCTATTCTGCAGGAGGCAGGGGAACCAAATGCTGTCACAGAAGAAATACAATCAATGAAAACCTTGTCAACCTTAGTCCAAGATGTTAGCTATTGGTCACGGCCAAGAAACGGGGTGAAAGCTGAACTCTGAAACCTTAGCAGCTCCTGGGAACATTTGAAATAGGTTAAAGACAGCTGCCTGGGAGTGTCTGTCACCACTCACTGTAATAACAAAGCCCAGACCTCCAGTCTGGGTGGTGCCTACTTCAGCCTAACTGCAGATTTATTTGCCCTTACCTATGGCATCTGTATTTCACCCATCAGTAGAAAAATTATGGTAGCTAGTTCATGACAGAAATAAGGAAGCCGTCAGAAAAGTGTCTCAGTCAAAGAAACGGAACCCCCCTCAGGAATCTAACCACAGAACATTCAGACACAGCTGGATCTGAAGCCTGGCTTTGTGTAAACAATTTCCTTGTTTGAAATTATGTTGTCCACCTCTTGTGGCTGATGTGAGGACTAAGTTATACACATGGTGTTTGTGGTTTTCTCAGCAGCTTCTCTGCCCCAGGACATCCCCAAAGCCGTGTCAGAGGCAGGGCTTCATCCAGAGGCAGACCAGGTAAAGAGCAGCAGGGCGAAGGCAGGTGGTGAGAGCGCTCGGCGGAGGGAGGCAGCACTCTTCACAAGATGGACCTCGCTTCTTCTGCCCTCATCTGGCTCCCTTGGAGATTGGGAGAAACACAGAGAGCCCAGAGCAGTTGGTGGCCTCCCTGTAGACCCTCCATCTTGGTTGCAGCTCCAGCAGCTATTTTCAGATTTCCTGGGATAGCACTAACCTCCTGCAGTCTTGTAGTCCAGACACTGGATATCAAATAGGAAAGCATAAATTATATACAAGAGCTTCTCGGGCAGTTATGTGACAGACAGTTTCTTCATTCATATCTCTGCCCCTTGGAGGAGAGGAACTATTTGCTTTTTAGCATGGCACCCATTCAGATATCCCTTCTCTTCCCATTATTTGAATGGATATCATTCAAATAATCTTCTGTAAGGAGGGTGGAAGGGAACTGAGCATGGAACTCCTCTGCTCTGGAACAAGCAACAAGTCACAGAGGGCAAACTCGTGGCTACTCAAGTTCATAGGCTTGAGTTAAAACAGACCCAGGATCAAATTCCCATAGTTATTAGCAGAGTAGGGCTTTTAATGTTGCCCAAGGCTGTCTTCTCATTGTTGTGTGGGTCTGATAATACCTGCCTCACAGCATTATTAATAATTAAATGTATGACATGTACATTTAATATATTTACTATTTAACACCAGTGTCTGGTATATGGCAGTGCTTCAGCACTCTTAATTTTTCAACATTGAAGGCCTCAGAGCAGAGACAAATGCATATGTTCCCAACTAGACAAATATTTGTCACAGTGCATCAACAAGTAACTGTCAGCAGACCACACTGGAGGGAGCAAGTCCGCCCTGTGATACCGTCTGTCGGGGCTCAGGACCGAACATGAAGAAGTGTTCAGTCAGAAAGAATTGTCGGCAGGAGACCATTACAGCCACCGCCCCAAAGAAACAATGCCAGCCTGAATTAGACACCAGGAAACACAAGAGGATGAGGAATGTAGACTGGACCAGGATGGTCAGAGCCTCTAGATTTGCATTTCTTAAATTATTTGTGTCAAAGGACCAGTTTGCATAAAAAAAAAAACCAAAACCAAAACAAAACAAAACAAAAACAAAAACAAAACCCCAAACATTTATATCAGTGCTTTAATTTAAACGTAAATGATAAAGCTGGTTTGGCAATGTCGCATTGCAACCAACTTCTAAATGTTGACTTAAAATGTCTGCTTCTTGCTTGACTGGCAACCAAGGGCACAGTACTGAACACTGCACGGTCCTTCAGGCATCTCTCTAAGAATGAATGTGACATCCGTGCAAGAATGTGACCACAGTTTTCTTGCTTCTCTGGCCTGCATTGGTGGAGGACTCGCTACTGGCTGTTTGCTGCAGCTTCAGAACACCTCATTTTGGTACTTAATCTCGAGTCTTCTTCGAAAAAAGCATCGGGTTTGAAATCTGTCAATGTTCTTCTAGCTTGAGCTGCCAATGAAGAATTTATCTCACGATTCCACTGTGACTAGAAAGAGTGCATGTTCCTCACATCACAGACTTTATGCACTGTTACTGTTTCAATGTGAAATGTCCCCCATAGGCTCACTTGTTTGAATACTTGGTTCCCAGCTGGTCACACTGTCTGTGATGGATGTGGAACCTTTAAGAGGTACAATCTTACTGGTGGAAGTGGGCCCCATGGGGTAGGCCTTGAGGAATTATTTTAATAGTTTTATGTGTATATAATGTATTTTAGTTCTTTTCATTCCCCACCCCTAGCCCTATCCTGGTGAAACCCTTCTCCTTTCCAACAAGTTGTTCTCTTACTTCCAAGACTTTGCTTTATGTGGGTTCTACTCCCTGTTCGTTCTCTGCTTCCACATTGAGACCATCTGGCCTCATGCTCTTGCCCTTGTGTGTTCCCGCTTTGGTGGAAGATAGCCTTTGGAACCGTAAGGCATAATAAACCTTTCCGGGGGGGAGGGAGAGAGAGGGAGAGAAAGGGGGAGTGTCTTCTTTATTTGATTTTGTTGTTGTTATTTCTGAATGCACAGTGTTGATTTTGTTTGGCTAGTTGTACGGAACAGGAATAAGAAGTTTCAATCCCAGCCTTCCTTTATACAATGCAGAGCCATTGCCCACAAAGCTATTTAGAGATCTAAAAGGGGTGTGTGGCTTTCATACACAATGTGAACTGGGACCTGCCTATGAGGTCCCAGGAAATCCCAGGAAAAGAGGAGTGGGGGATAACAGGAAGGGAGGCTTGGAGGTTGAACATTAGGACCCCCTCAGCATGCCCTCTCTCTGAGCTCAGGCAAAATTCCATTACTATAAGTATTACTGTTTATTCAATAATATTATAACAAGAACCTTTCAAGAAATGTATTACAAATGATTTTTGGAATTATATGGACCTAAGCTAGGGTCGTAGTTACCTGTTATGCCTTGTCCCTACAAAATGTTGTCTGACCTCAGCTTGCTTCTGTCACCCAAATGGCCTCCGTTTCAACCTCCAGCCTGTCTTGTGACAGCAGCCGGAAGTTGGCCTGTCAATCAGATGTTTTCAGTTTGATCTGCATCCAGAAAGCAACACACCAGAAGCACCTTCAGTTCCAGGTCTCCACTTCTCCGCTAGAGATGCCACTTCTGTCTTCACCAGCAGGGCTGTCGCTGCACTGTGACTCCTGTGTGGATGACATAGCTCCCCTCTCCGCCTTTTCCAGGGTGCTCTTGCTAGGCACCCGTCTGCTTCTCCTTTGCTTTCTTTTCAAGTGTACCAGGAACAACAAATGTCTGTTGTTCCTTACATATTCCCACCCCAACTCTCTCCCTTCCAAAGCATTGTGTGGATCAGGTTAGCTTTTAAAAATGGCACACTAATACTACCGGTACTCTGCTTACACAAGTCTTCATTGGCTTGACATCCCCACAATAGAACAACCAAGCTCCTGAACAAGGCATTTAAGACCCTTGCCATTACTGGCTCAGCCATTTCTACAACTAACCTACCAGTCCAGTCCCATAACTCCCATCAATCTTCACCTGTCCTGAGTCCCCTCACTCAGGACAACTCCCATTGGCCTCTCTCACCTCAACCAAGCTCTGTTCCTTCTCTAAACCTCTCCCAGATCTCACCCTGGCCTTTTGTCTGTTCAGAATCATTAGCCATCTGTCTCATGTAGGCTCCTAAGATCCATAAATGTCCTAGTTTTTCTGTGTCATTTGTCAAGAGTAAGTCCTCCTTGACTTTAGACTTCTCAGCCCCTAGAGCCTCATCTAAGGCATTTTGCTCTGTTGTCTCCACCTGATGCAGACGGACAGGCACACGCACATTTACACCTATTTCTCTTTGAACTTTGGGTTCTCATACAAAAATTTTAACTCAGGTTTCATTAGACAAATTTGAAAACTACCGGGTTAGAGTCTTCCATGAGCAAAAATGAAAGAATATACCAAAACTACCTGCACACTGCCAGGCAGTACTTTAAGGATAGTTTCATCTTTGATAGATAGATAGATAGATAGATAGATAGATAGATAGATAGATAGATAGATGGATGGATGGATGGATGGATGGATAGATAGATAGACAGACATATAGATGATAGATAGATAGATGATAGATAGATATATGATAGAGAGACTGATAGATAGATGATAGATAGATAGATAGATAGATAGATAGATAGATAGATAGATAGATAGATATGCATCCAACCTGGGGTGCAGTCCATTGCTGCTTTTCTAATTAAAAGAGAGGTCATTCCCTGTGTGAAGATCCATGAGTCAGGCCTAGTGTATCTCATTTTGGAAGCTTCTTTTACTGATGACTTTGCCTTCCGCTTCTAGTGATTCTGTCACCCACATTGTGGCAGAGAACAACTCAGGTTCAGATGTCCTGGAGTGGCTCCAGCTACAGAACATCAAAGCCAGCTCCCAGCTTGCACTCCTCGACGTCTCCTGGCTGATTGAATGCATGCGAGCCGGGAAACCGGTGGAGATGACAGGGAGACACCAGCTTGTAAGCATCTCCTTTGCTGGACGGCCACAGACAAGGGTGTCAGAATCCAGAGACTTGGGTTGATTCCAGACTCTTTTCTCATGGAGTCCACTTAGCTCCACTAGGCTTCCATCGGCTCCTCTGTCATATAACAATCATGCCCACCTCTTTAAGATGGCATGGGAATTGAAGTGGCACACACATAAATCATGCATGGTGTTGACATGTTAAAAGCACCAAATCAGTGGGAACTACTTCTTTTAATTATTGTTTTTTAACTTCAAAAAAATTATTTTGTTTAGTGTTCTGCCTGCATGGATGCCTACATGCCAGAAGAGGGCACCAGATCTCATTCTAGATGAGCCGTCATGTGGTTGCTGGGGATTGAACTTCGGACCTCTGGAGGAGATGTCAGTACTCTTAACCTCTGAGCCATCTCTCCAGCCCCCTAAGAGAACTATTTATTATTATTTATTTATTTGGGGCTTTTTTTGGGACAGGGTTTCTCTATGTTACAGCCATGGCTGTTCCAGAACTCTCTTTGTAGACCAGGCTGGCCTCAAACTCACAGAGATCTGCCTGCTTTGCCTCCCAAGTGCTGGAATTAAAGCCGTAAGCCACCACTGCCCAGCTTAAGAGAACTATTATTATGAACACATTCATGCACAGATATTTCAAAATACTTCAGCTCTGATATTCTGGAAGTCAGAGAAGTAAAAAAAATCCTATTTTTCTCACTCTGGTCATTCATTAAGAAATTAAAGAATATGAATTCTTAAATCCAAATCCTTGACTAATAATGCTAGAACCTCTGAGAAAGGGGTTTGGACCATCTGTAATAAATTCACACACACAAAGTAAAGGAACGTTAATTTCTGGTTCTTTTTTTCATTTTTGTGATTTGATACATATATTATACATACATGACATGTCACAGTGATATTCACTATCTGGTGTAATTAATATATACTAATAAAAAGAACAATTGTACATGTGTATGATAGGACACTAGAGATGTGTGTGACACATTTTGAGTCTTCTGTGATTTTACCCTCTTCCAGGGATAATTTCCATAAATTGTCTTAAAGTAAATGTTTTCTTTATATTTGAGCAAATATTTATAGTTATGTACACTTATGATTGGCATTGTCATTCAAAATGGATGCTTATGCTTTTGTGTAGGTGAGAAGAAACTCTTCCCCGAGTCATGCCCCGGGCTCCCAGAACACCCAGGCTCCACCATCTACTGTACCAAAGATCTCCCAGTATGCTTGTCAGAGAAAGACCACATTAAACAACTGTAACCGGGTATTCACGGTAATGAGGCTTTCTCAATACTCAGGGCAGAAGTGGGGCTTGAGGCTCCTTTCCATGAGTCTACAAGTTATGACTTTTCTGGAAATCTTAGAATGCTTCTCTATGCCTGCCTGCCTAACCTGACCTCTAGTTCTTTGTCAAGTGGGCCTCCTTTTCATGGACATGGAAAAATATATTCAGTTTATTCTAAAGAGACAGTAGACAGGCTCCCAGCTGCCCCGGGGTCAGGTTTGCCAGGGTAACACATTCGGTGGAGTATCAAGCAAAGGGCTTCTCATCTCTAACTTTCAAGTGCATCTGTGAGGAGGAACAGGAAATGGGTAGCAGCCACTGGGCCACTGAGCCACAGCTGCATTCTCTGCTGGTGAGGAAAACAGGCCTCACCTTAAATAACCCTGGCTCTGGGTTGGTGTGATGAACACTCCCCTTCATTCCACAAGCATTGGCTATGTTCTATGTACAAGCTAAGAGAACTGGATGTCTGGGAATCATGACAGAACCCTCTCTGGCCATGGACTGCAGAGGAAGACAGCAAAGGGTTATACCCAGTCATGACTGCTGGGCCCCACAAGGACCAGGTCACCACTTGGTTAAGTTGTTTCTAAATGTCTAATGATGCTGAACTCAGTTTCCTAATAATTCATTAGACACCTGTAATTGGATGTTTTTGCTCTTTACTCTCTGGCTCTTTTCTTTTTGTTTCCTGCCACCCAGCCCCCAATAAACCACACAGAGGCTTGTTCTTTCTTATAAATGCCTTAGCTTATCCCATTTCTAGCCAGCTTTTCTTAACTTAAACTATCCCATCTATCTTTTGCCTCTGGGCCTTTACCTTCCTTTATTTCTGTATATCTTTTCTTTACTTCTTACTCCATGGCTTGCTGTGAAGCTGGGTGGCTGTCCCCTGATGTCCTCCTCTCCTCCTTTTCTTGCTCCTTGAGATCCTTTCCCCTAGATTTCTCCTTCTACATATTCTCTCTGCCTGCCAACCCCGCCTATCCTTTCTCCTGCCTCCCTGTTGGCTGTTCAGCTCTTTATTAGACCATCAGGTGTTTTAGACAGGCACAGTCACACAGCTTCACAGAGTTAAACAAATGCAACGTATCTTTGTATCATTAAAAAATATTCCACAGCAAAAACGATTGTCATATATCTTCAGCTAATATTCCACAGCAGACAACCATCTTTTCAGTTAAATGATAGTATCCCACAGGAGAGGATACAAAGTTGCAGGAGGTTGATCCTTGCTTCAAAGGCACTCCATTAGTAAAAGGGACAGGAGGGACTTGTGAGTGACTCTGAAGAGCAGAGCAGCTAATCTGGTTTTATTTTTCAGGATGCCTTTGATATCCTGGCTGAAAATTATGAGTTTAGAGAGAATGAAGGCTGTTATGTGGCATTCATGAGGGCAGCTGCTGTACTGAAATCTCTGCCATTCCCCATTATCACCATGAAAGACACAGAGGGAATCCCCTGCCTAGGGGACAAGGTGAAGTGTATCATAGAGGTAAGGGAGAAGTGGAATTTGCTACATCTCCAAATGGGTGAGAGAGAGAGACAGAAGAGATCACATAGGTATGGAGTCTCTCTCCTCTTATTTAACTATAGATAGATCAACATGACACAGAAAGAGATAGGTACAGATGTGTAAAACCCATAACCCAGCCTGACCCCAGTAGAACTCTGTGGACCCAGATAGTAGGGAAAAGACTCAAGCCTGAGAGTTCAGAGCAGCAGAGTGCTCTGGCTCCTAAGCCAGGCTTGGTGAGGGGCTCAGGCTCACTCAGGACTCTTCCTATCCAGCACAGGGTGGTGTTCAGTGGGCTGATTCTGCATCTATAGTGTTCTGGGAAGAAATTGGGCAGTAGATGCATGTTTAACAACATTTAAGGATTTCCCAGAAGGCAAGTTTGCCACCCAGTAGCAGGTTTCAATCTAATCAAATGCAAAGTACATTATTATAGAAAAAAATATCCCAGCTCAGACAAAAGAGGCACTAGGCTAGATCTCATAAGAGCTTGATAATGACTGGCTTTCCAGTGGACCAGAAGTTAACCTGATGGATTGAAAAGTCCTTTTACCTCAGCAAGTTGAACCCACTGAAAAGAAAATCATCAGGACTATTTGGACAATACTTGTCAGTGAATATTTTGTCTTATCTTCTGTGGATTCAGACCCTCATCCTTCTGTGCCCTTGTCCAAGATTATAAAGGGTCTTTGGATCTATGATCAACCAAGAATTTTCAGGATTACATGGAAATTCTTGCTTTCTACAGGTCAGCCAGGGGAATTCTCCAAGTTTCATGAGAAATCAGCAGCCAGGGCTGTAGATTTGAGATCGGCATAGTGATTATGTAAGGACATAACTCAAAATCTTTTGTTCAACTCTCCTTGCAGGGAATTATTGAGGATGGAGAAAGTTCTGAAGTTAAAGCCGTGTTAAGTGATGAACGATACAAATCCTTCAAAGTAAGTAGTAATTTTACATTTGTTTACTGGGGAGTGGTTTCCTGTTTACTTGCTGTGGATGGTTATATTAACTCAGGCTGCCAAACCAACATGCCACACACTGAGCTGCTTAAACAAAAGTGTATTGTCTGCCTGTTCTGGAAGCAGAAAGTTTAGGTCAAGGCGCTAGGTCAAGACTCTGTGGAGGGCTCTCTTTGTGGGTTGCAATGGCCTGCCACCTTCTTGCTGCGGCCTTCACATGGCAGAGGTAGAGGTGAACAAACGCATGGGTCCTAGTTTGCTCGCTCTCGGCTGTCTTTCTTTGCTCTTACACTGTTATCTTAAGCATGAGTCCATGCTTAGGAAATGGCACCTCCCACAGAGGATTCTCACACCAATCAACAGCCAAGCCATCCCCCACAGACACACCCACAGGCCAATGTAGGACAGATAATTCCTCATTAAAACCCTCTTCCTAGGTGATTCTAGGTTGCGTAGAGTCGACAAAGCTCATTAGCACACCTCCCAAAGACCCCACATGCAAAGGCCATCACACTGAGGATTAAGGCTTCAACATGGGATGTACAACTCGGTCCATAGCAGAGTCCTAAGAAGCAAATGCATGGACAAACAAGGTGTTCCAGTTTACTTCCATATGAAGAAATTACCTTCCAAGAATCTGTCATTCGTGGTTACAAATGTCAAAGGGACAGAAGTATATGAGGAGAGCAAAGCTGGTCTGAAACCCCAAACTCACGACCTCACTGCATCTTCGTTTCTGGGACTCAGAGTTGATCACCTCTCAATTTTTCTTACCTTAGAGTCTCTGGTACTGTGGCCAGCAGGTCCTTTAGTTCATAAGTGATACAAGACCTAGTGTATGGCAAAGCAGGAGCCCAGGCTTGGACTACATTTTAAGCCTGTACTTTGCCATTACTCATTTGTACATGGGGTGAATATGCTGAGTCTCCAAGAGCATCCTTCTGTCAAAGGTGTGGTGAATGATCGTGTGTAAGAGACTGAGCAACCTGGAGGCGCACACAACACACACACACACACACACTACCCATTCTCTTGCTGTTTTCAAGAGTAACTGGGCCAAAGTTTTGCTTATATTTCTTGTCCGTAGCCTGAGACTTTGGAAGGCGCCACTCCATTGTCATAGTGATGATTTGGGGGAACTAACAGCCTGTCTTTCCCTCCTTTTCAGCTCTTTACTTCTGTGTTTGGAGTGGGGCTGAAGACAGCTGAGAAATGGTTCAGGATGGGTTTCAGAACTCTCAGTAAAATCAAGTCAGACAAAAGCCTGCAGTTTACACGGATGCAGAAAGCAGGTAACGGGGCAGATCCTGGGCTGCTCTGGCTTTGTCCGGGTGGAGTGACAGGGAGGCCACTTCCACTTGCACCCCACTCTTGGGGGTCAGGTACATCTTGGCTCCAGCACTTGTCACTGAGTGATCTTGAGTCTTTGTTACCTCATTGGCGAACCTGACTTAACTGGGGAGCACATCAGCTCACACAAAACCCTGGACCTGGCCTAGAACAAGACCTCTTCCTGAGCTGCTATCCAGAGGTCAAACCACTGTCCTGCTTCCTATAGCCACCTCTAGACACTTGGGTCTGGCTGTCTGCCTGGGTAATAATCATGCCATGAAGAGTCAAAGACAGAGGGATAAGCTGATGAGGAAGGAGAGAAAGCATGTCTGAACAAACCACACTTGCACTGGGTTGGTTCACACTGTGAATGTGCTAGGGACTGGAAAACAGAGAAGGCCAGCAATCTAGACGCAGCCTTGATCTGTCCAACCAGAGCCCTAGAGCCTAGGAAGAGACAGCAGTGCATTGTGGAGATGGAAGAGCTGTTACCATCATCTGAATGTCTGGCAAGCCCTCCAGACTCCCCACGGTGGCCAGGTCACTTCCTTCTATGGACTGTGCTGGTACCTTTTCCAGAAATGAGGAGATGCAATTCACAACCCCTCAAATGTGTAAGATTTGTTTGCTTTTAACATGCAATAAAAATAGAGTAAAATCGTCCTTCAAGATGGAGTTATAGCCATAATTCCAAACACTGTGGCTTCTGGAGTTATGGAGAATAGTGGGGAGTGAAGTTATCAAGTTTTTAAATATGGAAGGAAGTAATGGAGTCTTCTAGCAGAGGATACTGGGTATGTGGGAATACCTTCTGTTTAAGTGATAACAACAGACAGACAGACGGATAGACAGAAGACAATGAAATCATAAGAAACAGTAGAGGGGTGAATCATATCTTGGGGATCCCACCAGTGACAGTAAACCTGTTAATTTCTGTCTTAAGAGATTTTAATTTATTTTTAATTTATGTATATGAATGTTTTGTCTGTATGCACGTCTGTGAACCACATTTGTGCAGTGCCCATGGAGGTCAGAAGAGGGCATCAGGTCCCCTGGAACTGAAGTGACATACAGGTAGCTGTGAGCCACCATGTGGGGGCTGGCAATCAAACCAGGATCCTCTGGAAGAGCAGCAATTGCTTTTAATCACTGTGCCATCTCTCAGATTTGCTAATTTCTGAGTGACTGGCAATAAGCTTTATACAATGCCATACAGGAAATTAAAAAAAAAAAAAAAGAGTCTAAGAAAAAAAAATCTAGTATTTCTACTCTGAACCCCAGAAAGCACACATCTAGTAAGCGTGTTTTACACCAGCTTCAGAGACACCTTTGTAAAGCAATGTATGTAACCATTAAACGTCAGTGGTGAGGAGATGGAGTGATGTGATAGTGAGAACCGCTCACACTCAGAGAGGAAGTGGGAAGCAACACCATATTTCACTTAAGCAGTCTTTGAACTTATGACCATCCTGCTCCAGCGTCTTGAGTCCTGGGAATACAGGTGTGAGGTGCTAGCTGACAGCTACACATTCCTAAAAAAATCCATAACTTCATGTTCATGTTCATCATTGATTGGGTGAGCATAGGGAATTCCAGGGACTGAGTCATACATGAGTGCCAGGGATGATGACAATTTTTCTATGAAAGCCTAGTGGATCTTTTGCTCTGTAGGCCAAACTCCTCACACTCACACACACACAAAAAGGTGACTGTTAGCAACAGAGCTAGGAAAACATCAGTATTCATATAAAGACAGTAGTTCTCAAGCATCTGACTTGGTAGGGACAGTGATGGCGGTATTAGCGTGAACATTTTTTTCTTGGTCCTGTCAACATGTCCCATTTAGAGATCACAGATGGCTTTGAACCTGGGAATTTTGTTTACAGCGTGTTCAAGCCAAATGGCCTCCTGGCCACCTGTCATCCTAGGGTGAGAAACAAGGAACAACAGGTTTTCTGTGTCTCCTTCTGCCAATTGGCAGCCTCGAGAGGAGTATGTCTCCCGTTTGTCAAGTGGTATTTGGGGGGTCCCCTTAATGAAAGTGCAGTGTCTTGTATAGAAGCATGAGTAACTGTCAGCACACTGGCTGAGCCAGACGCACCCAGAACCCACCCCAATCCTTGGAGTTAAGCACCTTTTCCTCTCTGCCTCCCTCCAACCACTGTGGGAATAGCCAGATGTCCTGTCCCCCCCCTCCCCCACCATGACATTGCTTCTGAACAGTCATTGGTCCATCGTCCCAGGCCCAGAGGCAGCATGCCATCCCCTCAAGGCACCTTGCTTTGCTTTGGACACAGACTCACTCGCTTCCTCTTATTGCCTTACACTTTTCAAATGAAGCCATCACTTCCAAGTCCTGAGTTATTCTTACCCCCCCCACACTTGGGGGGGCACGTTGAGACAGGGTTTTCTCTGTGTAGCTCTAGCTGTCTTGGAACTCACTATGTAAACCAGGCTGGCCTGGAACTCACAGAGATCTGCCTGTCTCTGCCTCTTGATTGCTGGGATTAATGGCATGTGTCACCACTGCCAGGGCTCCCTATCCCCCTTTTAAATAGCGGGGCACAGTTTGTTGGTCAAGAAGGCTAGACATGGTGCTCCACACATGTAATTTCAGCATTTGGGAGGCAGAGGCAGAAAAATGAAGAGTTTGGAGGTAACTGGACCTTTGCTCAAAAGAGAGGAGGGAAAGGAGGAGGAGGCAGGGCTGGCTCTTCATTATGACATCAGATAGGAAGAGTTTAGATTCCAGAAAGGTTTGAATAATTTTCCCCTAATAGGGACACTGTAGCTCTCTCCATGAAAATTCAGCGCTCCATTGCAACCATGAAGAGCCCACAAGCAAATAGACAAGGAAACACCACAGATTACTGGGCTCTGTGTGGAGTCTGGTCAATGCCTAGACAGCATCCTCTCTCACTAACATCATCTTATGTCTGCCTTCCTCTCCACTGGCCTGTCCAATGGCCTCTCAGGATTCCTCTACTACGAAGACCTCGTTAGCTGTGTGAACAGGGCGGAAGCAGAGGCCATCAGCGTGCTAGTTAAAGAGGCGGTTACGGCCTTTCTTCCAGATGCCTTGGTCACCATAACTGGGGGCTTCCGAAGGTAAATGATGCAGTTGTTTTAGCACCTTCTTCTACTTGCCTCTGAAATGGTGCAAAAGGCTCCTTCTGAGCCCGTGCCCGCCTCTCTCTGTGCTTCGACCCAGCGCTTCATTTCGGGAGCCCCAAAGGGCTTGATGTCAGTGCATACAAAGCTGTTTCCTGCCTCTGACATTGGCCAGGTGGAATTTTCTCTACAATATTGTAAAACTGACACACATCTGACTTCTTATTCCTTAAGACTCAATTTAGATGCTGCTCCAGAAGGCTCCCCCTTCACTCAACCTTGCTCTATGCCAGATTAGGGACTTTCTTCCATGCTTCCCAGATGCCTATGTCATGCACACCTTCCCTGTGGAGCTAGTGGGGTTTAGTTCCCACTGAGACCAGAGAATGAGCCCCAAAACAAAGCAGATGCTCACAAAACTTTGGTTGAGCCAGTGAATAACTAAGTGAATGAGTCTTCAGAAATGTGTGTAATCAGTTGGATACTAATGCCTCAATATCATAAAGGGGTTCTCATCCCTTCTGCCCCTCACCCACCTCTCCTGAGACCTTACCTGATCACTTGGACCAAAGAGGACTAAATCTAAGAGAATTTCCCTGGTCTGGGCTTTCTCTCAGTTGGTGGAGTGCCTGCTTAGTATGAAGGAAGCCCTGGCTTTGATTCCCAGAATCCAATAAACCAAGTGTGGTGACAGATAACTATCATCCCAACACTTGGGAGATGGAGGCAGAAGGATAAGAAGTCCAAGGTAATCCTCAGCTTCATAGTGAGTTCAAAGCCGGTCTGGACCACAGGAGACCTCCTCTTAAAAGAGAGAGAAAGAGAGAGGGGGGAGGAGGGAGAGAGGGAAAAGAAAAGAAAAGAAAAAATCCCTTAACCCTTACCATAATTCCAAGAAGACTACCTTGTATGGTATGACCATAGCCTTTGGTTAGCTACTTATTGTCATACATGTTTCTCTCTCTCTCTCTCTCTCTCTCTCTCTCTCTCTCTCTCTCTCTCTCTCTCTCTCTGTGTGTGTGTGTGTGTGTGTGTGTGTGTGTGTGTGCACATGCACGCTGGTGCAGAAGTCATCTCTGTTACTTTTTCCCATCCATATACAGCAATATACATGCCACATCTGGCTTTTTCTGCCAAGAATTGGTTTTGTAAGAAATAGAGTTGTACAACCAAGAATTGCTGGTTTAAAAATATTGTCAGCATTTTGCATCACAAACCTCGTACTTGGGACACAGAATCAAAGAGTTTTTTTTGTTGTTGTTTTGTTTTTGTTTTGAAATGAAGGGCTAGAATTTGAACTAATTTCCCATTTTGTGCTTTTTCAAATTAGGGGTAAGATGACGGGGCATGATGTAGATTTTCTAATTACCAGCCCAGGAGCCACAGAGGAAGAAGAACAGCAACTCCTGCATAAAGTGACAAACTCATGGGGACAGCAGGTAAGGAGACCAAGACAGTCACTTGCCACTCAAGACCCTCTTAGCAGTGCTTTTCACTTGTTTCTTTTCGTGTGTGTGTGTGTGTGTGTGTGTGTGTGTGTGTGTGTGTGTGTTATATGAATGTGTATGGGGGTGTATGTTTGTGTGTGGAGTGAAAGTATGTGTGGTATATGTGTGTCTAGTGTGTGTGAGTGTGGGGGGGTATGCGTGTGTATGTCTAGTGTTGCATGTGTGGTGTGTGTGTGAGTGTGTGGTATATGAATGTGTGTATGGAGTGAAAGTATGTGTGGTATATTGTATGTGACTAGTGTGTATGAGTGTGTGTGGTATATTTGTGTGTATGTCTAGTGTTGTACATGTGGTGTGTGTGTGTGTGTGTGTGTGTGTGTGTGTGTGTATGTGTGTGTGTGTGTATGCATGGTGTGTGTGTATGCATGGTGTGTATGTATGCATGTTTTGCATATGTAGAGGCATACATGTGTGGGTGTGTGTGGAGCCAGAGGTTATTGCTGGGAATCATCATCCATCATTCTCCACCTTATTCACCGAGGTAGGGTCTGTCAGTCAAACCCAGAACTTGTCGATATGGGCGGTTCTACTAGCCAGCTTGCTCTGGGGCTCCCTTGTCTCCACCTCTGAGGCTGGAATTGCAGACAGACAGTCATGTCTACCAAGCACTTCTGCGGGTTCTGGGAGTCTAAATCTCGGGTCCCCATGCTTACATGCCAGTCCTCTAACCACGGAGCCATCTCTCCAGCCCCAAGCATTGCTAATTTTATATTACATGATCATTGTGCAGTGACTACGGAGTCAATTCTCAATGGTTTGCCACACCTCATCATGGTACCACATGGCTGGTGTGAGACTGACCAGCTTTGGGTCCTAGGCTGCACATTACATGTATGTATCTTGTTTGAAGAAGGAAGCCAGTGAGGGTAGGCTGGGCCCTGCAGAGGTCATGGTCAATAGCTACTGCCCAGGATCCACTTGCCACAGGGCCACCCATTGTTAATGGTCAAAGTGAGGTTAAGCTAACTAACCCCACAGCCAAAGCCACCTGACTTCTGGCCCTCTCCCTAGAGACAGAAGGGCTCTCCCCCAGGGGCCTGCAGGTCTGACTGAGCAGAGGAGGAGGCTGAGTTTCCCTGCTGCAGCTCCCCCTTCCTGGGTGGACAGTATCTGCTGGGCATGGGCCAATTCACTGATATGCCAGAGAAGACCAGACAACATGAAAACTAGAAACAGCCAGCCCCAGAGCCATGATCAGTCTAAATGAAAACTAGATTTTGGAATCAGCTCCAAATTCATCTGTGAGACCATGCCATGTCTCCCTGTCCATTTCAGGAAAAGGAGCACATGGTGGCCAGAGCCCCTGAGAGTAGACAAGATAAGCTCAGCCAGAAGACACCACAGTCAGGGCACTTGCCCAGTGCTCTGCTCTGGGGAGGGTCGGGGAGGAGATGGAAGGCTCTCTCTGACAGACCAAAGAATACCTCTCTCCCCAGGCCTGCTGCCGAGGTTGGGAACTCATAGATGTTCTCAGGCTGAGACTATCTGTGACTGCTGGAGTGGAGAGGTGGGGGTTGGGGAAGGTGGTGGAAGTGGTGGGGGGATGGGGGTGTGGGGGTGGCAGGGAGGCCCCTTTGCATGGCCAGCTTCAAAGTATTCCTGCTGTGACCCCTGGACAGAAATGGGCATTATATCCCGGGCCCTGCAGTAGCAGCCAATGGTAAAACACATCTGATCTGAGACCTCCAAAGTCCATTCACTGGAATGGTCCCTAACGGTTCATGGTCTGTTTCCTGTCTGTGCTAACAGGGCATTCAATGGGGGAGACGCTGGAATGCCAGACAAATGGCAAACCCGTAACAAATGGAGGCTGTGATGATCACTGGTAGGAATGCTTATTGAACTCTGTGAGAGCCAAGCACTGGGCTGCAGGGGGCCCAGGAGCCCACAGGTCAGGCCCTCCCCTTCCCTCAGGGACAAGGTGCCAGGTGATTTGGTGCCGTGGACACACCCCCAGTGCCTCAGCAGTGAAATCAGCAGAGTTCTTCAAATTTGGCTTCCATCTCCACGTAACCCCTTTTCCCAGCTGTTCTTACACTGAACTTCCCTTTACTGATGGCTGTAAGCACAGCTTACACAGTGCACACATGTACTCACAGACCGTGCACAGCATACCCACAAGACGCTTCAATATCTGAGAAGTATATAGAACAGCCCAGGGGCCTCAGTGTGCTCTCCCATCAGGTGACCCTAAATGGTGCCCTTTGGAGAAAATTCCTTTTTCAGAGGGAAGAGAAAGGGGGGTGAAGAGCTTAGAAATACTGATCTCAGAATTCTCCAGACACAAACACATTCTGCTTGACTTCTGGTTTGTGGCTGCTGATAGTTCACTACAAAGGAAGGAGACTACATGACTCAGGCTTGGGTTCATGCATGGTACATGGGACCCAGGTACAAGGACCCTAACTTCTTCATGTGGTCCCCCTGGAGTTCATTAAACTTCTGGAAGATTCAAAATGTTGAGAACCAGGCATGGCGGTTAATGCTTGTCATCTCAGCAATTCAGGAGGCCAAGGCAGAAAGACAACCATGAGTTTCATTCCAGGCTACCTAGAGCCAGAAGGAGTTTAAAGTCAGCCCTCTGTGACCATGGCCTTGGGTTCTTAATTCATAGATTCAACCGACCTTGGATAGAAAGAGGTATTAGAAAAACAAACAAAAGACAGACACAAAAAACCCACACCTATGCTGAGCACGAATAGACCCCACCCCCATTATCAGTCTCTAAACACTACAGTATGACAACAGTGTAGGCATTTGCATAGTATTAGGTAATTAATCTAGAAGTGATTGAAAGTCTACAGGGAGGTATGTGGCTCATATACAAACACTCTACCACTTTGCATGAAGGACTTGAGCATCTGTGAATTTTGCTACCAAGATAACTGAGGGATATGATTGCTCTGACTTTGGAAAATTGACTGTGTAAACTTGAGTTTGAATAGCAGACGTGGGTCCCTCCAAGGAGGAGATGGAAGGGGCTGAAGACAAAGGGTGGCAAGAGATGCTGGCTGGAGGACTCCTCACTCAGCCCCTTAACAACACTTTCTGCTCTTACTCCATTGGCTTGTGTAGCCTTTGGTTAATTGGTCCACTAAGTTGGAGGAGGTGGAGCCTCCTCCTTGTATGAAAAAGCTGAACTGCCCGAACCCCCAACTCCTCCAACCTCCATCCCCAGGACTAGAGGGAAGGAGTAGGAGAAATGCCTCCTTCCAGGACAGTCACTCGGTTTCTACTAGGAAGACAACCATGGGCACCAATGGGGAAGCCCGAGCCCATCCTCAAAGCAGTTTCAGAGGACAGACATCACATTGAGAGAAGTGGGGACAGGAAGGGCAGCGTCAAACAGTAGGGACACCCAGCAGAAAGCTGGCTGGGACAGCTAGGGCCACATCTGAGATGGTAGCAGGCTCTGCTGCAGAGCGCACCCAGCATCAGAAGGAACATTCTAGTCAAAGCTTTGGCAAGTTCAGGATCGAGTCACCCAAGAGTGCCCCCATCTGTTACCAGCCATGTGTACCACCATGAGGAAGAGAGGAACTCCCAGAGGCTGGTACTTGCCTGCCATTCCTTTGAATCACTTATTAATTTTCTGAACAATCATTTGAGGTGAAACAGGCATCATGGGCTTTCTCCCATTGCCTCCAAGATGGGCAGATAGTTCTTTCAGGAGAAGCATCATTTCCGGGTCTGGGGGATACTCAGGGGTAGAAGGCCTAGCTAGCAAGTTCAAGGCCCTGGGTTCAATCCCTGGCATCACAAAAATGGCACAAAACAACAGAAGCAGCAGGTCACAGGTCACCATACCCCACATCAGGCCTGGGCTTCCAGCCACAACCCTTTGAGCCAGTCCAGGCTATCGTTAGCATGACGCACAGGGAACAGTGTGGCTCTCTGTTCACTGCGGTTTGCTTTTAAAGGAGCAAGGTTATCCCTCAGAACAGACAAGGAGAGGTAGAGCCTCTGAAGTTTTATCACTGAGGAATTTGGGCTCAGCCTTCCTCATGGAGAAATTCCTTTTCTGTAGAGGGAGCCTGAGAACCACTTATTACCTTCTCTCCTGGGTGCCGAGAGACCAAGGACAGAAGCCCCCCATGTCTCTTCAGCTCTGAAAATGCTTCCCTAACAGCCTCTGTAAGATGATAAGGGCCCCCCAAGGGCCCTTTCTGAACTCTCTCCTTCTCTTTTTCAGGGGTTGCTTCTGTACTGTGACCTCATAGAGTCAACATTTGAGAAGCTCAAGCTGCCAAGCAGGAAGGTGGATGCTCTCGATCACTTCCAGAAATGCTTCCTGATTTTGAAGCTGTACCACCAGAGAGTGGACGGCGACAAGAGCAGCCAGCAGGAAGGAAAGGGCTGGAAGGCCATCCGTGTAGACTTGGTCATGTGTCCCTACGATCGCCGGGCTTTCGCCTTGCTTGGATGGACAGGCTCCAGGGTAAGTGCTGTCTGCTGTGAGCTGCCCTGGCCCAAGAGGGAGCTGATGGCATCAGGAGAGAATGCTCAGAGAGTGAGGGGACTGTGCCCCTAAGCCTCTAAACCGGGGTGTGATACTGCATATGGTCACCAGTCAGATTCATTTAGATCAGCCATCCCCAGGGTGCGGTTCACCAAGCCAGCAGCAGTGGCCTTATGTAGGGGCAGGTTAGATTTATAAATTCTCCACCCCATTGTACACCACTCCTTCAGAAACTCTAGGTAGCTAAGCCGAGCCACCGATGTTTGAAAAGCCCATGGGTAACTAGGGGGGTATTTTAGGGAAACCCAGAAAGCAGCATAGAGTGAGTAACCCAGATGGACTCAGGCCCTAGGCCTACTGAAGGGCTCAGCCCTACCTCTTCCCAGCTGAGCGATCTTGGACAAGTTTCGTAAGTCCTATGAGACTGATGTGAGTGGCACCCTCCAGGGGCAGCAATGCACAGTTTGCAGAACCCCGGGCTGAAGCCTCCAGTCTGTTGTAAACAATGATGTGTAGTTAGAGTTTTCCTACCTGGCCCAGAGTCAGGACAAATCTCTCTCACCCACCAGTCCCACAGTCTCTCAGACCCAACCAAGTAAGCACACAGAGACTTATATGACTTGCAAACTGTATGGCTGTGGCAGGCTTCTTGTTAGCTACTTCTTCTATCTTAAATTAACCCATTTCTGTTAGTCTATACTTTGCCACATGGCTTGTGGCTTACCAGTGTCTTTACATGTTGCTTCTCATGGCGGCGGCTGGCGGTGTCTCCTCCAGCCTTCCACTTCCCAGAATTCTCTTCTCTGCTGTCCCGCCTATACTTCCTGCCTGGCCACTGGCCAATCAGAACTTTATTTATACAGCGTGATATCCACAGCAATGATGCAGCTGCACTATGGCTCTGTACCTTCTACCTGCTGCCTGTGTTTCTGAAGCAAAAGACCACATGCATGCCCTCTGTCTCCCAGTGCTGCTGCAAGAAACTGTGAGGTTTTTAGAAAGAGATTTTGAGAATCAAGAGGCTGAACCCTGCTCTTGAATCTCAGGTAAAAATCCTTGGGCCTTCTTTAGAGCTAATAGCAACACTAACCTCACAGGGCTCTGCTGAGGACTCAGCGAGACAGCGACTTCATCTTAAAACTGGGGTCTAACTGGGCACCGCCTCCCCCCATCCTCTTTTAGAGGTAATGCTAGGCTCTTGTTAAGCATCTGCAGTCATGTAGCGCAGCAGAGAATTCACAGAACAAAGCAGCAGGCACTGAGCTGGCCACAGGCTCAGGATTCCAGTGTGTCACCGCCTGCACCTTAAGAAGGCATTCCGAAGTATCTTATTTGGCCCTCGCCTGAAGCCACAGGATCCTATTAGGACATATGGCACTCCTTAATTGTCCCTTTTAACTCAGGGTAGGATCCAAGGTAGACCAGAAGAACCTGTAGGCTTTGCTGCACCTTCTCTTTCTTATTGTCTACAGCTACTGCTGCTGCTGCCTCCCAGAATCCCCCTCCCAGGCTCTGGCCAACCCACCTTGGGGTTTTTCTATGAACTCCAAGGAAGAGGGTGGGTGTGGCTTGGTGAAGCCTGAGGGAGAGAAGCAGGCATGGGCAATGGCAGTGAGTGACAGCTAATGTGAGTCTGAGTGACTGCTTGTTGTCTGAGTCCCCAATATCCTGAGATGAGCTAGTGTTTCTCAAAGCTTCTAAAAACTAATAAATTGTGTCCCTGGTAGATGTAGTTCCCAGCATAATGCCTGTGTGTCAGTGGCCCCCACTCCCACCCCCAACAAATCTCTGGGGCTCAGGAAAGGACTGGACTCTTGTCTTAGTTAGGGTTGCTATTCCTGTGATGAAACACCGTAAACCGAAGAAACTTGGGAAGGAAAGGGTTTTTTCAACTTACATGTCTGTTGTTCAGATCTTATGGTCTTATAATAAAAAAAAAAAAAACCTGGAGCCAGATATTGGGGTGAAAACTGAAAGATCAGAGAAGCAGAGCAAGCCACAGCCAACCTCACCTCGACAACTCCTCAGCTGATCCTATTTCCACGAATATTTAGACTGAAAGCCTCTGAGTCCTCACCAGAAAGGCCTCAACCAAAAAGAGCCTTTAGTTCCTGTCTCCTCACACCTTATATACCTTTCTCTGCCCAGAAATCACTTCCTGGGATTAAAGGCCTGTGCACTTCCCAGTACTGGCATTAAAGATGTGTGCAAACACTGCCTGGCTCTGTTTTCTCTCCTAGACTGAGTCAATCTCATGTAGTCCATGGTGGCTTTGAACTCACAGACATCCAGAGGGATCTCTGCCTCCTAAGTGATAGGATTAAAGGTGTGTGCCACCACTGCCTGACCTCTATGTCTAATCTAGTGGCTGGCTCTGTTCTCTGATCCTCAAGCAAGCTTCATTAGGGTACACAATATATCACCACACATGTCCATATCACAGATCCATCATCAAAGGAAGTCAGGACAGGAATTCAAGCAGGGCAAGAACCTGGAGACGAGCTGATGCAGAGATCATGGAGGGATGTTGCTTACTGGCTTGACCCCTATGGCTTGCTCAGTCTGCTTTCTTGTAGAACCTAGGGCCACCAGCCTGGGGATAGCACCTTCCCCATCAATCACTAATTAAGAAAATGCTTTACAGCTGGATCTTAGGGAGGCATCTTCTCAATTGAGGCTCAGACAACTCTAGCTTGTGTCAAGTTGATGTAAAATTATCCAGCACAACTCTCTTGAGCCATTTTGGGTTTTATCACCTTCTTCAAGCCCTTGTTACTGATACCCACCATGGCAGTCCTGCTCAGTAAGTCCACGGCACAGGCTTCCTATCAGCTCATAGTTTTCTTATTTCTTCTTTTATTATAAATTGTCTATGTCCCCTGCTAGACTCTCAGCTCCCTGAGGAACTGGCACTCTGCAGGTATTTGCTGAGTGAGCTGTATCTCTTTACATGCACAGAAACACTCTGAAGGCCTTGGCCAAGGAGTTCAGGAATACATTTCTCTCTCCCAAACCACACAGGGCTGGGAGCTGGGAGCAGCCCACACTGACCTCTGTTAGCCAACCTCCATTACACCTACAGCTTCTCCAGATGCTGGCAAACGAATGTGAGCAGCCACGGCCCAACCAAGAGCTCAGGTAGACTGGCAGTGAGCTAAGCAGGACCCAGAACTTCCCTGATCTGTGCTAGTGAATCGGCTCCCAGCAATTATTCCATAAGTCTGGTTGCACCTGCACCTGCTATAAAGCGTACCTGGGTAGCAAAGTCTCACCCAGTCCCAGAAACTTCCCTGCGAAGAGGAAATCATTTCTCACCACTAGAGGGCACAATTGTCCCAGACATTCTCTTTACTCTCCCGGAAAGTTCTAGACCTGGGTTTCTTCTCTCAGGAAACCAGCAGCCGTGTGTGATTTGCTCCCTGAAGCCTCAGGGTGTAGTCCTGATCATGAAAGATGTCACTGTGGGGTAGGTGACTCTTCGCAGAGTCTCAGTGATGGTGGACATCAAAGAGGGAGGAGCCTTAATGTTCACTCCCTCCATTCTGGGCAAAGCTAGGTTCAGAAAGGCTGGGTAGTATGCCAAAGGACACACAGATAGGCCCAAAATCTGGGCCAAGATCTCCCCATTCTTCACCTTCTTTTATAATGATGATATTTAAAACTTAAAATGATTTAGGCAGCATTTACTCTGGACCAGCTATTTTTTCTAGAAACAATGCTCACACTGTCCGTTCATCTATTCAACAGACATTCACACACCACCTGCTGCTTGGCGGTCACCATCAGACAAGGGACCAAGCCCATCAGCTTGCCGTTCACACTGAGTTTCTGTTCTAGTACAGGGACCCCAGAACTCAGCCACCCAGTTCCATGGCCCTGGGGAAGAAAGTCATACAAGAACATATGATAGAAGATGGCAGTTTCAAACACCCAAGGGCGCAGGATGGCTCTAAACACTGTGTGTGGATAGTAATTTATTTCAATTCTCTTCGCAGCAGTTTGAGAGAGACCTGCGGCGTTATGCCACTCATGAGCGGAAGATGATGCTGGATAACCATGCCCTGTATGACAAGACCAAGGTAGTGTTCCCTTGCTGAGATGAGCTACTGACCCTTACCCCCAAGCCTTTCCCTTGAACAGATTTCTTAAACAATTTTTATTACATTTATTTATTTTTTATAGTGGCAGAAATGGGTGTACATATGCCATGGTTTGCATGTGGAGGTTCCAACCTACCATGTAGGTTCTAGGTATTGAACTCAGGTCCTCAGGATTGGCAGAAAGCACCTTTACCTGCTGGGCTCTCTTACCTCATCCCCACCCCAACCCTAACAGATTTCATGACCAGGTTTCTTTGGTACAAATGTTCTGTTCTCTGTGGATCTCAGTTGAAAGGAGCTGGAAAGATCTGCTCAGATGACAGTCCCCACCTGGCCCAGGATGCAACTCTGAGGCTTCTGGCTCAGATAGTGAGCTGACGGGGATCCAGGGCCAGCACAGAGGTGATCAGAATTGAGTTGGCTATATTCTTGGTGTTTACAGTCATTTACTCCAAAGAAAATCAAGGCTTGCTACAAATCACAAACATCACACAAACACCAATCCAATGCAACCACGTTCTGAGTGGGTTATGAATGAGCATCTCCTATAGTAGAGCGACGTTGGTGCCCAGAGATGGATGGGCAGCCCTCAAGCCTCAGTTACTAATCATAGGGACTCGCTTGACAGTGGCACCTTGTTCAACTCATGCCTCAGAACAGTGACATTACTATGTGGCTGATGAAGAATTAACAAGTCTACTGTCAAATCCGTGAGCAAAAAGGTCTATTGTTCTTATAGTGGTCAAGGGCACCAAATTAGGCTTGGAGGGAGAAGAAGACATGGGATCACTAGAAGTAAGAATCTGATCTCTGGCTGGGTGGTGGTAGTGCACCCCTTTAATCCCAGCACTTGAGAGGCAGAGGCAGATGGATCTCTGAGTTCAAGTCCAGCCTGGTCTACAGAGAGGGTTCCAGAACAGCCAGGGATACACAAAGAAACTCTGTCCAGAAAAAAAAAAAAAGCAAACAAACAAAAACAACAAAAAAACCAAACGTAATCTCCTTGCCCCATTGGTGTTTATTATAGTTTAAAAGAAACCACCAACAACAAACATACCTTAAGTAAGAAGAAAAGGAGGTTGGGTAAACACTGCTGCCTCTGGGCCAACACTGGCTTCAGGTACAGCTGTATCCAGGTGCTCAGGTGGGTTTCCCAGAGTTGTTTTTGTTGTCAGGCAAGTTTTTCACGTGAGTCCCATTTGTCTAGTTATTCTAACAGGGAAGATCTTTTTTTTTTTCTAATGTTTTTTGCATGGATTCTAACTGTTCATTGACCAGGCTTGAGTGATGTGCTCATCTATTAATCCATTGCCTGCCGTAGTTCCGATTGGCCAGGCTTGGGTGGTGTGCTTCGTCCTAGAGATGGGAGCAGTCCCACATCATCATGGATGGTGAGATGAGGGAGTCGTCATAGAAATTCAAGGTCATTCTCACAGAGGAGGAAGAGGAGGTGCTGGCAGAATACTCAGAAACTGAGCACGTTCGTGGAGGCAGAGCCACGGGGTTCAATTCAGGAAGGCTTGCAAGTGAATGTGTAATAAATAAGTCAACAAGTGTCAGCTCTGGGCCCAGGCCTGTGCTATGCATTAGAAGGGACTCAAGGGAAGAAGTGTGTAGTCTTACAGAGATCATGGGGTAGAAGCCGGAGGGTGGGGCCTATGAGCAGGAGTGGAAGGCTGTAGAGAACACAGCACATACAGCAGCCCCATGACTAGCAGTTTGTCCCTCTGCTGCACATTAGAATAACCTAGAACCTTAAGTAGATTAATAACAAGACCTCTCTGGGGATTTTGATTTTCTTGGACTGAGTGTGACTCTGGCTTCAGTGTATTTTATTGGGGGAAAAAGAAAAGACTCCAAGTGGTTCCAAGAACAGTTATGGTTAAGAATAGAAGTTTGGCTGGAGCAATGGCTCAGTGGTTAAGAATACTTGCTTCTCTTACAGAGGATCTGGATTTGATTCCCAGCACCCATGTGGTGGCTCCAATGCCCTTTTCTGGCTTCCTCGGACACCAGGCATGAATGTGTGCAGGCAAAACACCCATATACATAACAATTTTAAGAATAGAAGAGACCAATAGGGCTGGAGAGATGGTCCTGTTTATAAATTTCCTGCTGTGCAATCGTGAGGACCTGAGTTCAGACCATTAGCACTGCATAAAAGCCATTGGCAAAGCCAAGACAAGCAGATTCCTGAAGCTGGATAGTCAGTCTAGTTAATAGTAAGCTCCAGGCTCAGTGAGAAACCTTGTCTTTAAAAAAGGGGGAAAACGTTAGAGGCAGACATCATCTGGTGTTGACTTCTGCCCTCAACATGTAACATATGCATCCCCACACATATGTGTCCACATACATAAACATACGTGTGTATGTGCGTGTGCGCGCGCGCGCACACACACACACACACACACACACACACACACACACACACAAGAATTAGAGGCTCATAGGAAAATGATCCATGTATCATTTGCTGACTGGGGAACTCCGTCACAATTTTACCGTAATCCAAATGTGCCATTTTCCTGCATGGGAAAGTGTCAAAACTACAGGAAGCAGTAACTAGGGCCTTTTTCTGTTTGTTTGGGTTAAGGTCTCACTCTACAGCCCAGGCTCCTGCCTCTGCACCCCAAGTGCTGGGATCCCAGGTGTGAGCCACCACACCCTGACTTTCTCTGCTCTTTCACGTTCCGGAGCAGGGTGCGATGCTTCCACTGTCACTCACCCTGAGGAGGCGGTTCAGTGTGTCTGTACTGAGATGCTGAAGGAAAGCTCCTGAGTGTGTGTGTTTCTCCTTATGCTTGCAGAGGGTGTTTCTTGAAGCAGACAGTGAAGAAGAGATCTTTGCCCATCTGGGATTGGATTACATTGAGCCACAGGAAAGAAATGCCTAAGAATGAGTTGTTGACATTGTTCTCTTCAGGTTAGACAAATTGTGACATGTATTAGTCAAAGACAGCTTAGGGAAGTCTAGGATTCTTTGAGGCTCAGGGAATGGATCAGATGTATACTATGCATAGAGAATATTCTAGAGCAACTTCGGAGGCTTGATGAGCTGGACGTGGCTATGGGTCACATTCTCAGGCTGTCTGTCCCACTGCTGCATAGAATTCATGTATTTTCAATAAAAATGGTATTGTCACCAGTGTGTCATCCAGAGAAGTGCATCAAAGCCCACCAAACCCCTGTGTGTCTGGATCTCTGTACATCATCAATAAAAATAGAAACAAAAGGTTAAAGTTTTCTTTGCTTTGCTCAATTATTATATTTCTACACACAAATGGAACCGTGGAAGAGAAAGAGCTTGTGATTTATTTTGAAGGGACACACAGGTATAATTAGTACATCTGAGGTTCCCAAGGGGACTCTGGGTCCCTTTGGAAGTGCTGGGAGGCAGGGTACTGACTCCTAGTTATCTTGGCTCTGCTCTGAGCTGGTTCCTTTCCTGACCAGCACTGAGCTGTAACAGGGATGAACTCTCACTGCTCTCTCTTGGCCACAAAAGCAATTTCCTACACCACAGCAGGAAAGGCTCCCTTTTCCACCTGGAGCTCTCAGAGAGACAGTGTGGGTTTCTTTGTCTCAGGACACCCAAGGCAAGGAAGCAAGCCTCTGGAAGATCCCTTACCAAATCCGCTCTTCCCTCCTGCTTCCTCCAGGAGGGCACAGACTAGACAGACCCTATGCCCTGAAGGGACCTAAAAGGCTATCCCTTATAACTATGTCAGCGTCCTCAACCTGCTGTAGAGCTGGAGATAAACGGATGAGTGTCCATCTGTTTCCAGGAAATGGGTGATGCCAGATGAAGAAGAGAGGTCCCTGGTCACAGTTTTGTCTATTGTAGGGGGATGGTAGGAATCTGACGTCTCAGCTTACTGTGCTTCTCCCCGCAGAGGGTTAGTCAGCTTACCCAGATGCCCCTTCTCCATGTTCTTGGAGGCCACTGGAGCTTTGGCCCCGACCTCCCACTCCGCTGCTAACACTAGAAAGGCAGCACACCAGCTTTGCCATTTCTCAGGCCTGGTCAAAAGAACAGAATACCTCTGGCCGTGGGTGGCAGCACGACAGTCTGATCTGTCCCAAAAGGTTAGAATGTTTCATACCATGGCTCCTCCCTTAGAAGATAACCCATCTGGGCCTGTCAATCATTTGGCCAAGAGCCCACCCCTTGTCAGGCTGTTTCAGCTAAAGCCTTGCTAAGGGAATCATAGTCCCTTTAAGGAGACTGTACATTTCCCTCCCAGAAACACCCCTTCTGTGGAGTTGCTTATGGAGTTGTCGTCACAAAGCTTTGCTATGCCTGCCTGCTCTGTGGAATTACTCAGAAAAGCCTAACTTTTCCTTTGCAGCAGGCAAGCTGGTAAATTCGAGTGAGGCCTGACTAATACCCCCAATCCAGATCTTTTCAATGTATCAGTTGATGGAGGAAGAGGATGGAGAAAAGAAGGAAACAGGACCACAGTGCTGTCTCAGTTTGCAGTATGGAGGTCTTCTCACTGCCTGCTAAAGGAGTCCTGCCACAAGGCAGGGAGGGGGCTTTAGAGAAAGTTCTGGAACCCACAGTGCCAGAGAAAGCACACTTAGGTTCTGGCCAGCATCTGAGGGAAAGAGGCAGAAAAAGGAAAAGAGGAAGTTGCATCCTTCACGTCGGGGAAGAACCGCAGATGGCTTGTCAAATGGCCATTTATTTTCCACCTTATTACAAAAGAAGTTTTTGTACCAACAGAAATACAGATTCTTGCAATTTTAGTGAAAATAATTTAAAATAAAGATTCCAAGCAATTGATTGTAAGTAGAATTAAAATAGAGTATCTAAAACACAGTCGTACCTTATTTTATCAATTACAAGGCTTACTGATAAGTGTTTTTCAACCAGGCCTCACAGATGCCGTCTGGGGTCAGTTTTATAAGCATAGAACTGAGGTCCTAGGTGACCAATATTCTAGGCTGAAGATGATACCCATATACATCAAAGCCACAAGACCACAGTCTGATCAGGTTCTCAGGGAGTCCTAGGTCCTTCCCCACCATGTGAGAGAAGTAAATGTTCAGCATCCCTGGGCATGGCTGTTTGAAGATGTCCCAAATGAGCTTATCTAAGGATCTGGGCCCATGAAACACAAAACTGAATTTCAGAGGGGCTTTGAAAAGAAGTTGTTAGTGGGTGGTGGTTATTGGGTTTACAGAACCATTCCCTTATTGTTCAAGAAGTAGAATCATTTCCTGAACATCCAGAGGCCCCATATGAGAAAAGATGGCTCCCTGGGATATCCAGGTGGCTCATGGAGATTGTGGATGCTCCCAGAGATGCTCTGAGACCTGTCCAAGGCAGTGGCCATGCATCAGAAGGAGATGTGACCAGGCTACCCGGAAGCCATCTGGGGAAGTAAAGGCAAAGGCCTATCCCAAGCTGGTGAAGTCACCTTAGATTTCCCTTGGATGGCAGGTGTAGATATATTAACCCATCCCTTTGGTCTCGTGTTCATCTTTGGTCCTCTTTATCTCTCTCCCTCATAAACGTCTCTTATTTAGGATACTTCAAAAACAAAATGCCCCATTGCAAAGAAAGTCATTAAAACATGAATCTCAATTTTATGTTAGTTATGTCTCATTGTTACAATTGAATGCCTGATAAAACCAACTTGAAGGTGGAAAGGCTTCTTTTGGCTCACAGTTTGAGGGTACAGTCAGTCCATCACAGCCAGAAAGGCACAGCTGCAGGAGAGTGTGGCAGCTGGTCACACATTCTATCTGTAGTCGGGAAACAGAGGACGATGAATTCTGTGTGCTCAACTTGAAGTCCCTTTGATTCAGTCCAGAAGCCCCACTCCTAGAATGGTGCTTCTTACATTCAGGTGGATCTTCTTGTTCAGTTAAATTTTTCTAGAGGTGTGTTTCCATGGTGATTCTAAGTCCTATCAAGTCGACAATGAAGATGAGCCATCAAAGACGTCAGCATCCCAGAGGTGAACGTGTCATGTGTAACACAGGCCTCTGTACTTGGAAGTTGAAACTTGGTTGACACACAAGGACAAATGATGTTCAGAGTTCAAGTGAGCAGACCGCTAGTGACAATGAGAGTTATCTTTAAATGCCGCAATTTGGATTGCAGGTCATGAGGAAAGTTTGGAGTCTACACTTCCTTGTTGACTTTGTGACTCTGGGTGACAGGTGCTGCAGAGCAGCTGTTTGACATGATCTGACAAGCGAGATGGGAGGAGGTGTGAGGAGCAGGGTCAGGAGTGGGTGCACTAGGTGGAAAACACTTCCCTTTGGTCCTTACATAATTTCTCCAAAGCCCAAATGAGGCACAGAATATCCCCCCTCTTTTATACTACCCCAAACAGGCTTGGGGAGTGTAGGTGACTTCATCAGACTTCTCACAGCTGCTCAGTGGCAGGTCTGACTCAGAAGTCTATATCCCCTTCTCAGCTGTATGACGTGGTCTCACCACATGCTTCCCTGTGTTGGAGGCATGTGTGACTCCATGTGAGCCTTACCCTGAGATATTCAGAAGGAAGAAATATCTTTTTCCCATGTCTTCCATAAGTTTCATGTCCTAGCTTGTGCCAAGCTGGCCTTGGCCAATGACCCAGAAAATCCAACTCCCGTGGCTTTATTTACTTACTTTTTTAAGATAAGAGATGGGGTGGGCAAAGGAGAAGGCAGGACACTCAGAAGCCAAGCCTATTTCCCAAAAGCAAACTTCTCTGGATTAAGAAACAGGACAAAGGGGGCGCATCCAAATGCACAATAACTCACCTGGGCTGTATCTAGGATTAAGCTGCAAGGTCTGAGGTTGAATGAACCGTATTGCAGCATCCCCTGATGAGGAAAAACAACCCAGATACACCCTAGATCTATAAATGAAATTTCTGTGGAATGAGAGGCAGCTGGCCCCTTGCCTCTCCAAGCACGGTTCCCAAGCACAGATTCCGGGTTTTCAGCCCTGTGCCAGTCTCAGGTCAGCTCCCTGACAAAGCTACGTCATTCTAGGCTCAGCCTTGGCACAAGCCACCACAGCCCTCTCCTTCTCTCTAATTCTTCAGGAGGACGGTAGGTGTCGGGCAGGGGCTCCTCACTTCCAGAGACTGTCTTCACATATACGTGGCCTTCCTGGGCACCTTGTGGGTCCATCTCATGTGTCGGTGACCGCCTAGGATTCTTGAGAACACAAACAGATTTTTTAAATAATATAGTAGAGACTTCAGCTTCTGGCCAAGATGGGCTCAACTATATCGACCGTTCCAATGGAAACAGCCAAAATCAGACCAAACATTTGAAACAAAGGTTAGCAAGAGAGAAGGGATCAGGAGACTAAAGACGCTGGCTCTTGAGGGGCAGGAAATGAGTGGCGTCTACAGTTGCCTGAACTTACTGCTTTCAAGGGTTTTCTCATGCCACACAACTCTCTCTAATTATTGTTAGCACAATGTCTCCTTCCTTTAACTTCTAATCTATTCAAGTCTTTATATTCATAAAGTGTGATTCTGTAGATTTTTATAAAGTTGGCTATTGCTTTTATAGGCAAACTGACTCTCTCTCCCTTGTAATTGAAGCTGTTTAGGTCATTTACATCTAATATGATCATTGTTATAGTGGGTTTGAACCCACTATCTTGCTTTTTTTTCATTTTTTTCTACATGTTCTTTTTTTTTTTTTTTTTTTTAGCTGAGGATCGAACCCAGGGCCTTGCACTTGCTAGGCAAGCACTCTACCACTGAGCTAAATCCTCAACCCTATGTTCATTCTTTTAAAAGATTTATTTATTATGTATACAATGTTCTGCTTGCCTGTATACCTGCAGGCCAGAAGAGGGCACCAAATCCCATTGTAGATGGTTGTGAGCCACCATGTGGTTGGTGGGAATTGAACTCAGGACCTCTGGAAGAGCAATCAGTGCTCCTAACTGCTGAGCCATTTCTCCAGCCCTACATGTTCATTTTTAAATTACTTTTCTCATGTTTTATTCCCTATAAACTTTAAGGTCTTACTAAGTTTATTGAGAAATGTGTTGGGATTTATATCGCAATTATGTTTATTTTAAAAATTAAATTAATTTTTATGTATATGAATGTTTTCCCTAAATGCACATGCCTGGTATCTGAGGAGGTCAGAAGAGTGCAGATGCCCTGGAATTAGCATAGACCATTGTGAGCTGCCATATGGGTGCTGGGAACTGAACCCAGGTCTTCTGAAAAAGCAGTAAGTACTTTTAACTGCTCTTTAGCTCCATAATTACACTGATTATACAGATACTAAAAGTACCATACATTGACATCTTTATGATGGTGAGTCTTCCTTTCCAGAACTATAGTATATAACCATCATAACTTAGCTATTGTTGAATTCTTTTATTGAAGATTTATTTTTTCCATAATAGGATTAGACATTTCATCGAATTTGTTTTCAGCATTCTATGTATTTTATTATCACTGTAAAATAGGAGTTTATAAAATTCTTTTTCTAACTGGTAGCTGTTGATATTAAGAAAAGCACATGATTTTGAATGTTTTTTTCGGTGTTGGAGATCAAACCTAGGCCTTTGTTCATGTTCAGTGAGTGCTCTTCCTCAGAGCTAAATCCTGTGTATTGTTTTTATGTCCAATAAACTTATTTAGCTATTTTGCTAATTCTAATAACCTATCTGTAGGTTATTGTTTTTTTCTATGTTGACAGTTACATATGATCTGCAAATTATGATAATTTTATTTCTTCCTTTTCAAGTTATGTTTGCCTTTTCTTCTTATTCCATTGTGTTGGTTAGGGCCTAAAGTCCAGTGCTGAATACAAGTGATGAACATTTTTTTATTTGTTTCTGATCTTAATGACATATTCCCTTAAGTATCCCTTTTCAAGTTAAGTTCCTATTTTAGCTCACCTTTGAAAGTCCATTTCAAGGGCTGGGGAGAAACGGTGCCTGCTCTGCAAGTGTAAGGATCTGAGTTCAAATCCCCAGAACCCATATAAAAACCAGGCATATAGTGCAAGCATCTGTAATGCCAGCACTCTTACGGAAGAGGTGGGGCAGAGTCAGGAGACTCCCTGGAAGCTCGTGGGCCAGCATCCACAGAGGAAAACAGCAAAGAGATTCTTCTTAAACAAGGTGGGAGGTAAGGACAGACACTTGAATGTCCTCTGACCTCTACACATGTTTCATGGTACACACAGTCAAACATATGTGTGCACACACACACACACATTGTGTACACACAAACACACGCACACACTAAATAAATAAGAATAAATAGCTCTTATCACAAGTGACTTATCTTTCTAAAAACCCTTTTGTCCTGTTAACGTGGCCATACAGCTGGTTCTTTTGTCCTTTCAATAAATCATATTAAGTTGATTTTCTTTTTTCGCTCTTGCTTGAATTTCCAGTGTTGGGCATAGAACCCAGTGACTTCTATGTGTTAGGTCAGTATTTTACCACTGAGCTACAGTCCATGCCCTGTTTCTAGTGTCAAATCTACTTTGAATTCCCATCTGGTCAGTAAAGACACCCGGATCACCTCCTTTGTGCTTTCAGTGAGTTTAATTGCCTCCTTTCCAAGGTCAGATGGCACCTTTGTGCAGTCTAGGCTTAAAAATCCTTAACCTGCTACAGTTTCTGTCACATGTGGGGATTATAATAAAAAGTTCTTACCTCAGATATTTTGGGATTGTCACAGAGTTCTGAAATTTCACATGGTCTCTCGCTTTCCTAAAATAGTCAAAAATAAATAAACAAAAACTGAAAGACCATAGCTGTAACCATTCAAATCATTGTGTTTTAAACTGCAGTGTCCATTTGAATTGGTAGAAGGTTTTAAAACAAAACAAACACACAGCTAAGCAAAGCTAAGCTACCTCGAGCAAAATGAACAAACTCAAGAAGCATCACTATTCAAAACCAGTCCAGGGCTCACATTGTGATGAACTGAGCAGGAAGAGATAAAACAGGATTGGCTATGAGGTGATAATTGGATTCTCCGTACTCTATTTTCCACACAGCCATGTGTTTACAGTGACAGTAATCCCCCTGTGCACTTGCAGTGGCTTCAGTGACCAGTAGCCAACTGGGATCTTAAGATGTTAATGGGAATCCCAGAAACCAAAAGTTATAAGCTTCCATTTTGAATAACGTGAGAAGCCTTGAGCCACCCTACTTCATCCCATCCCCTTGCTCTTTGTATCCATGCTGTATATGATACCAGCCCTGTGATAGCTGACAGAGACATGTATTGTTAAGTCATTCAGTTTTATTATTCACTAAGAATGTTAATCTTTCAGTGTGACTAATTTATTGTTATCATATTTTTGTGCATAGTGTCCAATAGGGACATTGGGTTCAACATGCTTCACAGCATCAAGTGACTACTACATGGTCTTGAAGTATATCCTTTGTGAATGACTATATACATAATAAAAATATGTGTTGGTTTGGGAGTGCAGCTCAGTGTGGAGTACTTGCCTAGCATGTGGGAAAAGTCCTGTACCTGGTCCCCACCACCATAAACAATCAAACAAAGCCCCTCCCCAAATGTTTTTTAGAACAATTACATAATTCTATCACCAGAAATTCTTTAATTTATTTTTGTTTTGTTTTGTTTTATGTCTGCTTTCTATCTCCCCATGTTAATATCTACCAGTATGAAAACAACCATGATTGTTTACAAGTAGAGAGTGAAGTCAGAACTCAGAGGCTACGTGGCACAGGGATAGCATATTGTGAAACCTTGTTGGATACGCATCTAGGGGACCATGCATGGTCCCCAGGGCAAACCTGACTCAAGTATGGGATGTCAGGGGGTTCATGAACATTCTCTTGTGAGTCATGCCTATTTAGACACAGGAATGGGCAAGGTCTTAACGGACCCCTTCCATAGACACCTCAGAACTTCTTTGTCACTTGTTCCCTCACTTTCTTACTATCCAATGATGAAACCTACACCCTTTCCTCCCTCGGTGTAGATAACACCACACAGACATGTTTGCATGGCACCAATAACCTCCCTCCATTCCTGTATTTTGCCACCAAATGTCATCTTATTGCCAGAGATTTGTTCAAGTGACCAGAGAGTCATGTGCAAGTCAGCTCTTCCTGAATGTACCTACAAAGGACATTTCAGTCCAGCAACATCTACTACCTTGTCCTTAGAAACAACACAGGTTCTGGGTCCTGACATGCCTAGCCCAGACAGAGGCCAGTTCACTGAGATACTGATTCAAGCTACACATCCACACCCAAAAAAGCAGTGATCACCTCAATGGGCTCATCGATGCTTCTTCTTCGCTGAATCAAGGTAAACAGCAAGGCCACCAGCAGGGCTGTGACCAGCAGGGAGGGGATTCCGGCTGCTAGTCCAATAGAGGGACCACAGTCCTGAACAGAGAAATAAAACAGTCAGGGAGGCCCAGATGCTTCAATAGAGGAAGCATCTGGTGATTAAAAATAAACAGCAACAAAAACATGCATGGGCTCTGGATGCATTGGAGAAATGAAATATTTCCAAAGATATTTGTGATGTATATAACTGGTGAATTGCTTTCCTGGGATCTAATTTATATAGTCTACATGCATTTGGAATGCTGATCATCTACTAGAAAAATGGACAACTGATTTAAAGCAGAAGTCCCAGGGAACAGAAGCATGAACATCCTTTCAGAAGAAGAAAAACCAAGGTCCAGTTCACAGCCACAGTTAGATGCCATGTTTACCTTCAGTCTGAAAAAGTCCCTTCTATTTTTTTGTGCTGTGGACAGTGGTTAATGTAGAGACTCACAGCTGGTAAAAGTGCCGAGAGCAAGGGTCTGGGGTGTGCTCACTTGGGAATAGGATCTCTTTATTTTGCCTCCTCCCTAAGGCTCAAGGGATGTTTCAGAAGAGTAGGCATGAGAGGACATTAATGAAGACTAGGGCAAAACAGCATCTTCTGCTCATGACAGGAGCATCCCACACATGAACTCACAGCAGCTGAGGATGCCCGCACAAGGTCAAGCCAGGCAACAGTCTAGCATGGATCAGGGACGCTGTAGATCGGTTTTGTCTGGTTTCCAACATGCAGATGCAAACACAGGTATGAATTCTTATTCCTGGCTGCTTTTCTCTATGCTCTGTGAATTTGCCTGTGTATACGCATGTATTTTAATGTATATATATACACACACACACATATATGTATACATGTGTGTGTGTGTGTGTGTGTGTGCACCTCAGTCTGCAGAAGTCAGAAGAGGGGGTAAGATTCTAAAGAACTGGGTTACAGGCCATTGTGGGCTATTGTATTGGTACTGGGAACCAAACAGAGATCTTATGTAAGTATTTAACTGCTGAGCCATCTCTCTGGCCCCAGGGCCTGTGGTTTTACACTCTCTCTCTCTTGCTTTTGAGCAGCGGTCGTTATAGAAATAATTACTGAGTCTAGTTCAGTGTTTGGAGACAGTTCACATGTCAAACTTCAATCCTCAAAACCAATGCAAGAGATGCGGAGAGCATTTGTTCCCTCACAGATGACAGAACCAAGGCTTGGTCATTGAAGTGGACACTTACATCAGCTTTGGCACTCGTGACAACTGGAGAGGACGTCTGTGTGAAGAAAAGAGTATGTGACATAAGAAAACAAAATCTGTAGAGCATACACCATGCAAAAAGTCCTGTTGATGGTGGGGTCACCTTTGCCCTAAATGATTAACAACAGCATTGTTGTGAGTGTTTCCCAAGTAAGAATTAGAGTGAAATTAGGCTATGGGGAAACAAATTCCAAAAGCCAATTCACTATCTACCTGGAGAATCTGCCATAACACAGTCTCCATCTCCTGTCACTAGTCTGCATGCTGGGGCCAGCATACATACCCCCACTTTTCCCTACTAGGAGAAAATAGAAGCATTGCAGTGAAGCTTTGTTAGGAAGTTCTTAAGGAAGCCATGCCTGCTTTCAAACATACAATAGAGCAATGGCATCTGTGGGCCGTCCACAGGCCCAGGATTCCGCAGACCCAGGATGAGCCCACATGGAACAGTTCATCTTTCTGGTTCGTGTCTCCACTTGAGGAAGGAGGGGTGCTGTATGTCACCTCTATCTAAGATAGTTCAAGTGCATCTCCAGGAACAAAGCTTTATACAAACGACTGTATACACTAGGTTACGTGGAGTCATCCTGGGTCCTGGGTGCTCAGTGGTAGGGTGCTGGCTCAGTGCGCACTGGATTCCTAGGACCACAAACAGGAATAATGATTGCAGGTTGGGGCTCACACTGCCCGCAGAGGGAGGCTCCTCCCTCTGCCCAGAAGTGGCAGGGTTTCATCTCATTCATTAGCTAAAATAAGGTAAGCAATGGCTGGCTGGTGGGGGGTGGATGGCAAAGGTGGGGGTGCCTAAGCTTTAGGACCAGAGTTCAAATCCCCAGAAGCCTGGTGGGAGTCAGGATCTTCCTGTAATTTCAGATTTGGAAGGCAGAGATGGGATTCCTAAAGCAAACTGGCTAGCAAGACTAGTTATAGCTGTGCCAGGGAGTTCTGGGTGTGACGGAGAGACTCTGCACCGATGAATAAAGTGGAAGAGACATGGAGGATGATTCCTAATGTCAACCGTGGGCCTCCACAGGCACATACATGTGCACACACACATGCAAAACATGCACACACATGAATGCACACCACATACACATGCATGAAAATGGAAAAAGAAAATAGGAACAATAACAGCTACCTCTCAGGGTTTTAAGGATCTCATGAGCACCACAGTCATGACCTTATGTTCACAGCACTGGTCAAGTTTATTTTTATTTAACCATCTCTGCGATTTTTTTTGCGGGGGGGAGGGGTTGAAACAGGGTTTCTCTGTGTTGTTTTGGTGCCTGTCCTGGATCTCACTGGTAGCCCAGGCTGGCCTCGAACTCACAGAGATCCACCTGGCTCTGCCTCCCGAGTGCTGGGATTACAGGCATGTGCCACCACTGCCCGGCCCCTGTCTATAGTCTTGACAGCCACAATGGCGTCTCCAGGCTTTCTGTGGTCAGCATCTCTGAGGAAGATAAAGCAGACCCCAGAGAACTCACACAGCTCAGGACCACATTTCCACGGGTGAATCTGACCTGAACTTGAGCATTTGACCTTCAGGACAGATCTCTTTCCTCGTGAGCTCCTATCAGGGATGGTGGTGTTGCCTGCTGCTCCTTAGATGGCTATTTTCACATAAACATGACCCTACACACTCTCATATCACGGCCCTGCATCTGTGTAAAGTATTGTCCTGCCTCCACTGCCTTCAGCAGATCCTACTGCTGTGCGCCACCATAATCGGCAAGTATCGTCTTTCTGAGGATGGCAGGAAGAGTTGACCATTGTTTCAGGGAAGGTGTTCTGTCTTCAAAGTACAGAAATTTACTCAGGCTGGCTAGGGCAAAAAAATAAAAACATATCAGGCAGAGTGGGTGCATGCCTTTAATCTCAGCACTTGGAAGACAGAGGCAGAGGGACCTTGAGTTCAAGGCTATTCTGGGCAAAGGGCAAGACCCAGTTTCTAGAAAACATTTTGTAAGGCGGTTAACAGCCAGGGTGCAGAGGTAGCTAGTGGAGCCCGGGGTCGGGGTGAGAAGCTGTCTCCTCTAGAGCCTGGAGATGGGGAAGGGAGCTTAGGTGAGGCTTCCCTCTCTCCATCTCTCCTAGACATCATGGCTGCCTTCCTGTTTACTTCCTGCTTCTCCTGAGGGGGTTTCTGCTCTCATTCATGCACCTGTTAATTGCACATCTAATGCTTGTGGAGCACCTGGTGTGTGCCAGGCTGTCCAAACCCTTTTCCCACATTAACTGATCCACACCTCAGGGCATCGAATGAAGCAGGACCAACATGGCCTCCATTTTACAGACGAGAAGAGTAAGGCACAGGGAAGGGAAGTGACTTGTGTAAGGGAACACTGTCCTCGGTTACAGACATAGCGATAGCCTTACCCACCAAACATACTCATCCTTGATCGGCCCAGTCACTCTCTTCCCAGACTCTGCACTTAGGAAGTAATCTCAAATTCAGAAGCAGCCAGACACAGCGGCACATGCACTGAGGAGGTGGAAGTGGGGGCATTACCGCCATCAGAGTTACACCAGGAGCCCTTGTCTCTAAAGGGCAACTACAGACAAGTCTTCTCTATAATGATGTTCATCACACAGTTACTCTCGCCTGGAACTCAGTACACAAGACAAATCACTTGAAGAACTAACGTGGGACTATCCTCCGTTGTTTAGAAAGACTGGTGGAAAATATTTAAGGCACAAAGTTGTAAGTAGAGTAAGAACAGAGGGAAGACCAAGTCAGAGTGCGTGTAAAGTCAGACAGCAGGGGGCGCTGCCCTGCTGTTTTCTGCTGATGGGAATTTAGGGACTTAATGTTCTTTTCCAAAAACATACGTTTATACTTTTTAAAGATAAAAACATTGCTCTCGGGGCTGGAGAGATTGCTTAGTGGGGAGAGGAACTTTCTGCAAAGCCTCATGGCCAGAGTTCAATCCCTGAACCCATATGGTGGGAAGAGAACTGGCTCCCTTCAATAAGTTGTCCTACACATGCTAAGGCCCATATGTATGCCCACACCACACACATGCACACGCGTGCACGCCATGCATACACACAAACGTGCGAACACACACACACACACACACACACACACACACACACACACACACACCACATGGATAATTTAAATCCAAACAAATGTTGCTCTCAGGACCGTTCAACACAGACTGTGCGCTTTATCACAGTATTCAGGGCCTGTGGGACAGAGTTCTGGAGTCCCCACTATAAGTTCCACTTGCCCGCAGATAGGGGTCTGACCACTCTACTTACTGTGTTTACTGGCAGTGTAAAGTTCAGTGAAAAACTCTGCAAGAGAGAAAGAAACATTAAAACTCCAGGAACGGTTATGGAACTCCGGAACCTCTGCCTCCAAGTCTTAGCAAGTCTGGCAAAGGTGAACTGAACCGAGCTGGGCTCCACCAGCACGTATCAATTCCCAGTGTCAGCCTAAGAACAGTCAATACAGGAGCCTGGGGCACTGGAGAGCTGTGCCAATAGTAATGGGCTTTCCTTCTCCCAGGGATAGACTAGGGGGGTCTCATCAAAACACTGGAAATTATTTTCTCCCAGAATGCCTTTCAAGGGGAGAACTGATAACTTAGAAACATTACTTAGTAATATTTTCAGCTTAAATCAGATCCGCTCCCCCAAAGGATATGATATATCCCCTGACTGTTAGCCACCTTCTCAGGAGAGTTAGCCAAAGAAAGATGAGGCTGCAGGTTTTTACCAAGTCTGAGATGAGGCTCCGGCAGTGAGCTGATCCAGTCAGGGTAGCAGGGAGCTGGACTTGCCCCTCTCTCCCTGGAACTCCCTCTGTTCCTGGCTTATCCCTCCTCATTGTGTGTAATGAACATTAAAACTTTGCACCCCACAGGATACCAAATTTCCTGCACATACCTCTTATCAAGGTAAGATCTTGCCAAGGCCATTGGTGGCTCCTTTCTTCTCCCTCATCCCTGTCCATCATTCTGCTTTGGACTGATTGGCATGTCTTTCCAGGCTGCTCTACCAAGTCCTTTCCATACCGCTGGGAGCATCTGAGGACCCTGCTGTGGCTTAGCCAGTGGCCTTCCCTCTCTACCTCCTGGACTTTCATCCATCCATACTCCTGATTCCTGGCTGGGCCCTCCTCTAGTCCCATCTCCCGACATCCTGGTTCTTCCTGCCTCCCCTCCTCCCCCACCCAGCCCTTGATCTCTCCTACAAAACTGGGTCTGTCACTCAATCAGCAACACATTTGCTAAATTTTAATACAAAATGTTTTCTGACAATGGAAATACTGGGGTGGGAACAGAGATATGGTTCAGAAGATAAGAGCACTTGCCCCACAAGCCTGATGACCTGAGTTCCATCCCTGGGACCCACATAAAGGAGAAGGAAAGATCCAACTCTACAAAGCTGTCCTCTGACCCACACACACCTGCCATGGCACAAGCACACCTCCTTCCCCAAAACAGAAATAATGGAAGAAATTAAAGCATCCCAAACATTGGGAACATATTGGGCCTGAAGTGCCTCAAGGTCATTTTATACCCTAGGATTTCATTGCAAGGGATAAAAGAGTGAGACCCAGGAACTCATGAAAAGTCATGTCATAAACAGGTCAGGACAGTTCGAGCTCCTTTCTAAAACAGGGGGCTTATCCTGGTCCTGGGACCAGGTTCAACCCAAGGCTGGGTTTCGATTACAGAGCACTACATTTGCAAAACCAAGAAAACTGATCATCTGTGGGCTGGAAGTCACATGGGCTAAAGAATGGGAAATCCTTGTAGAGTATAAAGTGTTTTAAGAACCTATAACCTATACCTCTCCGGACTCCACCCTAAAGAATACATTCTTCATTAAGAGAGCCCCTCATATGTCACAACAGTGACTTTGTCTACTGCTCTGCCACTGATTAACAATACATTTTCCCTTTACAGAGCAAGCACCCAAGGCCCAAGCATGTGAATAGGTCATCACACAGCAAAGTCAGCTCTCATGAGAACCAAGTCCTCTGGTGACGTTTCCCTACCACACCACAGGGCTTCCCTGCAACCCCTCAGTTTCTGCAGGTGAATCAATATTCCTCTTCTTCTGAGCTACTAGAACCAGGGTGGCATCTGGGACTCTCTAATAAGGGTCTCCTGGCCCAAGGGCTCCAACCACTGCCTTTCCCACTGACACTACCCGAGCCTACAGGTGCCCCAAGGGCACTCGCTGAGCTCTATGGTGTATGCAGCTGTAGAGGTTTATCTCATCAGTGATGATGTCAGGGGGCCACAGACAAAGCTTCCTTTGGAAGAGATCAGAGAAGAGGGCTGCAAGCAACAAGTGGACCTTTGCATGCATTGTTGATCAACACGCGGATGACGAAGGTTTTGGCCACTTTCAGAAAGGCTTTCATATTTTGTAGAAACACAGTGCCTTGCTGTAATGGAGAGGAAAGGATGGCATGGTGCCCTCTAGAGATGCAGCTGGGTGGGATGAAGCAACCCTGGGCTCTGAACCACACGATCTAGGTTTAGGCACAGCGCACTTGGAAGTTGTATGGTCTCGGAGAAGACAAACTTTCTGGCCTCCATATCCTCACAGCCCCTTTATCCTGCCAGGCTCAGTTTTTCCATTCTGGAAATGGGATACTGTTCTGTCGTCCTGCCCACTTCCCAGGAAAACCTCAAGGGATACACTGTGGCAGCTCCTTCCAACCTGCAAATGGTCTGGGCAGAATCATTAGCATCAAGCGGCCATAGACAAAGGATCTGAATTGTGGATGTCACAGCTATGGAATGTTTCTAGAGGTCCCTGCCCTCTTCTGAGGCTGAGTATCCCTCATGGGTTTCACACTTGTGAAGGGGAAGAGGGAACAGGACAGTCATGCCATTAACTCTGTCCTGATGACTTCCCATAGCACAGAGCTCGCATCCCTGCAGGACAGCTGTGGAAATCTGGACCAAGGCGGGGCTCCTTCCAGAGGTCAGTGGTAAACAGCCACGGGCTGTCCTAACTCCTGTGACTTCTCACCACTTCTCTTTAAGTTCTACGTGAGATCCGCAGTAGTTGTGCATGACAATACCTCTTTCAGCATGACGCCCTCCAGCCCCTCAAGGGTGTGGCAAAGCTCAGGATCTTCTCCATAAGGGCTGGATAATATTCATCCAGGAATATCATATGTACATACATACACATATATATTGAATATATACTTAGTGTAAGTGCTCTATCATTGCGTTAGTCACTCATCTATTGGCAGTCACATGGATTATTTTCAGGAAAGTTCACATATTTTAGTGACGTTGAACCAGAGATGCTCCAGTACACAAACTACTTCAGTATATTCTTCAACAACTTGATCTTGTTTCAGAATGACTCTGAAATTATCATATTAATGAAAGAGTTGATCTCTCATCTCAACTCAACCCCTCTGAGACACTCCATTGAAATAAATCTAATTTCCAATACTGAGGCACTAAATAAGCACAATTTGGCAAGAGTTTGGCTTCTATTGCTTACCTTGTGTTTTTTCTCCTAGAATAAGTAAATAATAATAAAAATAAGAACTAGGTGTTATAAACTAATGTTTATAACCAAAGCCATCCTAGCTTTTAAATTATACATACTATTTATTATATGTTATATACCATTACATATTTTTATTCTATATATTATATACAAGGCCATTTTCATATAAACATGTAATGTACTTGGAGCATGCCCCATCACCCACTCTCTTTAGACAGTTTCACTTTTGTTTTCAAGTCCATATATGTGTGTGTAACATATGTGATCAGTATGTAAGGTCACTCATGTATTTGGGTGTATATATACACTCATATGTATATGTATATACACATGAGTGATTTTATGCATCTATAAAGTCTAAGACTTGCACACAGGGAAAAAAAAAAGAAATCACAGAAGCCTGCTGATTCCCTTCTTGGCTGAGAAAACTTCCCCTGGTGGAGTCACACCAAGTATGTACCATACATCAGTAAGAAAGGTGAAGAGCTTCTGGTCCTCACTGCTGGGAAAGCAGAAGGCAGAAGACTGAACAAAACAAGATCACTGATCCGAACCCAAGGCTTCCACCAGGAAACAAAGAGAGCTCAGACACCTCCCCTGCATCACTGTTGTGTGGAAGGCTGAACAAGAAAAGCTTCACCTCAAGGAAAAGATGAGATCAGCACGGATGCAATGAAATTTTTTAAATTAGTATTTTGTACCTCGGGAAAAAAATGAAAGCCAAGCTCCAGGACTTCATTTGGGAAAGGTACAGTTATAGGTACTGAACTGGGAGACTTGAGCCTTAACATCTTGGAATTGGTTTACAGCGAGAGAAAGAAAGAAAGGTCAAGCTAAGAAAGATGCTCTTACTCACCATTTTTAACGGGCTCTCTTGGCAAGCTTCTCTGTCACTGGCACTGTCGACCAGTGTCTCCCATTTGTAGGACACCAGATGGGAATGCTGGGGAGGCAGGGCTAGAGGTAGTCCCAGGAAAGCCCTTGCTACGCCATGTATGGTCAGAGGAGCAGCCAGCCCTCAGCTAATGGGCTTCTGTCCCCTGCATACTGCACGTGGCTTGAGCCTTCCTTCTCTTTGTCTTTATTTTCTGTCCTTTTCACTGCGCAGCAAAGAAGCCACAAGCTAGTGTGAGAGTTTGGAGCTCTGGCAGCCGGCAGCTCATTAGAAACAACCGGTGACAGGGCTGGAGAGGAGGCTCAGCAGTTGAGATCACATACCACCCTTGCAGAGGTCTGGAGCTCAGTTCCTAGCATTCCCTTTAGACAGCCCACAACTGCCTGTAACTACAGTTCCAGGGGACCCTACATCATCTTCTGACTTCTATGGACACAGACACCAGACACACACACACACACACACACACACACACACACACACACACACACACACACACACACAGATGAAACGAAATATTTTGTTTTTTTAAAGAGGACATGAAGACTGCTCTACCCGCACCTGACAGAGCTCACACTAAACACATTTCTAGCCATGACATGGGCAACATCACTTCGGTATCAGCACAAAGCATGGCTACGTGAGATGTGCTGAGAACACTCTGAGTGAGGCAGGGCTATGTCTCCTGCAGTGGACATACCCAGTGTTTCATGCCAGCCTCCAGCTTTCCATCCTTGAATCTCCAGCCCTAGTCTCTTAGAGCTGAAACTGTTTTCAATAGCTTATGATTTCCGTCATGTGTTTGTCTCTTAAAATAGTGAGTTGTAGGGCTGGAGAGACACCTCAGTCAGTAGAGGGCTGCCAGGCACTGAGGGGAGGGAGGAGGCAGAGAGAGTGATCCCTGCATCTTGGAACTCACTGACCAACCAGCCTGGCTGAACTGAAGAAGGAAGTTCCACCTATTTTCTCCTGCCTTGCTATTGGCCATTTAGCTCTTCATTAAACCAATCAGAAGGTACCTTAGGCAGAGACACATCTTCACAGTGTACAAAAAGATTATCCCACAACCCACAGTTGACTGTCTAAACTAAATATAATGGTACTTAGAAGTCACAGAATCAACACAGTGAGACCCAAACGTAAAACCACAGCTGCCTCTGTAGGAGCTGAGGGTACTCACCTCTACCTCTGAATCTGTAGACTGGATAGTTAATCAACACACCTGCTTCAAGCCAGTCTCCTAGATTTTCTTGTAAGACATAGAATTGTAGGTAGACACTAGAACTTTCCCAACAGCCTTGGTTCACTTTCCTGTGGCCTGGCTATAGATGCACAAGGCCACTGAGATCTTTCTGATTCTTTCCATAATATGCTCACAGATCCCCAGCTCTCCCTCTGGTGGGCATACCATCTCTTTGGGAGAACAGTTGGCACCTTTGATTAAGTGGTGCTTCCCTCTAAACATCTTGCATCAGTCATTATGGATGGGATGTAGTGGAGCATGCAGGGAACAGACAGTCAAGGCCCAGGGCTTTGGGAGACAGTGGGGTTGCTCCCGCAGTGTCGACAACAGACATTCCTGACAGTCCTCTGAGGAGGTCCTTAGGAAAGAGTGCTCTGAAATGTCTCCGCCCTTTTGCCAGCTGACTGAGACTCTTGTTCCAGAAGGATGAACTGCTTGGTGTGGAGTGAGTCACATGCCAAAGAGGACTACACAGTTCCCTCCCCAGGGCAGGTCCCTCCAATGCCCAGAGGTGGATTTGCAGGATACACTTGAATGTGTTTGACCAAGGAAAGAGGATGCTCCCCTCCTCTGGGAGTACAGACACTCCTTAACTTATAAGGCAGTTATGCCCAACAGCCCTATTTTAAGTTGGAAATAGCGTAAGTCAAAAATTCATGGAACACATCCACCCTCCCAGACCTCACAGCTTAGTAACACTATACAGTGTCATTTTGCTGACACTTGTGACCACATGGTGCCATGAGAGATTATCTTACCAAAAAAAGAAAATTTTAAAAATTTAGTTTCTACTAAATGCATATCATTTTTACATCATTGTAAAGGTTTTATTTCCAAAACTGTTAAGTCTAACCATTGTAAGTTTGGGGCTTTCTGTGTTGGGCCAAAGGAGCATCTCCTTAGAAATAGCAGAAGGAATGTCCTTCATGGGTGAGAGGTTGGGGACTTGAACTCTGATTCCCTGATCATTTACATTTTCCAGTATTTAAATTTGGACATGCCTAGTCACACCAATGATTTACTGGGCTTGTTCATATCTCTCTCTCTCTCTCTCTCTCTCTCTCTCTCTCTCTCTCTCTCTTTCTTTCTCAAGACAGGGTTTCTCTGTGTAGTTTGATACCTGTCCTGGATCTCACTCTGTAGACCAGGCTGGCCTTGAACTCACAGAGATTTGCCTGGCTGTGCCTCCTGAGTGCTGGGATTAAAGGCGTGTGCCACCGCTGCCCAGCAAGCTTAAGTGGCTGCCTAGGTTGAGAGAATCCCATATGCTGAGCATATTAGAAACAACACATGCTTCTAGTACCCATCAAGGCCAAGATCAAGGTCCCAGCAATGTTGATGTGTGTGATAAGGATCCATGTCTTGTTCACGGACAACCATGTCCTTGCTTTGATCTCACATGGTGACAAGGAAGGGGAGTTGTCATTCCTCAAAGGCTCACCCACTAATACCATCATAAATGCTTCTCTAAAATGTCAGTAATGGAGACTGGAGAGGTAGCTCGGCAGTTAAGGGCATTCACTGCTCTTGATGAAGACCTGGGTTCAGTTCCCAGTACCTACCTGGTGGCTCACAACTGTCTGTAATTCCAGTTCCAGGAAATAGTATGCCTGCTTCTGACCTCTGAGGATACCAGGCACATACAGAGTATACATACATACATGTAGGCAGACATTCAAACACACACACAAAAAAAGTAACACATTTTTTAAAAGGCCGATGTTGTCTGAACTAGTAACACAAACCCAGAACACAGCAGCAAATCTACATTCTTTAATGAAACCATCATTTTTAGACAAGGATTACCATCTCCCCCATGTTCTTGCCAACTGACATTTTACATGAAATGTAAAGTTACTCAAAATAAAAAATACCCTTATATGTATAGATAACACTTTTTTCTTCCTTCCTTCCTTCCTTCCTTCCTTCCTTCCTTCCTTCCTTCCTTCCTTCCTTCCTTTCTTTCTTTCTTTCTTTCTTTCTTTCTTTCTTTCTTTTTAAGAAGCTTTTTAGATTTGGGGGTTACTGATCAGAAGTTTGATCACAATCTGCAAACTTTAAAACATCTATGGATGCTAAGGGGCCATCTCTTCCCAAACTCCATTTACAATACCAAGAAGTCTAAGGAGTAGCAAAGGGGCCAGACTGACGGCATGTTCTTATGTGAAGTTGCTGCTTAGCTGTGGTTGGAGAATTATCTAAACAGACAGAGCAGTCTGTCAATTCCATGACTGTGTAGAGGGAACACTTGAGAGAGGAACTTCAGAGAAAATAGTGAATCGACACATAGCCTCATGTCAGCTGTTTGGAGTTTCCCCACCTTGGGTGCAGGTTCCTGCTTCTGCCAATTCAGAATATGCTAGACTTAGGGCACAGAGATCCAGGTTCCAAATACTTCCTTAGGTCATTTGTCCCAGAGTCAGCTCTTGGGTCTTAGAGCTTTATAACACCCACAGGCTCGGTCCCAGGTAAAAGGGAAGGTAAACTGAGGGGCTAGCCTGGAGCCCTTTTCTCCATACACACCCAGGGACATTTTCAGGAAGGCCACTGGGCAATTGGAAGGGCCAAAGTGGGGGCAGGCGGGTCTTTCTGCGGAGTGGACTGTTCTTGGAAGCCAGACTGTAGTTCTTTGCAGGACCTGTGTCCTGTGTGAATTCCTGTGGCTGTCAGCTTCCAGAGAAATGGCCCCAGCAGCCCTTGTTGAATCAGAGCCTGTCTTCTGGGAGTATGTCACTCACAGGCCTAAACAAGGGTTACCATAAGAGCAGCATTGTTGTAAATGGCCTCTGCTAGAGCTGTGTGCTTCTGAAAAACATTCACACTAAAGAATGATCAGTGTATCACCACAGTGGCAAACCCTGTCTCTCCCCAGCTCCCATTTTCCATGGAATTTGTCAATCTTATTTAGACTTCTAAAGATTAAAAATACAGAATTTTTATCTCTGTGGAGTGGGGTTGGGGACAGATATCTTATGTATTCTGATATCTGGTCTACCTTTCACAGACAAAATGAGACAAAAATATAACCTACACACACACACACACACACACACACACACACACACACACACACACACACGAGCAGTGGAATCTACCACAGTGGGTTGGTTGATGGGATCAAAACAATGGGATAAGCTGTCTTTTTGCCATGTTAAGCTCTCCCCGGGCGGGTGTGCCAGCACTCAGGGCATGAGGATGGAGCCTAAGCCTCAGTTCAGGGCCAAGAGAAGCTGGAAGAGATCTTGGTTTTGAAGGGAGATGGGTCATGTGTGGGGCCAGCACCGGAGTCTGATGATAAGCCACAGCCAGTGGTTGGCACTGTCATACTGCCCTGATTAAGGCTTTGATAGCTGATCCTTACATACATACATAGATACATATATACAGACATATATTATTACTATTATTATTATTAATACTTGGATTTTTTTCTGTTTTAAGAACAAAATGCTCCCATGCATTTCTTCCCCCTTTCTTTGTATCATTCTAGTATTTTGCTCTCAGCAGTCACTTTAGTTAGACGTCGTCCTCTAGTTGATACATCAGGCTTTTAAAAAAAGAAAAACCTTCAGCTTTCATGAACACTTTGTTTAAAGTGGTGGTCCATCACAAAGGGATTCTGGTGCTCTGGAGCTACGCCATCTCTAACGGAAGTAGTCTCCTGTGCCGCCCTGTGTTCACCACCAACCCAACAGGACTTGCGGTTATGTAAACATTATTTTAAAGTTATTCCAACAGAAATGCTCTTATAAAGCTAACATACCACAGCTTTTAGCTCATAATGCCCAGAGATGCCTTAATGAAATGCCATTCAAAACTACCTCACTATTTCAATTATACTTTGAGGTGCTAAAATTATGTAAACATCACCGTCTGCACTTCTCTAGAACAAGTGTCGGGGTGTTGAGAATTCTGTGTACAGTTTGACGGCTGCATCCTGCTTAACTGCAGCAAAGCTGCCAACGCGCTCTTTAACCTGTCTGGTGACATGAAGTGTGCCACAGACCCACTTGTTCCAGAAGATGACGACTCTTACATAACTTGGAATTACTAGTTTTCACCTAGTGAGACCCGAATTGTTCCTGAGATGACTCAGCGGCAAGTCTTGCAGATGCTGTTTGAACTGGCTATCCAGGGGTTGAGGTTCCCTGGAGCAGATGCCTCTGCCTCCACAGCTGGGAGTGCTTGGAAGCCAGTGGGAGCCCCAGCACAGGTGGCTTCCTCTGAGTACCATCTCAGCAACCTGGGAGTGCTCACCAGTGAGTGTTCTGCTGGGCATGACCATGGATTCTCCCTCACAAATGGGTACGAGTGGCAGGAGCACCCTAGAGGAGGCAAGGATGGCCAGTAACAGGAAAAGGCGTGAGATCTTCTAACTCCATGATGCTAGTTCCCAGGCTAAGCCTCCCTCTGTGCACTGGGATGCCTCTTTCACTCTTGTGTCCGTACACAGTCTCAGGTTTCCTGATTGGCTTGACTCTGATAGAGCTAAGTCAAAACTTCCAGCCACACCTGGAACAACTCAACCACTGCCAAGCTTTTATCCTCAACGCCCAGTGCTGACAGAAGGCAGCCAAGTCATCAGGAGAAACTCATGTTGCCTGTCACCTATGGAAGCCAGTCCAGAGTTGAGGATGGGGTAGCCCAGGCTGGCCTTTTGCCCCATAGAAGCAAGGGCACAGCTTGTTTGGTCACTAACTTCAAATTTGAACCTCCTTTAGAAGCTGCAATCAGTAACATTGCAGCTAGAACCAACGGGACACTCTCTTCCTGTTGGCCAAAGGCATGGACTTTTCATCCAGATATATAGTTTCAAGGATGTAGTTTGAGTTTTTGTTGTTGAGAAAGATACTGTACACTGGGGGCTACTCTTTCATGGGTGTTTAAAACATCCTTCGTCTCTGCCTTGCCAGAACACTTGACGCTATTTCCTCATGTGCAAAGCATCCTGGAACTTGGTGCTGGTGTATCGGGCATGAAAGCCTTTCTTGTTGATAGTGTCATCCGTGTGGAATCGAATCATCAGCGAATCCCCTGCAGAGTAGATTTCCTCTAATGGCTGAGGAAAAGAAAAAGGAAAGCTAGATTTTAGATCAGTCTGTTATTGTTGAAAAGTAGAGGAGGATGTAACTGAGATGGGGCCCAAGGATGGCCATGACTGCCATGAGATCGCCAGAAGCTCTGACGGGCATCCAAGCAGGCTCCTTCTCAAAGGAAGATTCCCTGGGCCCTACTGTACAAAGTTGAGCCTAGATGCAGAACACATTCAGCATCTATGTATCAGGGTACAGGTGGGCCTGGCACTGGGCTACCCACATCCAGACTTCATCTAATGCAAACTGCACAAGTGTGTAAGAAGGCAGGCACTGGGCTACCCACATCCAGACCTCATCTAATGCAAACTTTGCAAGTGTGTAAGAAGGCAGGCACTGGGCTACCCACATCCAGACCTCATCTAATGCAAACTTTGCAAGTGTGTAAGAAGGCAGGCACTGGGCTACCCACACCCAGACCTCATCTAATGCAAACTGCACAAGTGTGTAAGAAGGCAGGCACTGGGCTACCCACACCCAGACCTCATCTAATGCAAACTGCACAAGTGTGTAAGAAGGCAGGCACTGGGCTACCCACATCCAGACCTCATCTAATGCAAACTGCTCAAGTGTGTAAGAAGGCAGGCACTGGGCTACCCACATCCAGACCTCATCTAATGCAAACTGCTCAAGTGTGTAAGAAGGCAGGCACTGGGCTACCCACACCCAGACCTCATCTAATGCAAACTGCACAAGTGTGTAAGAAGGCAGGCACTGACTCCACTTTACATGTGAGGAGGCCAAGAGTCAGGTTCACATAGGTCAGCAGGATCTGCCCTTGGGTCTTTCTGTTTGTCCTGTGGATCTCCTGCGCTGTGATTTTAACATTGTGATATGTCTGCCAGGAAACCTGGAATGAAGACCATTGTGCAAGTCTATGCTCTGTCATGACCAGCAAGTGGGTGGAGCTGCTACATTTGTGTCAGGAGGCTTCTGCCAGGTGGTCTGGAATGGGGTTAGAGCCAGATGCCAAGGCCACTGCCTGCCAGATCCTAGGGGTGCCAAAGGGAACTTCCTACTAATTAAGATCTCTAAGAGGCTCCTCTCCACAGACTCCTTGGTTTCAGAAGTTTTATCAAAGGCAGTGCATCAGGAGGTCTCGTTTGTTTTATCTTTCTTTTTTTTGGGGGGGGGGGGACGACAAGGTAAGACAGAAGACTAACCATTCAAAGACATGAATACCAGGCGGAATGCTGTTTTGCACCAGGAGCAGTGATGATTCCAAAATGATTTGCATAAGCCTAGGCAATAGTAAAGAAGCAAGAGCGATCAGCAGAGACAAGGGCTGAAGCCCAGGACAGATGGTGGGTGTACCATGTGGTGTGTTTGGGGAGTGGCTAGGACTTTGTACTCACTTGTTCCTATACACCCACTGGGCACAGACTGTATGTCCACCCTGAGTCAGGTGCTGGAGATATAGCGAGCCCAGGAAGTGGGTAATAAAGAGAAAAATAATGACCTCGGATATAAACATTGTTTATACCAAGTATGATTTGTGATCATTTGTAATCTATACTTGGTTTTGCTTATGATAAGAACTGTGAACACAGTGAATATATACTAACATAATGAATTAATAAAGCCCAAAGGCCAAATGAAAATGAGGAACAGGACTCAAAGGCAGAGGCAAAGGGAGAAAGGATGATGTGCTCTCCCACAGCTGATAACGTCCTTTGTGTGACCGGAAGGCCCCTGGCTGCCTCCCAACCTGTCTCTGGGGAGTCTCCTTTCCACTCTACCACAGCCAAATGGACTCCTGGCTATGGCTCACAGTGGCAGGATTCTAGCTAGGTGTGACATCAGGAGGTGCATCCTCAGACTCACCCCTGAGCCACAGAAGCGGCCAAGCCTGGGTGCCGAGCTGTCGTACCCATCATAGGCCTCCATGTAGTCATAACCACAGTCTGCCTCTTCCTCGACTTCGAAGATCCGGAATATCAGCTCCACACCATAGCCGTCCTCTGCCACTATCACCCAGTCGCAGTGGGCCTGGCTCGGGTAGTTGTTGTCCCCAAACTGGGCATGAGAATAGAGCTCTTTGGTCTGCACGTCAGCCTTCAGCCTGCCCCCGCACTCTGCAGCAGAGAGAGAACAAAGACTCACTCTTCCGCCGGGCACCAGCCTGTTGCTTCTCAAAAGCTTCTCTGAAGTCACTGCATGCCTTGCAGGAGGGGATAGGCAACCACACTACTGCACGAGAAATGTGCAGGGGCAGGGATCCCAGGGGCACCCAAACGGGCCCAAGAATGCCGCCGACAAAGGCTAGCTGTTGCCCTTTCTGTTGCAGGGGTGTGACTGATCTAACTATTCCAAGCCTTGGTTGGAGGTACTGGAAGCAGAAAGGACTCCCACTAGCTGTAATTTACGGTGTCTGCCAGTAGGGGGCGATAAAAGCCTATCAGAACTGCAGCTGAGCCCAACAACACAGAAACTTCAATTTCTACTGGAAGGATCCATGAATGCAGGGGTTAGGGTGGGGTGGAGGAGTCGGGGTGGGGATAGGGAGGCAGAGCTACTTTTGGTGTGGAGCTGGAGTTGTTCACCTGGGTTGGCCTGGCCCTGTCCTTACTCTGGCTACATTCTCTTCATGTCTGGCCTGCCTTTCAACTCAGGAGACATACCCTGAGCACAAGAGGGTGCCTCCCTCCCCGCCTGCTGCACCACCACCCCAGTACTCCAGTAACCTGTCACTCTGGATCTGGGTTCAACCACTGGCAACACACACAGGTCAAAAGGAGGTTAACATCTCTCAAGCAGTAAGCTCTGCCCCTTCTCCTATCTGCTTTCTGGGCCGGGGTGACTATAGATGCTTGTGATTGTCCCTTGAAGTGTCCCCATGCTCCGCAAGCCCTGCTGTAAGTAGTCCCTTTATTAAGGTCTGCAACTATTTTCCAAGTGTGCTCCAACCTCCCACTGAGACCCTAACCCACCCCGTGCTCCTCTGTTCTATTTTATTTCATTCTACGTGTATGGGTGTTTTGTCTTTAGGTTTATATGTGCACCGTGTGCTTGTAGTGTCTGCGAAAGCCAGAAAAGAGTATCAGATCCCCTGAAACTGGAGTTACAGACAGCTGTAAGCCATCATGCGGGTGCTGGAAATCAAATCCAGGTTCTCCACAATAGCAGCCAGTGCTCTTAAGCACTGAGCCATCTCTCTGATCCAGAGCACCCATATTCTACTCAACCTTCAGGGACAAGAGGGTGAAGTCACTCATCTGTGACCTTAAACTCCTGTGAGGGAAGTATAGATCCTCAAGAGGCTACAGAAGGTCTCATGAAGTGTGGGGTGTCTGCCTGAGCAGGAAAGGCTAGACTGATTGGACATGGGAACTGCCGTTCTGTTTGCTCTGACTTGAGGGGGTGCAGGAAAGGGGGAAGGGCTATTATAAAGAGCCACAGTGGGAAAGGAGCTCTTAAAAAGAACGGCAGCGTCCCATGATCATGACCTCCTGCTCAGGACCAGAGACAAAAGCCATGGGCAGGTTCTTGGGCAGCCCCTGTCTCTGCCACAATTCAGTGTCAGGATCAAAGGGCCTACATTCCTCTGCAGGGCTGAGACTGAACCGGCGGCAGCGAGCAGAGTCCACTTCCTTATGGGTTTTCTTATATTTAACACTGTAGATAAGTTAGAAGCATACTTATTTTCTTCCAGAGGACTCGGCAGAGCTGCTGACTTTTGGAGTGCCAGGAAAGAAAGCGGGAAAAAATGACAAGGAAAAGCAACATTTTCCAGAGATGGCCCCTGGAGGGTAAAATGGCTCCTCTCCACCACTCAGTTCTCAGACCTCTGCACTTCACAGGTCAGCAGGACAACAAGCGCATTTTTAAGGGGAAAGAGGGAGATGGGGAGGGGAAGCACCATGAAGTGGTGCCCACATCCAATTTTGTCAGCTAAAGGCATCCAAAGAGAACAACCTCCAGCCAAGGGTAGCTGCTGGTGTTTCTTTTAACAGGGACGCTTGAAGATGCCATTCTCCTCACCCCACCCTGGCAGACAGACTGAAGGTGGTCCTTCATCAGCTATGAGCCTGGGAGCTGCTCAGCAGTGGCCCGCACCTGTGCTGTGCACAGCCTGGAAACCTTTCCTCTGCACCGAGGTGTCTGAGTAAAACCTGAGAAACAGGCTGCTGCCCGTAGCCACCACAGGATCTGGCTTCTTGCTGCCACAAAAGCGGCCGAGGATGGGGGCCAGGCTGTCCGTCCCATCGTACAGTTCCAGGTGGTCATAGGCACATTCCTGGTGTTGTTCAATCTCAAACTCATTGAATGTCTGGAGATGGGAGAGCAGAAAGTGAGATAAAGATAGGACATTGAGAAGGGGAGGGGAGGAGGGACACACAGGACCTGGAGGTGTCTGTCTATCAGCTTTGCAGGAGTGCCCACCATCGCCACAATGATGCAACATCCAGTCCCAGGGCCAGGCTACCAACCACTCAGATTTACTTCTTCGCACCCCCTCCTCTAATGCTAGAGGCCAGCTGGGACTGAGTGCTCACTCAGGCTGGTGGTTGTGTTACGGGCTTTACAAATGTTTCTCATTCAATCTTTGCAACTCTGTCCCATGCATGATCCCTGCAAGAAGATGCCAGATGGCTTTTCCAGGCTCCTCACTGGCAGAGCCGTTATGGAACCCAGGAACTGTGGCTTCAGAGATGCTGCTATTAGCCTGTGCCCACTACCACACACTTGAAATTCCAGTGGCTTTGAGCAGGGCCACACTGTTCTGCCATCAGCCTCAAACTGCTGACATTTGCTGGGTATTTTTTTCCACACCAATAAATTATGGGAATTTTCTCACTTAAATTCTAATGATGTTATGGAGATCTATTAGTATCCCCAGGGAGCAGAAGGGGAAACTGAGTCATAAAGAAGCTAATTGGAGTGAAAATTGAACATGACCCAGCGCCAACCTTCTCCAGGCCACAGTATTAACCACAACCAGATTCTGTTGTCTCTTTTCTTCCTAGCCCTCCACCAAAGACTGTCCCCAGTTGATGGCCTGGAAGCTGAACAGTTTCAAGCCATACAGATGACTGACTGGCTGATAGTCTGCCTGCGATGTCAGGGTAAGCAGGGAGTATTAGGTAAAGGCTTGAATAAAAGGACAGAGTGGGAAGGGGGACACTAGTTGTATGTGTGGGGGGTCACACTCTGTACTTTAAAAAAAGGCAGAGTTCAGTCAACATACCCACCAACCATGTTCCAAGGAAACGTCTTGTGTGCAGACACCTCAGGTTAAGGCATCCCATTTTGCAGATTTGAGGTCCCACCCCCGGGTACACTGTTCTTTGTGATCATCAGGAAAGGATGCCACCAAGGATCAGTGCATCTTTCCAGCAGATGGCCTTTCAAAGGCTCTCAATCCTTAACTCACCCTCATCCGGATCCCACACTGTTCTGAGGGACCCAGGGCAGAAGAAAGCCGTTTCTACACTGGCAGCACATGTCATGTACAAGAGGTGCCCAAGGAGCATGCCCTATGCTCTGGGGTCTCTTTGTTACCCATGATGCCTTGGAAGCCCATTCATCTATCCTTGTGCAGCAGGAAACTCCCTGGCATGATCTCCTACAAACCACCATGTCTCTCTGTTCTCTTCTCCCCCTGCATTAGTCAGTCAGTCCTAAAGTCCATCTTGCTCCCTCTCAACAGTCTGAGGAGTGTGTGTGCATATGTGTGAGTGTGTGTGCATATGTGTGAGTGTGTGTGCATATGTGTGAGTGTGTGTGTGCATATGTGTGAGTGTGTGTGCATATGTGTGTGTGTGTGTTCCTATGTATGTGTGTGTGCATATGTGTGAGTGTGTGTGTGTTCCTATGTATGTGTGTGTGCATATGTGTGAGTGTGTGTTCCTATGCATGTGTGTGTGCATATGTGTGTGTGTGCATATGTGTGAGTGTGTGTGTGCATATGTGTGAGTGTGTGTGCATATGTGTGAGTGTGTGTGTTCCTATGTATGTGTGTGTGCATATGTGTGAGAGTGTGTGTTCCTATGTATGTGTGTGTGCATATGTGTGAGTGTGTGTGTTCCTATGTATGTGTGTGTGCATATGTGTGTGTGCATATGTGTGAGTGTGTGTGCATATGTATGAGTGTGTGTGTGTTCCTATGTATGTGTGTGTGCATATGTGTGAGTGTGTGTGTGTTCCTATGTATGTGTGTGTGCATATGTGTGAGTGTGTGTGTGTTCCTATGTATGTGTGTGTGCATATGTGTGAGTGTGTGTGTGTTCCTATGTATGTGTGTGTGCATATGTGTGTGTGAGTGTGTGTGTGTGAGTGTGTGTGTGTGTGTGTGTGTGTGTGTGTGTGTGTGTGTGTGTGTGTGAGAGAGAGAGAGAGACAGAGAGACAGAGAGACAGAGAGAGAGGCAGGGGTGGGAGATTCTCTAGCTGCTAGTTGCTTCATATGCTGTACACTACAGGTCAGGGGTCGGGGAGCTAAGACATAGGATTTGGAGAACAGACTTTTTTTTGTAAATAGTGAAATGTGCCATGCAAGACTACATATCAGATATATGCAGATGAGACTTTAAATGCAAGGCAATTGTTGTTTTTTTAACTGAAGGAAGAATTAGCATAGTGGTCTTAATGTTGATTGAAAAAGATGTAGATTGCAGAGTAGTATGAATAATTGTATTTATTCTATGTAAGTGATCTGAATAAAGAAGAAAAAAAAAGTTACATGTTTTCCCATGTGTGGGAAACTTCTGGAGAGCGTCACAAATTTCTAGAATGGGAATGGGGGACCTGAGAACTTGTGACCTTCCCCTGTCAACCTTCTGTGTAAATTAAGTCTTTTGTTTTCTTCTTCCAGAGTATAATGTTCTGTGTGAAATCTGCTCTGGAAACAACTGAGTCCCACACAGCACTGCAGACCTGTGTGGTGGCGGCCACCTCACACAGTGCCACCAGAAGAAGTGCTGTTACAGAGCACGCTCCCTTCATCCTCCCAGCAGCCCCCACTTCGAGATTTACAGCATCTCCCCATTCCTCAGTAGCACAACTGAGACCTGGGCATGCTCCATGGTGGACACAGAGCAGGGACTTGAACCCACGTCTGCCCAACACCAAGGTTTATGCCTTTAGCAACCTAATGAAACAACTCACAATTGTCACCCTGTGGCCTGCAGTTGACGAAATGTTCCACGTACATTCCTTCCGGCTGGGGTATTTGTCAGGCCAGTTGGGGCTCATCAGGGTCCCCTCTGCACTGCTGATCTTGTATGCACAACCAGCTAGAGGTCAGAAGGGGACACACAGAGTTGTCATTCAACTGGGGCCAGCATCACAGGTGAGTCTCAGGGTCAATACCCAATGTATGGGCAGCCAGCCTGGATCTGGTGTGACCTGGTTCTGACTGTTTGAACGGGCTCTGGAGGAGAAAGCTTTCAGTAACTATGACTCTTCACATGGAGGTTGGCACTGTGAACGTGGTAAAGTCAGCATCTGGTTAGAGCACAGGCCCTGGGCTCAGGCCGAGTTCAGGAGAGTACTGGTTCTGCAACTTATGGGATTAAGACCTCTCTGTCCTCATGTGTAAAAGGAATGCCAGGCTCATAGGTGTGCGTTAATGCCACATGTAAAGGGCCTAGATAGTGCCACCCATGGTGAATGTCAACAGAGATCCAAGGGTCACTATGCCTTCCCTCCATCAGACTCATCCATGCCTGCTTTGCCCAGGTCACCTGTCATTGGTCAAGAGTGGAGCCATGGCTGGCTTGGTGACTAGGATTTGGAGTTTGTCCTCCTTTGAGGTAAGTGGTTTGCATGCATTCTCTCACTTAATTTTTTTCCATCTCCAAATAAAAAAGAGGCATGTGGTCTTCACATCTTTCACCATCCTCCAACTCCTTCACCGACCCAGGGCAGGGCAAGGCCTTTAGCTACATTTATCACAGATACACAAATTCCCTTCCCGGGGCAAGGTAAACACTAAGGGCAGGCTTCTTCCACAATGGCTGGACATGCAAAGCCATCTGGCTCTGAAGGGAGCAGGTGAAATTCCTTACATTCTACTTCGCTCTCAGTCCTACCTGGGGCACTGTTATGACCAAGACGTGGGCCTAATATTTATAGACACCTAGCATACAGAGTATATACCAGACTGTCTCAAACACTTCCTAGGCAGGCTGTAATCCTTACAAAACCCCTGAGGAAAGACACATGTTTACCATGTTTACCCTGTCACAGAAGAGGAAAATGAAGCTTAGAATATTTAAGTAACTAGCTGACGGGTACGTAGCTAGGGAAGGGCAAAGCCATAATTTAGATGTAGGTAGGTTGATTCTGGAGCCTACTGGCTTAATCAGTCTGCAATACGCACTCATCCTGACCAGCTGTCCCTAAGACAATTAATTGCAGTTCCACAGGAGAGCCACCAAAGTGAAGATTCACATGGAGATCTCATGGCATTCTACAGATGGTGGCTCCCCATGCCAGCTCCCACCCACATCCCTCCCTCCCCCGCTCACACACCTAGAGAAGCAGGTGCAGCCCAGACCATGCCAGCCCAGCAGCTGCAGCTCACCCTCTTTGCAGTCATGTCCATTCTCGTGTAGTCGGTACCCATTCCCGCACCTGCACAGGTAGCTCCCGAACGTGTTGACGCATTCCTGCTGGCAGCCGCCATTGTCCTTGGCACACTCGTCCTTGTCTGCGGAGACCAATGGGCTCTCCTGAGAAGAGCTGCCTGCTTGCCATGGTCCCCGGTGGCTCAGGACCTGCTCAAAAGTGGCTTCCTCCAAAGAGCCTCCCAGATCATGCCCCCTTAAAGAGGTGACAGTCATGGAGAGAGGATCTTTGTTTGGAATATTTGGGGCCTCCATTGGCCTCTTTGGGGCTCTCTGTGCTCCTAAAACACTTTCATGTATGGAACGTAAGGAGCTCCATGAAAGGCAGGCTCACGTGAACAGCAAAAGCAGAATAATGAAATAATGCCCAACACACACTGAATATTTACCACAGAATGGGTCCTTGGCACTTCCTGCATGTTATTGTTATCTAAGCTAATTCCCACTGGAGCTTGGGAGGGCATATCTGTACTCCCCACATCACATGCAAAGAAACAAGCCGAGGCAGCTTATCTGCCCAGTCATTCAGCAGGAAGCTTATTGTGACCCGGAGGTTTGGACACACACTGTTCCCTGTGTGTACAGAGGTAAGCGTGTGGGCCAGGAGCCACATGGCAGGTGCCGCCCACTTGAGTTCAGCAGGGCAGTCCTTCGTTGTCTCGGGCCCCCTCAGGTTGCTGGACGGGAAAATGAATGGGAATCAGGAAAGCCTTCGGAATGTCTAGCCCCCAGGAAGTGTTGGTTGTTATAATTACAGTCACATGAGCCCCCTAGTGTTGGCTCTTATCCTGTGGTTCCTGAGGCTCTAGCTGGTGTGGACCTTTCCATTGCCACCTTCCTCCCATAGTAAATGAGGTTCTGCCCCCATTCCACCCCCCTCCTTCCTTACCCCACTCTCTATGTGCCTCGGGGATTAAGGTATCAGCCTTCCCTCTGTCCTCTCTGGCCACCATAGTTGTGGGGTTCTAGAACAGTTCACATTGTGGCTTCATCCTTGTGTTTTACGAGAACAACCAAAACCCTGTCGGAGCTCTTAGAGGGCAAACTGACCTCATAGCCCAGGACAGTGCTCCCCTCCCCCCTCCCTTCCTAAGGCCTCCTGCTGACACTCATGGGGGGGGGGCCCTTACCCGCTAAGACTTAGCTCTCTGTCTCTGGGCTCTGTGTGTAAGCATGGAACTATATCCTTCATGAGGGCCTTGCTACTTGCTGCTGAGGAGATTCCTGGTCCTCTCAGCACCATCCAAACCTGGCCTGGTTTGATCACATGATTTGTAGGCTTCCCTGCTCGGAACCTACAGAGAGCTTTCCATCCTGTCCTACTGGATCCTACTCTTCAGCCAGCATTCATGGCTTATTTTGACCAAGCCTGCCTGACCTGGCCCAACTGTGGCTTCCCCAGACAACTATGGGTCCTGCCAGTCTGGTCTTACAAGTCTTTGTAAACACCCATGAATCCAAGCTTGTGACACCCCCTCTTCTCCAGAGCTTGGTCAGTTTCTTTCTGGTCATACTATCTCTCCTTCATCCTTCCGGATCTGGCCCAGATCACATGCTTTAGGCAGAGAACCTGTACCCACTGCCTCAGGACCCCTCCTCCAAGCATCAGCCCTCGTCAGGCTACCCTAAGCTGGGACTTGCCGAGGTGTTGTCTTTCTGGCCTCCCCAACCAGGGCAAGCTTATGCCAGGCTGGATGTCATCCAGGTAACCTCTGAGCTCAGGTCTGTGTTGTGCCCATAACACAAAACAGAACTTGCTCAGTGAGAGACCGCCTCCCCAGAAGTCAAAGACAGAACTCTAAGCACCTATAAAGCCAACAAATAATGGGCCTACTTCAATGCTGAGCACGAAGAGAGAGATCCAAATACCCTTTGAACAGGCCGTACTCTAGTGTGATGTGACCAACAGGACCCACTGCGTGCTCTGTGGTGTCCTTCAATTCCAATTTCTGACTCAGAACTTAATAGAATATTTTTTTTGTTGTTTTAAGCCACACTTGGCATGTGGTAAGTTGTTGGGGTGCCCCCAGGAGATGAACTGGGCCACCGGCATAAAAACCAGATAGATGAAGAGGAAGTTGGAGAAGGCAGAGAGGAGGCTGCAGGAACTCGGGGTCCAGGAGCCTTCGGGCCTCAGCAGGCCCGCCCCACCTGCCTGAGAAGAAGTGGGCCTTGAAGCCTCGTTTGGAGACTGTGTTGTCAGACTTGAACTCCACACGCATGTTGTTGCTCTGAGAAGTGATGACCTCGGGGGTCTCGGAGCCACAGAACTTGCCGTGAAGCTTGGCGTCGGGAGACAGGCCACTGCGCACCTCTACGAAGTCATACTTACAGACCTGTGAGGAACACGGACCAGGGCAGTGTGCTCCCTCAGTCACTTCATAGATGTGCCTCAGGGGCGCTGACGTCACCCTCCCTCTGGACCCTCTTGCCACCCAAGTTGTGATGTCCTAGAGCTCTTTGACTATGGCTTCACCCTTGTGTTTCATTTTGACTCCATCCAGAGGTGTTGGAGAGCAAACTGTCCAGTCCGTCCTCCCTTCCCCCTCCTCCCTTCCGAAGTCCTCCTGCTGACACACGTGGGGCCTCACCAGAGTGTCTACCTCGGAACTACACTCTTCCCTGCAGGCAAATGTGCTCTGTCAATCAGTCCTGGAGCTGGAGTCCTCTGAACTGTCACTATGCTGGAGCTCCAGAGGGTGGCAGGGACTTTGGCCTTCCAGCTGAGGCTCTGTGAGGTCAGCTGCCTGGCAGCAGAATGCAAGCCCCTTCCTTGCTTCTACTTATTTATATCTTGGGCTACCACAAGGCATTAGCTTCAGCAAAGGGCCCTGCTGTGAGGAGATGGCAGAGGAGGAGGGAGCAAGGGAGGGAATGTCTTCAAACCGCGGCCACAGACCAACTCCATCAGTCTCATGTGAACAAAACAATGCCCTAAACGAGAAAGTCATCGTCTGATGTCACCTGACTCAGCAGTTGGTGAGGCTGGGACTAGAATCCACATAACCTCAGTTAGCACAGAATTTTCTTTGAAAATAACTTAAATGCTGAAAGTCTGGTCAGTACTTTCAAATGGCTATTTTTTTTCCTGTGAAATACTCATTTTGAGGAGGTTAGCTCTGATTGGCACCAAAACCTTCCATGCATTGGGTTTTTGCTTGTTTGTTTGTTTGTTTGGTTGGTTGGTTGGTTTTGTTTTATTTTTAAATATGTGTTTTGTTTTTAGTTATATGTGTGGGTATGTGCATTTGTACATGTGAATGCAGGTGGCCACGGAGGTCAGGAGAGTTATATTCAGGTGTGAGCCACCCAACTAAGGTGCTAGGAATTGCACTTGGGTTCTCTGTAAGAGCAGTGCTCCCTCTTAACTGTCAGGCCATCTCTTGAGATTCCTGCATTGCGATTTGGGGCATAAAGTCTCTCTTGGTGATGGAGTGGGTAAGAGCTAGGCTACTGCTGTTGTTCAAGTGATAGCCCCAGCTGGGCTGTAGCAGGGATATGAGGAGAAACACATGGAGCTCCAGGGGCTCCTACTACTCCCAGGTGCCGCCAGGAGGCACTCCTGTCATGACTCTGGCTGTGGGGTACTGCCAAGGCCTCTCCTGACTTGACTGTCCATCACCACTTCCAAGAGACAGGGACAGGCTGTTTACAGTGTCCTTGTCTGCTGCTGGCCCTTGGTGTCTTTGTTCCCCTCAGAAGGACACTGGTCCCCAGATCCACACCTTGGAGTTTAGATCAGCCCTAGACTGCTCTACCCCCAACTCCCGCCTCCGACACCCTGGATTCCATCTTCCTTAGACTTAGTGTAATAGACATGCAGTGGAAGTGACTCAATGAAACACCGCCCCCTTCTCCACAGCCCCCAATTCTGCCTAGTCTCCACCCCAGGTCTCCATCAGAAGCAGCAGCTTCACCCAGGCCACCCTGCTGCCCGGAGAGCCTGTCCTAGCTGTGAATCACTTCTCAGCAAAGCTACCACCCCGTTGCTTATGGGGCAGAGACACGTACATCATTGCCTTCCAGCTCGAATGCTTCAAACTGCAGGGAGATGCGGTACTGCGTGGGGGCCACCACCTGCCAGACACAGTTCTTGTTTGTGGGGTACTCCTTTGGCCACCCAGGGCTGGTGATGGTGCCGTTTAGCTTGGTAATGAATCCACCACAGGCCACTGAATGAAGGGAAACAGATTTTAGACTCATCTGTTTTTGGTTCCAAGTGACTGAGATATCCCCCAAGCATCAGGAAGGCCTGCTGTCCTTTAATAATCATGGAAAAGTTAGACAATCTGAACAGACTCAGACTCTTTTTTTTTCCCCCTAATGAATGCTTTTCACCGAGGCTTTGGAGGAACAACCTGGGAACACATCTACTGCTTTTAAAGTAATGATGGGGCATTTGACCTGTTCTACAGTTGGTCTTGGACCAAAGGAGAGTTAGAGATGTCTGTATCAAGCTACTCACTGTACCTGGCTTGTGTGAGCAAGTGGATCCATTTAGGTGGGTTGGTGGGCTAAACCCAGACCACGTGGGAAAGTAGCAGGTGAGCGGCTCTCCACTGAGTCCTGCCAGAGCACTCATGGTTCCTTGTGGTTTTGTCATGACAACCATGTGAATTGTCCCCAGAAGGGGACAAGCTGCAGCCTCTGTCTCAGGGTTTCAAGGATGGCTGGAACTGTTATATTTGTGACTTGTTTCTGCCTCAGAAAGATAGGTGGCTCTCCTGAACATCACTATTTCATAGTCAGTCACCTGCCCATCTCTGTCTCCACTTCTAAAACTTTTAATCTCCCATTCCTTGTAATTGCAGCTTGACAGGTCCAGTACCAACCTTCACACGTCTTCTTGTCGGCAGCCAGTTCGTAGCCAGGGTCACAGGCACATGTGTAACTGCCAAGTGTGTTCACACAGCGTTGCTCACACCCACCATGGTCTGGCCAGGAGCACTCATCCACCTCTGTGGGAGGGTAAGTGACAAGGATAAGTTGTCACCAAGATGCACGGTGTGTCCCCTCCCTCCCATATCCTAGGGCTCCAGGTACATGCCTCTATGACAAGAGCCACCTCCCCCAAACTCCTGTGTCTATACTTGAGAGTCATATGAGCAGCCACAGCCAAAGGTGGGATCCTGATCACATAAACAGAGGCATCTGGTTATGCAGAATAGGAAGAGCCAGGTTGGAGAACAGAATTATTCCAGGTGACCATTCAGTGTACATGACTGGCTTCATAAATCTCACCAGGTTCCACACCAGGGGCCTCATCATTTTAATACCGTGGAATTGGGATTCTCTGCCGTAAGTACAGAACTTCTTAGAGACATTCACTCAGCAAAGGATGATAATGGAGGGATGCATTTCTAGCTGAAGATGTATGCATATCCTAGACAGAACTTGAAATCTGCTGGGCAGCACTTTTACAGAAATTCTTAAGAACGTACAGAAAACACTGGGCTCTCAGATTAGCCAGTGCTCCTAGGAGAAATTGTTGCGCAAGCAGAAAGGATGCTTGGAGGTTGGTAGCCTAAGGAATTCAGCATGAACCGGTGTCCAGTGGTGTGCTCAGGACATTGAACAACAAGGAGGAGGATGCTATGAGTCTGACCGTGGAGAGAAGACAGGAGTCACTGTTAGCTCACAAGCCAGTGAAGCAAAGAAAATTCTTAGCAATGGCCATTTCCAAGAAGAGTATTAGAAATAAAAGGAAAACCATCCTGTTACCAGGCTGTGCACATCGATCCATGAGAGCTAGCACACAGGATGTGCCCTGACTGTGCCAGAAGAGTAGAACGAAGGAAAGACATCATTTAAGATGCAAAGTGGCTGGGACAGGAAGGAGAATGTAGATCTGAGGCACCAAGGGAAGGAGGGGCAGAGAAAGCATGAAGCTGTTGGACAAATCTTGACAGAATGAGTTGCACAAGGAAATGGAAGAAATCAGAATAGCTAAGAGTTGCGAACAAATTGCAGGAATGCAACCCCCCCTCTACTATTTTTCCCCTCTTTACTACCGCTATCCAACTCAAATGAGCCGACTCTCTGCCCACCCTCCTTGTCTGTGATGCACAGATCCTTTGTCAGCCTGATTGCCCTTCGGGGGGGGGGGGATAGCTCGTCAGTACCCCCACATTTCATTCAGTGGATATTATACAGAGTCATTCTGAATATCAGGTGTTCTTGGACCCAACAAAGACTGAAATGAGTTCATCATTGGACACCTAGAGAGGTTGTGAACAGGGAAGTGAAGTTGTCCATGGCCATTAGTTACATGTAGCTTTAAACATGTTGAAATGGTGTTCAGGTAACTATTTGTTCATTGTGTTGAAATACACAAAGCACTTTCTTAGACATCTGCCAAAAAGTTCTCAAAGATGGACATACATAGGATGATATATAAGAGTAGAAAGAGTCTGGGAGCCGGGTCAGGATGGAGCAACTGATGTGATCCAATCACATGGACTCGGATGCTGCTTCTTTAGCTCCCCTGAGCTTCCCCTAGTTTGAAAATGACAAGAATGGCCTTGGCTTTTGTGGTAGTTGAAAATTATGCCTGTGAAGGACTGGCACATGGTCGGTGTGTGGGGTGGTCACTTCCAACAGCTCTGACATAGTTTCTGCAATTCCAGCAATTGGAAAGACATCGATAGGGACCGTGGAAGGAGAGAGCAACACGGGCCCATCCAGGTCAGGCAGAAATACAGTGGGCAGGAGGAGAGGAGAGGAACAAGAGCAGATGAAGGGAGGGGCTTCAAAGATGAGGCAGGGAAGGAGGAACAGACGGACGGGAGCAGGGCCCCAGGTTTAAGAAATTGACTGGAGGAAACTTAGAAGAGATCCCATGAGAAAAGACAAAGATAAAGACTCACAGGGAGGGGAGGGGATGCTCTGATGCCAGGAGATGTGGAGGTTGTGGGCAGGGCACAGAGGTAAGAAAGAGGGGATCACCACTTCTTAGCACAGCTGTTGCTAGGTGACGGCAGAAAAGCTAGTGGGATGACTTGAAGCAACGAAAGCACCATTCGTGTGGAGACAAAGGGGGGACACGCAAGGCAGGGGGATGGAGAAGAGCCTCCAGTGCAGTGGGCTGTGTTGCTGTCTACAGCACTGTGCCAGCATTGGTTAGTGGCAGGCAAGAGGGCACCATGCTTGCCAGGGTCTGGCTGGCTTCACGGCCTCCACAGTGCCACAAGGTATCACCTGCACCAAGCCCACTGGCTCATGCTCATCCCACACAGTGCATGCCTTCAAAGAAAATCTGAGAGCATGCAGGTAGAGTTGGCTGGAACCAGAGTTTAGCCAATTATGGCCAAGAGCTCTGGCTTCTTTCCATCCCCCTAGGTACACAGGAAAAGGAGAAGCCATTCTATGAGCCATTTCCATCCCCCACATGGGATCTTAAAATCATTTCAGAGAGAGGTAAGGAAAGAGAAGTTTGAGCACACCCCAGGACTTTGAAGAAATACCTTCACTGCCACCCTACATCCTGTATGATCCCTCTGCACTGGAATGATAGTGTGCAAGAATTCAAGCAGGATTTCACACTCCTTGTGTAGGGCTGTGGGACCAGCCAAACCCTGAATGCCACCATCCTTTCTTAAAGTAAGCAGACGTGTAAGGCTCTGCCTGTTGCCTAGCCAATTGGCTCTGAGGGGCTGCCATCTGGCACCAGAAGATCAGTGCTGAGGCCAGCTGGCACCCTGGCCAGTGTTATGGGCCAGCTGGGCCCCAGGCAAAGGCTGTTGCCAACTGGCATCAAGGCACAAGGTTCTCTGGCTCACCCTGGCTCTGCCACAGGCTTTGTGGTTTCCAGCTCCCTCCCCCTGGCAAAGAAACACCAGCCAGACACTGTGCTCTGGGGTATCCTACTGTCACTGGTCAAAGGAAGCTGGGCAATAAGATTTTCATTCCATCTCTTGATTTCCCCCTGCATGTCCCAATGGGAAGAACAATAACCCTCCATCTCACTTGGGACTCAACAGCTTGCAAAGCATTCCCAGGCCATCAGTTTATTGGAGCTTCACAACTCAACAGACTTTCTTCTTTCTGTTCTACAGGGGGAAATGGGGCTTCTGTAAGGACATGAGGCTGCCTAGCAGGGTGGTATGTCTTAACGTCACTTCTTCTGACAGTCATCCCTTTACAGAGAACCTAGGAAAGGTATCTAAGAAGAAGCAAGCCCAGGTATAGTGGCTCACATTTGTGATCTGAGCTCACTGAAGCTGAAGCATGAGAATGGCCCTGAATCTGAGTGAGTTACAGGCCAGCCTGGGTTACTTTATAATACCCTCTCTCAAAAGCTAAAAGAACAAAGCAAAAAGAAGGCACAAGAAAGATGGGGATGGAGGGAAGGGGCTAGGATTTTTATCTGTCACAGCCAAGAGACATAGAAGAGGAAGGAAGGCAGGACACAGCCCCCCTTGAAGTGGGTATGGATGGCTGGACACCAAGCGGTACCATAATGAGGGAGCCATGAAGAAGAGGCTAAGGGATATTCTGTCTCTACTGAGGGTTGTTGGCATGCTCCTGGCACCCAACCACAGTAGACCAGATGTAGAGAATACTCTTGTGTTCTTATTAAGGAGGGTGTGCATCCTTTGGTGGTCCTGACTGTCCATTCAGAGGAAAAATGGAAGCACTCACTTTCTTATGCTGGGTCTGTCTTTGTGGTCTGGGTCCATCAAGGAAATTTGTTCCCTTACTGTCCTCCCATTCCCTCCCTCAGGGACAAGCATGGGGCATGGGAGCCAATGCTTCTGGAAGTAGAAGACCTGGGTTGCCTTTCCGGCCCACACCAAGGAGTGCCAGAGAAGATTGTAGAGGGTCCGGGGCCTGGAGTCAGACAGGGTTTAGATCTTTAATCTGCCACCCATCTCCGAGTGACCCTTAGCAGCCCTTCTCAGCTCGGATCAATACAGTCCAAACCTAACCGGAATGGTTATTACAGGAACAAAGTAATACCAGGTAAAGAAAGCACCTTGCACAGGCCCTGGGACACAGAGAGCTCTCTGTTAACAAAGTTGTCATGCATAGGCTTTTATTAGACAATTCAGGGTTTCACTAAATACATTTGACCTGGTAAAACCACTAGGTCTTGAAGACTGGGTTCACTAGGTAAAGTGTTTGCTATGTAAGTGTGAGGACCTGAGTTGAGACCCCCAGCACCCACATAAATGTCAAGTGTGCATGGCACCTGCTTGTAATTCCAACATCAGAAGGCAGAAGGATCCTTGGAGCAAGCTGACTAGCTAGGCTAGCCAAAATGAGAGACCCTGATTCAAAGAATAAGGTAGAAATCATCTAGAAAAAGACTCCTAATGTCAGCCTCAGGCCTCACATGCACATGTACTCCCACACACATGCATGTACCCACATTCACGTGAACATGCTATCACACACACAAACATACATAAACCCTTCAAAAAAACCACTAACTCTCATTTCCCCAAATAGAAATCTCCTTGCAGAAGCCAAGTGGAGCCTGTTCCTCATAGGTTTGAACCCCACAGGGCCATACAGCAGTTCTGAATGAGCAGCTTCCTCCCTGAAGGAGCCTTGCTTGCTGCTAAGGCCTATTATAGATTTGGAGATCTTATACTAGGGAAAGTTTTCTTCCCATGAATGAACACAGGGCCAAACTGCTAAGCCATACCCTTAAAGAAATTGGCTGCGAAGCCCGCTTTATTGATGGAACCATCGGATACAAACTTCACCCACAGTCGGTTGGCACTGGATTTGACAGCCTCTGGCTTCTCGTAGCCACAGAAGTGGCCAATCAGGGCGCTCTCCTCGGTGGGACCATCACGGATTTCCAGGTAGTCGTAAGCACAGCTATCATGCCTTTCGATCTAAAGAGAAAGACAGCGGCCACATGGATGCCACTGGCTGGCTTGGCTTCAAGCTTTTTAACTCAGAATCAAAACCTAACCATTGCTCTCAAATCTGAGGAGGCAGCTGTCGCTGTTGCAAAAGTTGGGGTGGACCACGCTGGAGAGGGTCTAAGAGAAGCAAGGGAAATGGGCTTGAAATAGGCTTTTAGCTTCCAATTTTAACCAGAAGTGGAAACTTGTCTATTTTGGATGTGAATGTGAGAGTGTGTGTATGTGTGAGTGTGAGTGTGAGTGTGTGTGTGTGTGTGTGTGTGTGTGTGTGTGTGTGTGTGTAGGCCACAGGTAAACAAACCTTATTCTTCAAAAGCCTCCTACTTTGTTATTTTGGAAAATGTTTCTCAGTAACCTGGAGCACACCAGTTAGGCACTGCCTTCCCAAGCCTGGGCTGACAAGGGCACACCGTGCTTGGCTTTTTAAAATGGTTACTTGGGATCAAACTCAGGGCCTCATGCCTGCAAGACAAGAAAACACTTCACACTTCACTGATGAGCCATCCTCCCAGGCCCCACCCCCAGTCCTTTCTGGTATTTTTCTGTTTTTTTTCTTTTTCTTTTCTTTTTTTGTGTGTGTGTGTGTGTGTGTGTGTGTGTGTGTGTGTGTGTGTTGTGTTTTGTTTGTTTGTTTGTTTGTTTGTTTGTTTGTTTTTAGCTGAGACAAAGTCTCACTACATAGTCCAGTCTGGCCCAAAACTCACTTTCCTCCTGCCTCAGCCTCCTGAGGGCTGCGATTTCAGACTCTCTGTGGAGCTATAAGAACCCATCTTTATAGAGTAGAGAGCATAGGACACGTATCAGCTCCCACTCTTTCTTAAGAAAACATCCCAGCAGGGCTCACCTCAAAGGATTGGAAGGTAAGTCCCACGTGGAACCCATCCGCCACTGTGATCCTCCACACACATTCCTTGGAAGGTCTGTAGTCGTCGGGGTAGTTGGGGGATTGGATCTGACCAGCGTCTTTGGTAATGTCTCCCCCACACATGGCTTTAGAAAGAACATATGAAAAAGAGGGGTCTGTCTGTGGTCACATCTAACAAATGCAGGTGAGTGGCTACTTATTGCCACTAGGTGGCTCCAAGAACCAGTGTTTTCATCTGGGTCTAATAAAGCCGGCCTTTAAAGCCCAAGAGTTTCAGCTCTAGATAGCCATGTAGTACCCTCTCTGAACATCGGAACCATGTAGGGGATCACTCCAACTGTGGGAGCCTGGCCACATCCTCAGAGTCTTACTCAGGTGGGCTTGGAGAAGGTGGTGCTGCAGAGAATTCATGTGCTTGCACACACACACACACACACACACACACACACACACACACACTTCTGTGAGTGAAGACACACATGTGCAAGCGCAAATGTGTTCACAATTTCTTTTGTGAAATAAAATTTTGAATTCTCCAAATTTTCAATGATTCAAGGCGAAGGGGACTTTGGCACTTTTTAGTTCCATTCCTTTGTGAGATGGGAGAGTTAAAACACACAGAAGTAGCCTTTGGGGTAATCTTATAGCCCTCATACATGAAAAGGGACTGCTAGGTAGTACCCGGTTTTCTTTTCACTGATGAAATAAGAGCTCTCACGGGTAGTCAGAGGCCACTGCCATCTCTACAGGACTCTATACTCTGACACCATCTATACCCCACCTGGGCTGAGAAGAGAGCTCAGTGGGCTTGGGACAGTGGTCGAGCTCAGCACACCTGGCCTTTGCCTGTCCAATGTGATAGAGGCAGTGTGCAGTACTCAGCTTGGACCCTATGATAAGAGCTTGACCCTGTAGCAAGCTGCTTTGTACACCTGGGAAGGAACCGCGTTGCATTAGGACAGACACTTGCCAGTGGCCATCTGTCTGGCTGCTCCATCAAGTACAAACCTTCATATACTGCAAAGAAGCCCTTGCCCAGGATGCTGCTGCTACTACGAAATTCTACCCACAGCCGGCTGTCTGAGGAGACGAGGGACTCAGGTACCTTATCACCGCAAAACCTCCCTGGAAAGGAAAAGGACAGTCAGGACACTATGGACATTGAGCTCACCTCACCACATCCTGAAGGAAAGACAGGAAGTAAGCCATGGCCCTTGAAATGACAGCTGATGCTGCAGTACACACAAGATGGGTCCGAGAGTGTGCCCGTGAAGGACAAGAACAGTCAAAGTACAGGGCAGATTGCAGGCACCTTTTCCCTGCCACATGGGTCCTTGGCGGGTCCTGTGGTGGCTCTCGGGGGCAGGGAATGGTGCTGAGCAATTCCTGATGTGTCTTTCTGATGACACCCACGCCCGTCCCTTTGGGGCACTGGGCATTCTGCTGCCCTTGCTTCAGAAGTGGGGCCTGAGACCAAGAAACCAAAGACCAGAGACCAAAGCCTCTTAGCACTGAATTGCTCAGAACCAGATGTGATACCAAAGGCATGGAGTTGAAGAAGAGCGGGTTTCCCAGCCTGCTGGCTCGGAGACACCCAGAGAGGAAGACTGGGATGAAGAGGAAGGAAGCCTGTGGAGCCCTATAAGGGCCAACTCCTTGTCCCGTTCCCTCAAGCTAAGACAATGGCTAAAACAGAATGAAAAGACCACAAGGAGATTTGAGGATCTGAGAGGACAGAAAATGGTGTCCCCAGTCCCTGCACACAGCCCAGCAAGGCAACATGACCCAAGAGCCCTTGTTCTTTCTGGGTTTAGTAAGGAATTGTCTATGTGGCTTGTCCAGACCTTGGCTCACGACACAGCCATGCAAACTTCCCCGTGTCAGCCCTGATATGACACTGTGACTACAGGCTCTTGAGAGGGAATGGAGGCCACTTCCCCATAGTTCACAGGCCTTAGGGAGCCACAGAGTGTCTCCCTAGCTTGGAGGAAGGGTTCCTCCTGAGCTGCCTCAACTTGAGCCAAAGAACTGCAGCTTAAGCCCAAAGTCTTCCTATGTAGCCCAGGCTGGCCTTGAAGTCACTAAGTAGCCCAGGCTGGCCTCAAACTTGCTGGATCCTCCTGCCTCAGCTTCTCAAGTGCTGGAATTATAAACATGTGCCATTGTGATCAGCTCTCAATCTTTTTTTAAATGGGTGTTTTAACAATTAGCACCGGGGTTGGGGATTTAGCTCAGTGGTAGAGCGCTTGCCTAGCAAGTGCAAGGCCCAGGGTTCAATCCTCAGCTCAAACAAAACAAAACAAAAAGACAAAAACAAAAAACAAACAAACAAACAAACAAACAAACAAACAAAAAACCCCTAACAATTAGCACCACATAAAGTCCTGGACAAGGCACTAGACACTATAATTATGCTTTATTCTTCCAAGAAATGTGGAAAGGCATAAGGCTGGGGAAGAATTAGTAGCACAAATGGGCTTTCCCAGATGGTCAGCTCTGGTTTACGTTCTTTGAGCAGAAACAGTACAGAGGGTGCCAGGTGACTCTGATCCCTCCTGGTTCTGGCTGCTGCCTCGAGCCATTTGGATTTGGTGGTGTTCATATTCAATGCAATAAAAGTTTTGCCAAGACTTTGGCAAGGAGAAATACATTAGAAGGGCTGGGGAAATGGCTCAGTTGGTGAAGTTCTTGCTGTGCAAGAATGAGGATTTGAATTTGAGCCCAGAAGCCATGTGACAAAATCAGGCGTGGTGGTGTGTGCTTACAATTCTGATACTGGGAAGGAGGAGTCTCACTGGCTTGCCAGCCCAGAGGTGGGTGGTATCTGAAGAATGGCTCCCAATCTAGCCCTATGTACATATGAATATGCTCCAGAACACATGTTCACCCACGCACACACAAGCATGCACACGCACACATACACACAAAGAAATAGAGTACTAGAGGCCTGTAATTTTGGGGTAATGACATCTGGTATGGCCAATTACTGTGATGAGTTTTTGGGAAACAACAGGAAAGCATGAAAGAACACCACTTTTCACCAGGAAGAGCACTGAGCAGTCAGACCACACCAGCCCTAAGCAGGACTCTATAAAACCCCAGCTAGCTGGGGGCGGTGGTGGTGCATGCCTTTAATCCCAGCACTTGGGAGGCAGAGGCAGGCGGGTCTCTGTGAGTTTGAGGCCAGCCTGGTCTACAGAGTGAGATCCAGGACAGGCACCAAAGCTACAAAGAGAAATACTGTCTTGAAAAAACAAAAACAAACAAAAAACCCAAACAAACAAACAAAAACCAACCAACCAAACAAACAAACAAAAAACCCAAAACCACAGTAACAACAACAAAAACCCAGCTGCCACAGTCACTGAGGACCGATTACAAATGGGAGCAGGGAGGCCTACATTCTCACTGCCCTTGGAGCTAACTCAGTAAGAAGAGCCATCTGCCACCCTACTGTGGATGCCCCACCCCTGCCCAGCCCTCTGGCCCAGGCAGGTATATTGTTCCACCTTGGAATCTTTGTGATTCTTAGCTGACATCTCAGCCTTTTCTAATGGAAAAGAAGCTGTAACGGAAGCCCCCTTTCGTCATGGACTGTGTAAGACCCAGTATGAAGCACTTGATATGGACCATATCATTTCATCCCCACTTGTGATGGTTTGAACATTAAATGTGACCCAAAGGCTCCTGGCCGAGAGATGTCGGGCTTTGGGGAGGCTGCAGTGTCTTGAGGTCTCTGATCTTGTCAATTGATCAGTCCCTTCATAGATTTACAGATTAAGGACTATTTAGAAGTGGGGGTAACTAGGTCAATGGAGGTATGCTCTCAAAGAGTATCCTCTCCTTGACCCTATACCCCCACCTGTCACCATGAAATAAACAATAGTTTTTTTCTGCCAGGTGTTTCTGGCCTTGTCACCAAATTAAAGCAATCGGGTCACAGATTGAAACCATGAGCTCGATAAACTTTATCTCTTTCAAGTTGATTTCCCTCAGGTATTTTGTCAGAGCAAGGGAAATCTGACACACTGCTCTCCCCTGAATTAGGTATTGTTATTATCCCCATTTCACAGCTGAGCAAAGTAAGGATAAGAGCATTTGCCTCAAAGCTCGAGGTGGAAGCAAAATTTGAAGTCTGGTAGTTTGAGATGCAGATTTTATTGTCCCTGCTTCCTCCATCACCGTCACCATCAAAAGGAACTTGGGTGTAATTCTGAACATTGCACAGTTTGGGATAAGACATCAAGTGTGTTCCCTGGGAATGGAAGGGCCATGGTCATGTCCCAGCTTGGAAGAGGACAGGCGCAAATGAAGATCAAGGCCTCAGACCACAAAGCTCATCTGTACCGGTGCCAGGCTTGGCTGCTGGCCTCACACTATCATTTCTGTTCCTTTGGGAAACTGCCCTTGTCCAGGAAACCTCAGTAGTGGGGGCCACGCGACTCGGATGGGCCAGCCTGGCCTTTCTGAACTCCCCTCCCTGTTTCAAGGAAATGGGATAAGGGGCTTTTGTGTGTATTATGGTGACACTGAATGCCAAGGCAGTTCTGCAGACAAAAGTATGGTGCTTGAAGTGATTCCTCTAATGGCAACAGGGGAGGGGACCCATGTTGCAGGATAGTGTTTAAGATTACCAACTGGCTCCTCTATAGGCATCAACCCTGAACCCCCACCCCGTTAAAGGTAAGTGGCCCCTGGAACAGAAAACCCATCTGTGATCTTTAACCAGCTGTGAAACATTCTCATCTACTTAATTTTCTTTTGAAACCAGTAAGTGAAAAACCTGGGTCGCAAGCGGCCTCCCTCTGAAGAGGCTGGGGCAGGCTCTGGAGAAGCTGGCATGGAGAGGTGTCAATTCCTAGACTGAAATCTGGTTCCTGGGTTTAGAGGAGTTTAATAAGGATATCAAGAAGAGGAAATGCAGATGAGGACACTCCAATGGGCTCTGTGGGGAGTCATAAAGGGTCCATTCATAAAAAGTTATGCACGCATTATGCCTGGATTTTCACACACTGCCCTGGGAAAAAATTTGATGCAGAGCAAGATGTCTACTTTACAATCCGCCCTAATCCGCTCTCCCTCCTGCCAAAGGGGCATTGACCTGCCTCCTCCCAGCAGATTTCATGGCACTGACCCCTCCCAGGGACCAGCTTAGCCAACACAATGCACTTGTTCCAAACACAAAAATTCACTAACGACTGCATTTGGAAACATCAGAGCAGACCAAATAGTTGGCAAAGGAGGTGCCTGCAAATGAAGAATGATGGTTCCAGGCACCCGGCCATGCCTCAGCTGCAACACTGTGCATGAGAGAGAGAGCACACACATACACACACACACACACACACACACACACACACACACAGAGAGAGAGAGAGAGAGAGAGAGAGAGAGAGAGAGAGAGAGAGAGAGAGAGAGCGCAATTCAGGGAAAATATAATATGAGCCCTAACCCCACTCCTCCCAAGAAAAATCAACCCAAGTCATCACCATCACCAATCAACTGACCAACTGCACAAGTCCTGTTCTGGTACTAAGAGTATAGTAGAGACACCAGGATCCCCACTGAGAAAATGCCCAGCTGCCATTCAAGTAAAGGGAATGCCTGGAAACTGGCCTGTGTCCACTCTCTGAAACGTGCCTTGGCCCTTTCTGGGGAACTTTGGCTCCTTCCTCTCATGGCTTTAGTCTAACCCATTCCTGGGGGTTTAAGGCTGCCAACCTCAGCAAGCAAAACTCCAGGAAGCCTGGTTAACTTTGACTCCCAAATAAACAACACATGGTGTATTCTTCTGACAGCTTGGCAGGAAAGGACTGCAAATATTTAGCAGTTACCTGTCCTCAGACCAGGACATTGGCACTCTGGTCTAATTTCAGTCACTGCTAGCCCTGAGACCTTAGGCACTCAGTGCATGTCGGGAGCTGGGCTTTCCCATGTAGTGTAGGATTCAGTGACTTGAAGGTATCTGTCAGGTTGAGGGAGTCTGTGGTTCCTTGTACTCATGAAGCTCCTCCCACATAGCATTTGTAAAGCATTATTGTAGAAGATCCAAACAGTAGAGAAATGTGCAAAACACAACATGAAGCTACCCACCATCCCCATGCTTCCTTTCTTGGAGATAACCCACCCCGCCCCTAGTGAACATCCTTTCTGTGTGTTTGGTACTAGACAGAAGCACATTCGAAGCCAGTAGGATCATTATCTGACCCAATTTGTGTGGGTTCTGGTTAAGTTATTTTCCAGAGACATTGTCCAGGAAATGGTGATGATCAGACCAGTTTAGAAACCCCTGTTCCCAGGAATCCATCCTCACTGGGAGTTAGGAGACTTAGGTGAGTACATAAGTGTGCACAAGTGCACTTGCACATATGTGTGGATGTGAATGCAGTTGCATATGTACCCAGGTGCATGTGGGCCAGAGGTCAACATCAGCCTTCTTCCTCACTCTCACTCCATCTTCTTTTTTGAGACAGGGTCTCTTGCTGAATCCGGACCTCATTGATTCAACTAACCTGGCTGAGTAGTGAGTTCCAGGGGTCCACCTATTTCCACTACTGCCCCCTAGTACTGGAGTCACAGACACACACTACTGTGCCTGGCTTCTTATGTGGGTGCTAGGGATCCAAACTCAGGTCCTCACGTTTATACCAAAACCACTTGGCTTACTGAGTCTTCTCCCTGCCATGCCATCTCAGCACACCTGACCAATGCTGCTTGTGACCCGTGTCTCTGACTGCTACCTCCATGCCTGTTTTTTTTTTTTTTTTTTTTTTTTTAGGCAGGAAACAGAACCCCTTGCAGGCAGACGCTACCCTGTCTTGGGCAGTATACTCACTTGCCCATGCCCACATTCCTATGCATACTTCCAAGGGAAGCATTTGGTTTGTGTGTCTGGACTGTTAGCTTCATGATGGATTTCTCCTAATGATGACATGCAGACTGGCTCCTCCCTGGTACCTTGGAATTTCTGAGGACACAAATCCCCACCTGTTTGTACCCTTGGGAGTTTAAGCTAATTCTTCCATTAGATACAGGTGCTTGTGTGCTATTCCTACTGATAGCTGATGTTGAGTTTACTCATGCAGAAGGCTACAGGTTCCCTAGAGACTGTCCCTGTCTGGTGTGACTGTCTCATCCTGGTCCCCCAGGATCTCACACAACATCAGGGCTTTCTTTCTCGTCACCATCTGCAGCCAACCACCCTGGCAACAGCTCCTTGCTGCAAAGCAAATGTGGCTTTTCCACTCACATGAAGGAATGCTGGGGACCAAGTCATCACCAAAACCTTAGACACTTGGCCAGGCCAGGAGGCCATCACACAGAGCATTCCAGCAGTGAGGATAACCTACTCTCTTCCATCTGGCTCTTTGTTGGCCTATTTCTCTCCACAGCTCCATTATAGCTGGCTTCCTCAGGCCAATGAGAATCAGCGTCGGCTCCCAAGACCCAAGACCACTGATCCTCCAGGCAATATTAATCATCCCTCGTCATCAAGAGAGGTCTATTTTGTGAAAACTTTCAGAAAAAAAAAAAAAACCTATAAAGTGTCTTCCCGTGACCTTTCACTCAAAGGTCCAAACTGCCTTTGGTGGATGAATTCTTACTCTTTTCCTATTCCACAGAGATAATATCTGCCTATCAGAAAATCGTAAGCCAAAAACAGAACAAAAACACTAAAAAAATCCTCTACCATTCTGAAATAACCACTATGTGTTACTTACATCTCTAACTTTATTTAGTATTTATATTGTAAGTCATAAAATGGTTCCTTGCAGTTGGGTTCAGCCTATGCAATGGTTTAAATAATTAGGTTCTGAACAATGTGGGACAGCAGAGTTGGACTCCTTGTTTTTTCATATTGATCCCGTTCTGTTCACCTCTGCCTATTACAGCAGCTGGCTTTGCATCCCTGTGTTAATACACATCTGCACTGACACATATATGTTTGAAATAATTCTATTTACTCCATTCTGTAGCACACTTTTTGCAGGTTACAGGGTGCCAGAAAAGTTCTCTGGATTGATACACACTCACTTCTAACTTTATTTTTAATGGATGGGAATTTTCTGTTGAAAAGATGTGTCACGATTTACTCAGCTCACCCTACTGCTGAACATTTAAATTGCCTTTGATTCTTCCCGCTTCAGCGCACCTCCCTGGAGCTAGAGCTTTGCACACTTCCTTAATTAGTTCCCTAGGAGAAATTCCAAGAAGCAGAATTGCTGGGTCACCGGGTGCTGACAGTTTTTAAAAGCCTTTAACATGTGTGGCCAAATGGAGTGCTCAGAGTTTTACAACGATGAGAGCCCTTGAGAGCTTTCTTGTGCTGGCTGCCACAATGGAACCTTCCAGATAGTAAGAGCATCCCAGGGAACAGCCCATCTCTCCTCTCTTCAGGCTGTCTGAAGTCCACTCACCCAGCAGGGGGGCCTTTCTCCAGTAACCATCCCGGACCTCCACGTAATCGTACCAGCACAGACGGCTCTTAAACAAATCCATGGATGTGAAATTTAGGATGATCTGTAAAGAATTACCATAAAGTAGGATTGAACAACAAAGCCTGAGGAGTTCTGAAGGGTGCATCTTACATACCAGTGTTCTCATGTTACCCCTTAGCATACAGATCCTTCAGACCACAGTAGGAGCGTCTTCTCAAAACACACACACAGGAAACCTCCTGACATTAAATAATAAACCTTAGGCGGGATGGGGAGTAAACAGAAGGAGATGGGTCCTTTAGTTCTGTCTGGGGAGTCACTTGGGCTTTTGAAGTTGCTAGGTGGTTTACAGAAAGCAAGATGCATTAAAAGATGGGCCAGGGCGAGTTGAGACTAGGGATTTGGAAGGAGGTAAGGGGTCAATGAAGTTCAGAGATACGAAAAGATCTTGTAACATCATCAATCATTCAGAGGGCCTGGGGTTAGCTCAAGTGCACGTGAGCACAGCTGTGATCAACATCCCCTCAGCCATGATCTCCCACTTCTGAAGAGCTGTTGTCTCCAAAAGCCTTCCTGAAATTAGTCCATCCATCCATCCATCCATCCATCCATCCATCCATCCATCCATTGTTTTTACTGGTTGACCACTTACTGTGTGTTACTGTGTTGCTCTTCTTCAATGTCTCTTCCTAATGGCTACTGTTGGGATGACTTCCAGACTACCCACAACTACAGCTTGATGTCAGTCTTCCACACCTTCTATCTCGGGTTTATCAAACCACTCCCAACTCATGCTTAGGGAATCCCTAAAGAAATCCCTATGCCCCTATCTTGTAAGTCAGGCCCTATTTGTTTTCTAGATGCTTCAAGGCAAGCCTCTGTCCCTTCATCAATGATCTAGAAGTTCCAGAACATGCCAGGCCCAGGTAAGTGCCCGCTCCTAAGTCCCTGCTCAAATGGCACCACCTGACATTTGATCTGTAGGAGCCCTATTCTCTCCCTCTCAGAGGTATCTCTAGTCAGACTCATTTGGACTCACATCTCAGCTCTGCCCTCACTCTTTGCCTCTCAGAATCTTGGGGAAGTAGTTGACTTCCTGGAGCTTTTTCCTCATCTAGAAAACAATATGCACACCAGCAGACTGTGGAGGAGTCTGTGAGAGAAACTGTACACAGGGTGACGAGTGCCATGTCTGCTAAACAGCAAGTACGCCATCAACACACTTTTAAAAGTCAGACCACTCTGAGTGTGCTCTTAGTATATTACAGCTGGCACCTCACTGCCCCTCACAGGCTTCCTTTCCATCCTGATCATCACTGAGAGTGCCGACCCCTTCCCTAGAGCCAGTACCCGCAGAGTCCAGTGGTCCCCTAGAAAATGAAAAGTGAGTACCAGAACATAACAGATGGAGTGCATGAGTGTCATGGACGTGTATATCAGATTCCTAGGGAATGAGAAACCCAAGCTTAGTAGTATCTTAAGATTAGGGTGTCCCTGGGCCTCTCTCATGTCTTCATCACGCTGGTGATAGGTGATAAGGTTCAGGAATGCTTATAAGCTGGTCCCACAGAACTATTTAGTCTTAGCTCTTTCAAGATTACAGTGAGGAAATGTTAGTAAAACTTCCTTGGAAACACATTCATGGTCTAACTGAGAGAGATAATTATTCAGGCTAATTATTTTAAGTATGTTAGTGAACCATAAAGACCATCGGGGAAGAAAGAGGTGATGAGCGAGAGGTGATATGGAATCAATCAACTTTAGTAATTACCGGCAGCTCTGGGGAAGGCTCGGGGAGGCAGAAATGGAAATAATTGCAGGAATTTCAACGATGTATATTCTCTGTGCCCCCAGTGAGCAGTAATAATTGAGACTTAGTGATGCTTACATGGTTCAAACATATCACATAGGCCTGCTGTGCAGCAAGTCAACAATGTGGGGATTACCCAGCCTCCTCCTCTTCCTCCTCCTCCTCCTCCTCCTCTTCCTGCTTGTTCCTACCTCTAGCAGGCATGGTCATATCCGCATAAAAGGTATATGTCCCAGGTTCAAGACGACAACCACACCGTGTTTGTGTGTGGTAGTGGTGCATGCCTGTAAGTGTGCAAGCACATGTATCTGTGCACACGCATGCAGAGGGTGGAGGAAGGCGTCCCTTGTCTTTCTCTGTCACTCATATTCCCTGGGGACAGGATCCATCACCGATCCAGAAGCTTGCCTTTCTGGCTGAGCTAGTTTGCTTGCAAGCTCTCGGGGGCTGCCTGTCTCTGTCCCCTGGTGCTGGGGTTACAGGCATGCACAGCCATGCCTCTCTTATTACTGGGCTGCTAGAGACTTAAACTCAGGTCCTCGTGCTTGCACAGCAAGCTATCCTACCCACTGTGCAGCCTTCCAAGCCCTGGCATTGCCTTAATACTTCATTGTGAGAGTGCGTGTGCATGTGCAAATGTATTTGTACGTGAGCTCTGTCTCCTTTATGTGACATGACGATGGTCCACTGTTCAGGTTTTTAGTCTCTCCAAGGTGTGTATTCACTTCCCAACTCTCCATCAAATTTAGTCACCTTGAGTAAGTCCAATTTTCTGTTGTATGGTAGATGGGTATCAGCATCTAGCATGTGGGGTTGATGCAGGATGTGATTAAGTGACCTACAAGGCTTACTGAGGAAAGAATTCAGTCTATAAAAACTGCTTTCAGTGGTCCCTAGCCATTTCTCTCTTGTTCTCGCATTACACTTGAAGTTGTAAAGTGTGTAGACCGGCTATGGACACCTGAAAATATCCAGCATATCCCACTATCTCCAGTTACCCAGGTTTCACTCCGCCCTCAGATATCCACAAATCCATTCCACAAACCCTCACTGTGCCACGGCTGTGCCATACAAAGCGGTGTGCTGGGACTGAAGTGAACAGTCTCTGTCCTCAGTGCGCTTAAGGGCTAGAAACGCAACAGTGTCTAGTAGTTATGATACTGAAACATGCTGTGACATGTGTAATTCTAGAGGGATCTGGGAACACAGGGACATCCTAGACCCAAGGAAAGAGGGTCAATCTGCTCGGAGACAATTTGAAGAATATCTAGATTTGTAGAACGCACAATAAACAGATGAAGATTGGAGAGATGTCTCGGTGCTTCAGAGTGTGTACTGCTCTGACAGAGGACGCTGGTTCAGTTCCTACTACCCATGTTGGGTGGTTGATAACTGCCTGTAACTCCAGCTCCAGGGAATCAGAAATCAGGCAATCTGGATCAGCTCCCACCCTCTTCTGGACTCCATGGACACCTGTACACACACACACACACACACACACACACACACACACACACACACTCAACACACATGTACATATAAAACAAAACAAATCTTTTTTAAAAAGATAAACTTTAGAGTTCAAATCCCAGTTCTGCATTTTACTATGTGATTGGGCAATTTCCCTTTAGATTCCTTGTCCACAAAATGGACATACCAAGATCCTGTAGTGGAGCAGAACATATCCATCTTGGACCAAGGAGAAAAGGCCCTGGCCCTGAGCTCAGCTTCAGATGGCCACGGAATCATCAGGACTGACAGAACTTGTGAATAGACAGCTTGCTAAGCCTCTAACACGTTCTTCCAGGGACCCAAGGCCTTGGCGTTCCCTGAGCCCACTTATTGGACATGCCATGGCTTCCTTCCTGGATCTGAGAACAGACACAGGTCTGGACAGCCCAGCCTACCAGAGGGCAGCCATAGAGCAGCTGCTTGAAAGGCTGGAGTGAATGGTACTCAGAAGCGTGGGTTGGGGCATCAACACAGGTGGAGGTAGAGGCTGGAGACGAAAAGCCAACTATGTTGGCCATGTTGCCACCTACCAAAGCTTGACACTCCAAGATGTCAAGAAATTTTATGTTGGACACTTGCCCTCCAGAGTACTAGAACAGTGTGTTAGTCAAGGTGAAGGACAGATTGTGGTGTGGATCTTTAGTACATGCCAGGCCGTTTGTGTGGGTTCGACTAGCTGAAAAGTCATGAAACAATGAACACAGTGCAAGCAGTGGTGCTCCTGGCACTCGGTGGGTGCTCAGAACAGCTGCTCTATTACCAGTACAGAGTCCTCCTATCACACCAGACCCAGAGCACCACACTGTTCCTGATGGAGGCCCAACCTACCTTTTAAAAATGGTGTTCACTGTTCATGGGTCTAGGGTGCAGTGTTCTAGCCATGTGTGCTCAGCATGCAATGGTCCAATCAAGAGAGTTAATGTGCTCACCTACCTTTTCCCCTGGGGTGACAGAGATCCTCCAGACACAGTGGGAATAGGAGGGATAGCCATTTGGGAAACCAGGTGCCGAAAAGTTTCCTGTTGTGTCCTGTAGAGTCTCCCCACATGCTGCACAAGCAAAACAAGAACTCTGATACAGGCACATACCAGGCTTGTTCCCCCCACCCCCACCCAGCTACCCCTGCCCAGGCCTGTGGAGTAACAGCCTTTCCCAAGCCAAAGCCCTGGGAATGATGGATGAAGAGTAAGCCAAGTAGATGGTCATTTTTCTGGCCAAGGCAAGCAAAAGTAGATCTTGGTGCCACAAAATAGCACCCAGGGCTTCTGCCAAAGGCTCTCAGTACTCAGTACGGCTTGGTGTGGGTTCAGATCTCAGTTCTCCAGCCATGAGCTGGACCAACTCAGGGGGCCAGTGAGATCACCTATATCATACAGAATGGGTCCACTCGGGGCTTGGCACCCACAGAGTGTTCCAGAGATTGTACACCTGATTTACTGATTGGTCGATGAGAGAGGTTGAGCCCAGAGCCTTGGGCCATGCTAGAAAAGTGAGCTACGTATCTCCCAGCCACACTGGAGCCTTCATAATTGCTAATAATAACTTCTGCAGCAGGGAGAATACAGAAGTCTAAGTCAGTAAAGCCAAAAGAAAACATTCTGAGACTCATTTATGCCCCCTTTAAATTCTTTTCTTTTTGCTATTCCTCTCCAAGAGAGCTACCAAACAAACAAGGAAGCAGAGAGAAGTGCAGGGGTACAGGCAGCTAGCTGTACAAGCATGGTCTACAGAGAGCTCTTGGGCCTGTTCGTCTTTGAAGGTTGCCCAGTAATGAATGTGTCTAGAACACAGAGCCTGCATGAGAAGAAAATCACTTCCTGTAATTTGTCCTTAAAAGAAATGAGGAGAGAGGGATTCCTATAGTTTGGGAACAAACAACATTTGCATTTCCTGAACCCAAATACAAAGGCAGTGGCTTGCTGGGTGACCCCCACCATAGGGCTACCCACAAAGTGCAAGGAATGAGCATCCTTAAGCATTTTCTCCCACTCTTGATCCCACCTCTGCTTGGCCACTACCCTCGCTTGCAGTGACTCCTTGGAGCATCCTCTGCTGCTCCTGGAGCTACAGGAAAGGGCATGTGGAGGGCTGCCCATCATCTGCCTCAGGAAATCCCAGCTACCAGGGCCTCAGTGTCACGTTACAGAACAACTGCCAAGCATAGTGAGCCTCACTCCCAGCAGCCAACACCCCTGAGGGTTCCATGGAAATTATTTTGGAATAATCATCAGCATTCTGCAAGAATAGATACATTACTGTGTGCTCCAGGATATTTACCAGCTGCCAGCAGCCTTTTGGGAAATAAGCAGCATATACAGTGTAACTAAATAAATACTATGGCATTTCCCAGGGAATGATACAAGGTTTCCCTTTACATTCAGAGGGTTATATGATATGTGTGTCCTGTATTTCAGCCCTACCGTGCCCCTAGATGACTGAGGGCTGGATGAATACATTTCCTCATTCTGTAAGGATGCAGCCTACACAGCATTTTTCAGTCCCCACGGTCCTACATTGTAGGGCAATATCACAATCCATATTTTCTCCAGTGGCCCCAGTTTCAAATATTCCACTACAAATCAAAACAATCTGGTTTGAAGGATGTGGCAAAGGCTACTGGAGCCGTTGATGATGGAACTTCCTTCTGTCCTCCCCGAACCCCTAAAGTTCATTCCGCCCCGTCAGTGGCCCAAACTTGGCTGCTACAATCAATGCTTTGCATGGATTTAAAAGTGCCTTAGGGAACTGACTGCAGGATGCCATGGATTGAAAAGATGCCAAAGCTGGTCAGTTTTAACTGTCAACATGATACAAAACAGAACACCTGGGAAGAGAGTCCTGGTGAGGAATTATCTAGATCAGGTTGCCCTGTGGGCTTCTGTGGGGGAGGTTGTCTTGTTATTTGATGTAGGAAGACCCAGACCAATGTAGGTGGCACCATTCCCTAGGCAAGGTGTTCCAAGCTATATCAGACAGGAGAAAGCTACATGAGACAGCATGTAAGATCCATACATTTATTCTCTCTCTGCTCTTGACTGTGACCATTTAAGTTCCAGCCTTGACCTCCCCACAATAATGGATTGTAACTTGAAACTCTAAGCCAAATAAGCTCTTCTCCTGTGTGGCTTTTTGTCAGTGTATTTTATCACAGCAACAGAAATGAAATGAGGATAGAGATGAAGGCAAAGAGGGCCTGTCTGAGGAGAAGGGACTGCCGCTCTAGCTCAGGACAAGGCTTTGCTCCACCTAAGATACGCTCTGATCTTTAATAGCTCGTGGCTGGTGACCAACCCTGAGACCACAGCACCAGAAAGTTGCTCTGTCTGTAGCATTTGGGAACCAGACCCTATCATCCCCAAAGTATTTCCCTCACTCTCTGTCTTCCTGCCAGAAACTCTTGATTCTTCCTTTGCCATATTCACATTCCCCAGTTCCCTAGAAAGAAGATGGGCTCTCGGAGCAACGGGTCCCACCATAGTACCGCTTTCTTCTCCCTCTCTCCTCTCTGTACTTGGGGCTTTGCCAAGGAACTTCAAAAGCCTCCCATAGTCGGGCTATGGGCTCTGAGCCTGCGATGTGCTTCTCCATTTCAGCATTCTGCACGGTACTGCACACTCCCTAACAAAGACACAAGAAACCACAGCTTCCAAATAGTAGTCGTCCCTTCACTTCCCCACAGCTCTCCCCAGCAAGGGACGGGGATCCTTGCACACAGCATGTGTTGTGTAGCATGGGATGCTAGGAGTTTCTGGGAATCCCCGTGGCTCACAGTTACCTGGGCATTTGTACAGCTTCCTGGCTTGAGCTATATCTCCCTGACTGAGCCGTACACGCTGGCCAATGGTGGGCCTGATGCCATTGTCGTCCCGACGTGGGAGGATCGTGTCTAAGAAAACTCCTCTACAGGGAGAAAAAAGAGAGAGAGAAAGTCAAGGCTGCCAGGCTGTGTGTGAGGAGACTCCTAGTCTTCATTTATTTCTTGGTGACCCATCAACATCCCTGTCCCCATCACTTGCCACCCCCTCCCCCTGCTAGCATAACTGAGTGGTTTCTTTGACTCAGGCTGCCTTAGAGCATCCCATCCCATCAGCTGCCTACTCATTTCCCAATGGGAAGGCAACTACCAGTTTGAAAACTATACCCTAGCCTAGTAGTATGAAGACTGCCTTACTTATGTGTACTGAGCACTTCCATGAAGCCCTTGGCAGGCCCTCTCCCTGGGGCCATCATGTTGCACAAACCAGGGCCCAGCATCCAGAGATCACGGTGTGAGTGGCACCCCCTGGAGTTGTGCAGTAGGCAGGACTTTGTTTAGATAAGTCTTGGAGCTGCTTCAGGAAGAGCCTGGGAACTGGCCCAGCAGCTAAATCAAGAGCGATAGGGGTCATCCAAAGATGCCAGGCTGCATAGTCCTATGCCAGGCCTGACTCTGCCATGTAGATTAACTTGAGAAGCCCCTTCCTTTCTTTGAATCTTTCTGAGCCTCAGCTTACTCCTCTGTACACTAGAAGATTGGCTGGTTGGTTGTGACGGCCCTCCTAGCCGTAGCACCTTATTCTTGCTTGTGTGACTAAGATCTAAGATGTCAGGGGTATTTCTAAAGCACAAGAGGACCACCAGATGTCTAGCTGAGCCCTGGCCTAGTCATACCTCACTGCAGAATCTGAGCCCCTTCCTCTGCCCGTAGACCCTCTATGTGGGCCTGTCCTACATGCTGTCCCGTCTCCGAGTATCATGTGTTCCTTCCTTAACCAACTTCCTGAGAAGCACTGCCTCTATTCCTTTTCGATGTTCCGCTTTCATTCACTCTTGACTCCAATTGTTAGCTAACGAGACCAGCGGCAATCACATGTACCTCCAGTGGGGTCCTCTCAGACTTCATCTGTCTCTCTATCTCTGGAAGCTGTCAGCGCCTTTCCTCACTGTCCTCTCCCGGTCCCCAGGCATTGCTGAGGGAACTGGGAGAGAGCAACCACCTCTACGTCCTGCTTGGACGATGTCCCTGCCTCTGCTCTCTATCCATTCGACACTACTGAAGAGTTTTAACTACCCACAGAGAATTCTTTCTGGTTCAGAATCGTCTAGTAGACCCCTATACTTGGTACCACCTCCCTGAGCTGTACCATGGGCAGAAATCCTACCCCAAATTTGGCTCACAACTGAATTGATGCCACCCTTTGCTTGTGCCCTGACCTTTGTCTCTGGAGACTGGATCTGAAAGTGCTCTCAGCTCCTCCTTGTTCCTCACTCTCTTCTTATGAAACCAGTGTCCATGTTCTGTCCAGTGTACCTTGTAGGCATCCCGTGAGCCCAGGCCCTCCTCCTGGCTCCCAGACCACTGTCTGAACCCATGTGATCGGCACTTCTTCCGGAATGTTCTCCAGAAGCTTCCAGACTGTGTCCCTCTCTTTGGGCTCAGCCTCCTTTGCTCCAGGCCTATAGTGCTGCAAGGTGGCCCACCCCAGCAAGCAAGGATGACTGTGTGCTTGGCAACTTCCCGCCACTTGGCTGTCTGGGCCCTTTGCTCGTGACTTCTGGCTTCTTCTCCATCCATACCTCTTGTTATCTCCTTCTAGGTCCCAAACAAACCCCTGCACACTGTCCCCAGGCTGCCCACACCCGCTGTTTTGCCTACTCATAGACAGCTCTTCATTCTCCGGATCCCCATCGGCGATCCCTCCCTCTTAAAAGCCTCTGGGACCCTTTCTGCCTCTCCTACCTGGTGTTGCCATATTCTCTTGACTAGTTTTCTGTCATACTTTTTTTAAAAATGTGTTGTTGATATTTCCTCCTCTGCCAAAAGCAAGTTTCTCAAGACTGGATTTCTCCTTTCTGTCCTTACAGACTGAGGGGGGATAAAAAAAAAAAAAAAAAGCCAAAAGCCCCACCTACTTCTTTAACTAAATCATGCGGCCCCAACTAGGAACTAATTTCAAAGAATTTCACAAAACAGTTATTTACATCCAAAAGAATCAGCTAAAACATACACAGTCTCTCTCTCTCTCTCTCTCTCTCTCTCTCTCTCTCTCTCTCTCTCTCTCCCCCCCCCCCCGCCCCAGCTCTATGTTCTCCTAAATTCTCCGCCACACTGGAAATGCACATCTCCATTTCTCTCTGCTTTCATCACCGTGTTATCTTTTTGCCTGTGAAATGCTCGTTTTTCTCAGTAACAATCTCAGCACACTTTCTCTCCAGTGAGCACACGAGAATCCAGAGCATCTGCAGAGGTCCTTTGTGGCCCCCTTTGCCCAACAGTTAACCCTCCACCCTGAACTTCTCTGAGTCTTATGTCCTCATCTTCCAGAGTCCCCCCAAGACACTTCAGTGGTACCCCTCTTCTCCCCTCCTCACACCAGGTTTGAAATCCAAAATCGTAAGACAACTAAAATTCTGAATTCAGTTACCTGATACTCAACAGAGAGACACTTCTGCCCTAACAAAGGACATGGTACCCCTGAGACAGCTTCCTTAAAGTAGGAAGTGTGCAGCAAAACCCACATATCCGCATGTTGTATAAGGAATAGCCTGGGCTTAGCCGATGGCTGGCAAAGCCACCAGGAGGTCTGGCATGTTTAGACCATGTCCCCTCCTCCTCTATTCTTAGGCCTCCCTGTGTGCCAGACCCCTCTTGTCATTCATCTTCACAAGACCCTGGGAACCAGGCCTATTATCACTAGGCTCCCCGAATGACTGGGAGCTCGGACAGAGCTAGAAGAGGAGAGCCAGACCCAGTACCGAGGCAGGCCTGCAACCTTCTGCCAGCCATCTTCATCTTTCTGTCTAGTGTGTCCCTCTGCTCAGGGAACAATAGGCTTCTGTGCACAGTAAGTGGCGACATGAGGACACGGGAGGCTTGAGACAAAAGCAGCAGATTCGACACTGACTCACACCAGTCTTTGGAGCTAAGTCATCAATGCAGTTCCCCGAGTCACTGACGGGCCACTGGATTCCGGAGAACATCCTCTCCCAGAGCCACCATGCATGTAGCACTGTAGTAATGTTCCTTTGCCCTTTCTGGATGGACAGTGCCCAGCATTGACTTCAGGCTAAACTGGCAAGGGTTGACAGATCCCCTTAGGGGATAAAATTGTCAGCTCTGAGTTTTCCAAACAAAGACATCCCTGTAACAGAACTGTCTCCTCGTCTCCTGAACCTGTGCCCAGCAAAACTTCTAAGGACACCACTCCCCACCGCCTGGGTCCAACCACGGGGGAAAGAAGAAGAAAGGCAATAAAACCAGAGGGGACAGAGCTGGAAGGAGACGGCTCAGGTCGTAAAGAGACCAGAGACTGTGTTTCCCATCAGCAGGAAGGGCTTTATCCCACAGGCTTGTGTTCTGCAGGCGATTCAGTGTTCTTTCACGAGCTAAAAGGCAAGGTACAGTGCAGCCCCAGGGGAGAAACGAAACAAGTTGCAGTTAGGAAGTGGAGAAGCCTTTGACAAAATGAAAAAAAAAAAAAAAAAGCCCACCAGGAAGAGCCCATGGTATAAAACAGCTTTCTAAAATTTCATACAGAAAACCATCACAAATGCAATGCAGGCATCCACCTGCAAAATAACATATTTGTGGGGGTGGGGGTAAATTCCAAGTTCTGGGGACAAGAGTTGATAAGAGGGCTGGAGTAGATGCTTAAAATAATCTACTTCACCTCTTAATAGTGACATCCCTTTGAAAGGCAAAGTTGCTGTTTCTCCCTTTAAGAGGCAGAGTGTATTTCTTCACTTTTCTGGCCTTCTGGGTTGCTCTGACAGATAGGATGTGAGAGAAGTGATGTCTTGCAGGTTCTAGAGCCTGGCCCTTTAGAGGCTTGCAGCGACCCAGGCTGCCCTCCAAAGGCCCCGAGTCCTCAAGCAGAGAATGACCTGGCCAAATCTACTGAAGAGCGATAGGTCATGGGAAGGGGGACCATGGGCTATGGCCAGCTGGTACTGAGTGTTGAATGTGTGACGGGCCATCTTAGACTCCCCAGCCTGATCAAGCTGAGTGGGAGTGGCCCTAGGCAAGAACAGAGAAGAATGAGCTGGACTGACCCAGAGTTAAAAAACAAAACAAAGAAACTTCCAGTAAGTTGTGGTTTTAAGATCCTAAGTTTGGCAGGGAAATTATGCAGCAATAGGTATTGTAGCAGTAACAGAAGTCTGCCTCGGGGAAGCGGCTCAGTACCAGCTGCCCATCACGCCCTGGTGCTGTTCCTTGCCAATCTCCCTCCTAGGCACTTCGGATGAGGTGTGATTATTTCATGGGTTTGGCCCAAAGATTTCCTCTGGTCTGTGCTGATAAGATGGCTCATGCTGACTTTGGAGTTAGAAAAGTTTCCTTGCAGAGGGGCAGAAGCGATGGGATTATGAGCTAGAGATCACAGGAGGGGAAAAGATGTTTAGGAAAAAAGAAAGTTAGGAAAAACAGGATGAGCCTCTGCTTGGCCTCTGGCTCCAGAACGTAGTGCAGTGGGTGGCATAGAGCCAGTAAGAGGAAGGTGGCCTTGTTCCTACAGCTCTACATGCCCTACATAAGGGGGGACTTACGGTCTCCCTCATGGAGAGGAGCAACCGCCACATTTTTGAGCATGTGCAAAGACTTAGAAAGGACAACAGACAGGCTTTTCCTCACCCATTCATCTGCGATGCAGCTCTCTAGACCTCTTTGGCCTCACACAGTCACTTATAAACTTCACAAACATCTGCTGGCTGTCTAGTATGTGTCGGCACTCAACTGGATGCTACATACAGGATGAGAATGAGGCAGTGCTGTGACCAAGGCAGATGAACAGGGAGACGGCTCAACTGTCAAAGGCTAGTGTGGTGGTTGGAAAGAAAATGGCCCCCAAAGGGACTGGCACTATTAGGAGGTGTGGCCTTGTTGGGGTAGGTGTGGTCTTGTTAGAGGAAGTGTGTCACTATGGGGTGGACTTTGAGGTCTCATATATATGCTCAAACCACAACCAGTGAGACAGATCACTTCCTGTTGCTTGAGAGTCAAGATACAGGACTCTCAGCTACTTCTCCAGGGCCATGTTGCCTGCATGCCACCATGTCATAGAATGATGATAATGGACTAAACTTCTGAAACTGTAAGCCAACCCAGTTAAACATTTTCCTTCATAAGAGTTCCCATGGTCATGGTGTCTCTTCACAGCAATAGAAACCCTAACTAAGATAGTGAGGCACACAATCAAAAATTATAAAGTGATACAAAGAGTTATGGAAGCTATCAAAATAAGACCCATGACACAAGCTTCTCGGTTGGGCCAATGTGATGTGTCCTTGACAACGTTGATACTATATGGGTGGCACTAGGTCATTCCCTGAATGTCTTCCAAGCTAGGTATCAGCCCAGTCCCAGCACCTGCACTCTCACCCACCTCTCTCATCTATGGTTAGGCTTTCCTCCTGCCCACTCCACAGGCTTGTTGGGACTTGCCCCCTCTTCTAGCTGTCTTCAGCTATCAACTTGACATAGACTAGAGTCATCTGAGAGAATTGCCTAAATCAAATTGGTTGGTGGGCATGCCCGTAAGGACTGTGTTGATTGTTAATTGATGTAAGTGGACACAGTCCACTGTGGGTGGAGCTACTCCCTGGGAAAGTGACCCTGGGCTGTTATAAGAAAGCTAGCTAGGGAGTTGGAGAGATGGCTCAGTAGTTAAGAGAACTTGCTGGTCTTTCAGAAGACCAAGATTCGCTTCCCAGTACCTACATGGTAGCAACATCAGTCTATAACTCTAGTTTTAGGGGATCCAATGCCCTCTCTGGCCTCTCAGGGCATCAAGCATGGGTGTGGTACACTTAGATACACGCAGGCAAATCATGTATACATATGAAATAAAAGTACATAAATTGAGAAAGAGAGACAGAGACAGAGACAGAGAGAAACAGAGACAAAGCAAGCATGGGCCTATGGTGTGAACCAGAAAGGCAGTATTCCTCTATGGTTTCCTCTTCAAGTTCCTGCTCTGACTTCCCTCAGTGGTGCACTATGATCTGGAAGTATAAGATGAAATAAATCTATTCATTCTAAGTTGCTTTTGGTTAGAGTATTTTATCACAGCAACACAAAATAAATGAGACCACCACTCAACCCCAGAATGGACCTCTCAAATCTAGTTTACTAGTCTAGGAAAGAAAGCCCCTTCACTTCATATTTCCTGTGTGGCAATGCATGGAGTCACCTGTCAACTCCACACTCACCTACCCTAGACTAAGAGATTGCTGCACAGAGGCTGGAGCTGGAAAGGGCTCAGGGGGCAGCTGTGCCTCCCATCTCATAAGGAGATTGTCTGAGACTCTGAATTGTGCATCACTCTCTGGTTAAGGGGCTGGGATCCCTGCTTGGGTGCAACAGGCAGGTCAGGACTGAAGCAGAAAAGAGGCCAAGGAACTTGGGATTTACCAGTCTGGCAACCTCATGGACAGGATGCCTTGCCCAAGAACCAAAGAGCTCTCAGTGATCAGTTTCCTATCCACAGCCAACACTCCCAAGCCAATGGCTCCCTTTAACACTGACACATGTAGACTCAGGAAATGAACCGGTTTTCCTCTTTGCCTTGCCTACTAGAAGCAAAAGCAGGATTTACTGTCCATGCTGACAAAACCTTCACATCCTACTGACACATATTCTGAGCATTGAATTTATTCCAGACTTCAACACAGCTCTCTGTCTTCCCACCTAACCCTTGCTGTCGTGTGTGTGTGTGTGTGTGTGTGTGTGTGTGTGTGTGTGTGTGTGTGTGTGTGTTGGAAACCATTTTGGACCTTTCTAGGAGGAAGGATTAGATAAATGAAAAGACAGTTGTTAGGTGATGCTTAACAGCCAAGAAGATAAAAATATTTGCAGTGTCTCCTTTTATTTTTAAATGTTTCCTTAAGGGCTAGGAATACCTATCAGCTGGGACTACTGGGGATGCTCCTCTCTGCACAGAACACTTGCAGGATCTAGATGCAGGAGCAGTATGGAGAATACTTAACATCTCCATGCCCCACACATGGGACAGACCTCAAGGGTGCCTGAGGTAAATAGCAGGTCCACCCTTCTCTGGTGAACAACACCGTTCCCTGAGAACTGAAAGCAGGGAAACTGCATCTTTGTTCTCACTATGATCTGGGCACCTGTGCTCTCTCAAGATGTTAGTTTTCTTTGTCTCTAAAAAGAACCCATGATTTACAGCCGTTGCATCTCTGACACAACCTAGCTTCCCATAAACAGCCTCTTCTAGGACAAGGGCAAGCACTTTCTGATTTGTTTAGGATGTGTATTAGAGATGCCCCGGCCCAATGAGAATTCTACAGAAAGCCTCTAGGTTATTCTTTCGGATGACCTCTCCATAATTTCTCTTTTCCAGTTTGCTCCTGTGACATGAGGGCATGATAGAATGTCAGCTTCACAACGGGGCTCAATCCTATTAGCGAGAACATGATTAGATTGTATTTCGCTACAGCCCAGAGGCCACTGTATTTCAAGGATGGACAGGCCAGCCATGGAAGGAGCATGCCGAGACCTGCTCACTCTCCACAGACCTCAGGACTCCTCAGACCCAAGCCTGAGGCAGATGCAATAAAAACAGACGGTCCTACCTTGAAAAGGTGTTCCGGGCATAATGCATGATGCTGTCGAAATCATAGGTCTCTCCCAAAGAGCTCACCTCACCGGCTTCCATTTTTAAGAAGTTATACTCCTGACCTGTGACACAGCACGCTGTTAAGGACTATGGAAATAAGACACTACCCAAAAGGAAGCTGTGGGGAGAAGGAGGGCCCAGGCAGCTTCCCAGAGCTTCTGTTGTCTGAGTAGCCAGATAACAGGACTTGTGGGCTTATGGTGGTTGTATGTAATAGACTAGAAATTTGAAACACTGGGCAAACCCTGTGTTCTCTCTGCCCCACTAGCCAACACCCCTCCTCAAATGCCACCTGAAACTTTCAACTCTGCTTGCAGATAGATTAGCACTCAGTCTACGTGTCCAAAATATTTCATTTAAAAGGAAAACCCCCAAAATTCTGATCTTGCAATTTGAAGAAACAAGAAAATAAATCAGAAGGTTGAATCCCAAATATTTGTGGTTTAAAGTGATGTGGGGAGCTTGGTTGAGGATGTGCTTGCCTCATAACCATGATAACTCGAGTTCGAGTCCCGGAACCCATGTAATAAAGCTGGCTTGGTGGCACATGATTGCAACTCTAACCTTAGGGACAGAGATGTGTGGATCCCTAGGGCTTACTGGCCATCCTAGCCCTCTTGGCAAGCTCAAGGATAATGAGAAACCTTGTCTCAAAAAATAATATGGAAAGGCCCTGAGGAACGATATTCAAGGTTATACTCTGGCCTCCACATGCCACAAACATGTGGACACACATATACACATACATACCACAAAGCAGATTTAAGGCAGCTATGTTGCTCAGCTAGCTACTTTCATGTTCAATATCAACTTTCTGGCTTTAGTTTTTTGTGTGTGTTTATTTGAGGCAAGGTCTTATTAGTTGACTGAGATGGATTTGAATTCAAAGTCCAGACTAGCCTCCAACTTCTGATCCTCCCACCTCAGTTGCCCTAGCGCATGGCTTATAAGCAAGTACTACCTCACCAAACTCCAATGCAAACTTTTACACCAAATCATTTAACATGAAAAGATGCATACATGTTTGATCTGTGCATGCTGTCTGCCTTGGGGCAGAATGCTTCTAGGCCAGATACTATTTTTCACATGCATTTGTATCTTAATTGCATTGCCATTTCAAAGGCTCCATTGCATGGAAAAAGAGACTCAGGAAAGCATAGAGGACTCCTCTTTTGGCTAATCAGCCCTGATACTGCTTAGGAACTTGGATTGGATTTCATTTTTCTTTACAACATGAAGAACCCTGGTTTCTATCCTGTTATAAGCCACACGTTTCAGCAGATATGTTTTCAGGAAGGCCACATGTGGAGGGTGGTAGGATTCATAACAAGCACCTACAAAGTTAGGTCACTACTTCCAGTTAGCTACAAGCCAGCTCCCAGCAGGCCCTCCTCCCACTGTCCCCTAGCCCGTGGATGTCCCAACCTTGATGGTTTCTAGACTCCACTCATGATTCTTTACCTGGCTGGATGTTTTCTCTGATGATGGTGACATGCTGGTCTCTGTCTGGCCGAGTGTGTTCATGCCAGAACCCAACCACATGGCCTAGTTCATGTGCCACAATGCCAAACTTGTCACAGTTTTTCCCAATGGATATGGCCTGTGGGCCTCCTCCTCGGCGTCCCACATAGGAGCAACAGCTGGGAGGTAGAAATATGGAGATTAGTGGATTTGGGGATATTAAAGGAGAGAGGCAAGCTCTGCCCCACTTCATCTTGCCACCCAGGGTTAAAGATGTATTTAAAAAAAGAAAGAAGAAAGAGAGAGAGAGAGAGAGGGAGGGAGGGAGGAAGGGAGGGAGGGAGGGAGGGAGGGAAGAAGGAAGGAAGGAAGGAAGGAAGGAAGGAAGAAAGGAAGGAAGGAAGGAAGGAGAGAAAGGAAGCATTTCAGAGGTGGAAGCATTTTTATCGTCTAACTCCCCCGCAACAAGACCACCATTTCCCTCAAATGCATCTCAGCCTTTTGGTGATCATAGATCCTATTTAGAACCTGAAGATAGAAATGACCTTCCTACCCAAAATGAAGCATGTCCACATCTATCTCTCTCCTAAGTTGTGTGTTCACAGAACCTTCTTTGAGGACAAGAAGAGACAAGAAGTAGGTGGCTGAGTTCTGCAAAGGGTGCCCCTAGATGCCATTGCTAGTGACCTTAGTGAGACTCTATACTGAGCACAGTTATTTTTTTCAAAATACTTATTCGTTATTCCTAATATACTGGTTTTATGAGAGTTTTATTACTGTTTTGTTGGTGGTGTGTTTGGGGAGGGATGATGATGATGATGATGATGATGATGATGATGATACTGTGAGGGTATGCAAACCCTTGCACATATTTGGGTTTATCAGTGAATGAAATGGGTGCTAGAAATTCAAGCTTAGATCTTCAAGCTCCCAGGGAAAGCACTCTTACACAATGAGGTATCTCTCCAGCCCTTTTGTATATTGTTGTTCAACTATGTAGCCTAGGGTAGCCTAGAACTCATCATGTAGCCCAGGCTGACCTTAAATTCTTAATACCACAGTCTCATCTTCTGGAGTGCTGGGATTAGAGGTGTATGCCACTGCACCAGACTTATCAGACTACTTCAATAAGATATAAAAAAAGAAATCAAAGGTGCTGGAGAGATGGGTTAGAGGTCAAGAGAATTTGCTGCTTTTGCAGAGGGCCTGGGTTCAGATCCCAGCATCCAGGCTGGCATCTCAGTTGCCTGTGATGTCAGCTTCCAGGAATCTGATGCTCTCTTCTGGACTCTGAAGACAACAGGCCTTCATGAGGGGCCCATTGTACATGTAGGCAAAACACTCATACATCTAAGATAAATCATTTTTAAAAAGGAATTAAAACATTCAGTTATCCCATCACTCACACATTATCTATTGAGCATGTAAACATACATGTCCATGTTGCAAAAGACTTTCAGTCCTACACCCAATCCTTATCCAAAAACAACAAAAAAGTTATCTTTTCCCATTATAGAAATCTACCAGACAAGCATGAATAAAGAACATGTTTAACTTTTTACTCATTTTGTGATCAGTCACCTTAGTGGAGTCTCTTAGGTTTTAAATTTCTCAGTTGACTTTCTGGGTTTCTAGGGACATGGTCACATTAACTTTCAGTAGTGCAACCTTGGCTTTGTTCCTGCCAATCTTCACAGTGTTGGGTCACTCTCCAGTCTAGGCATATTAGCATTTCCAGAGCAGTGTTAAATAATTGTGGAGATCAGAAATCTCTTTGAATTATCCCTGATTCTAACAGAAATACTTCTAGGAGCAATATGTTCTCATGTATACATAAAATACATACATAGGAATATAAAGCTATCTACATACATGAAAACACACACTTTAACAGTTAGCATCTATTCTGTGATGCTGTGGTTACTTTTTTGGAAATAGAAAGTGCATGTTGGTCAACCAGATGCCGTCAGCATCTGCTGAGATATGCATGAATCTTCTTTCTGATCTGTTGGTCATGCTCTACAAACTGACAGGTAGTCTTTCTGCTACTCTTCACTGGGAATTCTAGCATCTTAACCGGAACTTTCCATAGCTCTTCGTGTGAGGTACAGCTGGATCTTGTTAATTTCTTTGTCTATTATGGGTGCTTTCAGGACAGCAAGCAACTCCAGGATAGTTCTCTAAAGTTTGGAAATGTTTTTTCTCCCACAGTCTTGGAAGTTTCAGTATCAAAATAACATTGAAATATCTAAAGAAATTCCTTATGGGAATCCAGAGTTGGTGCTTGGAGGGAAAGAATTTCTTCCTCTGTTTATCAGTTTCTTTAAAAGTTATTGTTCTGGGACCTATTGCTTAGTGGTTAGGGGCACTGGCTGTTCTCCCAGAGGACCCAGGTTCAATTCCCAGCACCCAGATGGCACCTCACAGCTGTCTGTAACTCCAGTTCCAATGGATCTGATACCTTCATGCACATAAAATAAAGTTAAATAAATTATTTTTAAAAATTTTAAAATTTATTGTTCTGTCCAGTGGGGCCACTCCTGGACATGTACCCAAAGAGCCCTGTACCCTACCGCAGAGACTTTACAATCTGTATTTATTGCTGTTGTCTGTATTCATGACAGTAAAGAAACAGAACCAGCCTAGGGCCTATCAGCAGATCAGTGGATAATGAAAATGCGGTACATATATTCAATGGAATGCTATTCAGCTACGAAGAAAAATAAAATCAGGAAAATGAATGGACCTAGAAAGTATAATATTAAGCAAGGTGATCTAAACCCAGAAAGACAAAAACTGCATGTTCTCACTCACATGCAGATCCTAGCCTACAATGTATATGTGTAAACAAGGGTAAATGTGAGTAAAATATAACAATCTAGAAAGGTGACAAAGAGAGGACAATTGATGATGGCAAGGATGGGGAGTGGGAGAAAGGGCTGTGACAGAGGAGATGGGCCTCTAAAGCGGCAGATGTTCATACATTCCAATACCCCTTTGTGAGCAGGGTGAACCTGCCAGCCATTTCATCAGCTGTCCGTTCTTCAACAGAGTCACTGACCTAAGTCTGTCTCCACATGAATCATCAGCCATGCTGTCCTGGTGACAGGACCCGCCAGCACTGAGTCTCCCTGGAGCCACGCTCTGAACTCACCTGCTTCCACTGAGGACAAAGAACTTCCAGCAAACCCTGGCCTCCTACACATCATATCTCAGTGGAAATGCACAGCGTGACAGAAAGCTCCAGACCCACACATCCTTGCGTCTGTCACCGGGTCGTTAGCTGAGGCAGTCTCTCCCCTGCTTACCCACAGGTCCTGTAACTGAACACAATAAAGCTTTCCTCGTCTGTCCTCTCCACGAAGGTCACACAGGTGTGCTTCTCCCAGTGTCTCATGGCCTGCTTGAAAATGGCCCTCTGGCTGCCTGAAACAACAGGGCAAGGCTGGTCACTTCACCCCTGGCATATCACACCCTCTTTAGACATGAAGGCACAGTCTTAAGGCGAAGTTTACTCTGATTTTTTTTAAAAATCCTGCTGATAATGCTGTTTTTTTACTTGAGGCTTAAGAGAGATTTGAAGTGTCATCATTACACACACACACACACACACATACACACACACACACACACACACACAGCTGTAATTAGGGGTGGTGATGGATGTGTTAATTAATTGGGTTGTGGGAATCATACAATGTTTCATTATACATGTATCAGGTCAACATTTAAAATACCTTGTATTCATAAGTTAGTCAATATTTTAAATTGTTTTTAAAAGCTTTTTTTGTGACGGAGAATGGAAATCCATTGGGACTCACAGTTCCCTTTGCTGAGGATGCTGACAGATGTCTGTAATCCAAGCACTCAGAAGACAGAGTTAAGAGCATCGCCGTAAGTTCAGGGCAAGTCTTATCTACATAGTGAGTTTCATCAAGCCAGGGTGACTTTACAAGATCTTGTCCAAGGGTGGGGGGGGGGAGCTGGAAAGATGGCTCAGTGGTTAAAAGCACTTGCTGCCCTTCCAGAGGACCCAGGTTCAATTCCCAGCACCAACAAGGCAGCTCATAATTGTCTTTAAATCTAGTCCCAGGGTATCTGGCACCCTCTTTTGGACTCTGCAAACACTGCATGCATGTGGTGCACAGACAAACATGCAGGCAAAACACTCATTAGAGAGAGAGAGAGAGAGAGAGAGAGAGAGAGAGAGAGAGAGAGAATGAAATAGCTGTTCTGGACAGCCAAAACCTAGGGACTTGGATTTGGGGATTGGAAGGTTGCTAAGAGTGGATGATGTCCTAGGCTCCCCAGCTTTTCCTTTGCATTAAAATTATTTTTCTAAATGCTTGTCTTACCCAGGTCACTCAACCGGTGGTTGTAGGTTTCTAGATTAGAGGGAGCCCTCTCCCCAGCAGGATTTTCTTCCCTTATTTTTTGTCACACCTACAGAAAAGTGCTCCCATGCACTCTATAAATCTATTTGCATACCCTCAGGAGAGTGCTCCCATGCACTCTATAAGTCTATTTGCATACCCTTAGAAGAGTGCTCCTGTCCACTCTATAATTTTCTTTGCACACACAAGAATCTATGCACTTTGAATGGTGTTTCAGTGTTTTCTGGGGTATTCAGTCTTGATTTCCTATAAGGACTTTGAAAGCAGGTGGATTTCATACTTTTTCTGACCCTGTCCTCAGAATTCCTTGATTGAAAAGTTATTGAATAATAAAACCCCAAGCTGACAGTCATACAAACTCAATAAGTATTCTCCAATATCTACCAAGATATCAGAATGAAAAATATTTTAACTTTGCTAGAAGCAATGGGAAGTTTCTAGAAACAAATAATTGAGAAGTACAAAGGGTGATGGAGCAGAGCCCTGAGTTTAGAAAGATGCAAAATAGATAGATAGATTGATAGATAGATAGATAGATAGATAGATAGACAGACAGATAGACAGATAGACTGATAGACAGATAGACAGATAGACAGATAGACAGATAGATAGATAGATAGATAGATAGATAGATAGATAGATAGATAGATAGACAGATAGATAGATAGATAGACAGATAGATAGATAGACAGATAGATGGATGGATAGATAGATAGATAGATAGACAGATAGACAGACAGAAAGATAGATGGATGGATGGATAAAATGAGGAAAACTCCCACCAAAGTCTAGAATATAATGTGGGTATAGTGTTATATTGTCTCTCAAAACTAATGCACATAAGATTAACTTGGCTGTCTATTTATTCAACATCTTAATATACTAAATTTCACTTTATTTGTAGCTCAAGCACTTATCAAAACAGCAATCCTACTAATTATATAATAACACAAAGTCCCATATAAAGTATTTTAATATAAAAAATTAGCTCATGTTGATGAAGGTAATATAAATTGTTGGTCAGAAGAACACAGAGCACTCCAGACCAGAAAGAGCACAGCATATGTGTGCACCAAGGAGCAGTGGCATCTGCTCATAGGGATACTTTTTAATCTCTGAGTGTGTGACTTTCTCTGTCAGACAGTCTGGATGACAGGGAGAAGGCTTCTCCATTTTCTTATGGCAGCCCCTGATTAAGCACTTGGAAGCTGGAGCGCTGTCACCAAGCAGAGCGGAAGGGTAGCCCAGGAAAGTGCCCGCCTCTCCCAGGCTCTGTTCATCCACTCTCAGGTCTGCCAATCTGCTGCTAACTTGCTCATTCAGAGTTCTCAGTGGCTGTGGCAAGTCATTGGGCCATCTGCCTCTATCAGCCACCTCTTATAGAAACCACAGTAGCCCAACTAATACAGGCACTGAGAGGCTAGGGCACTCCCTAAATGGGGCTTTTTGTTCAGGCATCCAGCCAGTGATGTACTGTGGGCTTGCTGTAGGCAGATTTGGGGAGCCCATCCTCTAAACCAGGCACTGTCCTAGGTGCTGGACATATAGGAAAGAAAAGGGGCATTACTCCCTGATCCCTCAGAGCTTGAGCAGAGACCAGTAAACACAAATAGAAGTGAAGAAACTTGGGGTCGTGATGAATGATGTTAAGGTTACAGAGGGTGCTGGGACACTGAACAGCTGGCCGGGGTGGTGAGGAGTCAGTGGGATTGTCTGTGGGTGTATCACTTGATCAGAAGCCAGCCAGGCAAAGGTCTCAGGTTGTGCCTCAGGGACAGAAAGGCAGAATAAGTGTGCCAAAGAACTGGAGATGGGCAGGCCTTGTAACAAGATGGTGGCTGGTGAGGCTCTGAGCAAGGAGGAAAGAAGAAAAGAAAGGAGGCAGGGCCCTGAAGGCAGGGCCCGAGGCCAGGAGCAGCAGCCAGCCTCAGCCTCAGTCTAGGTGATTTACATAGCCCAAAGATAATACCAGGATGCATTGAGCACAAAGCTTAAGTTCTTATTGGTATTAACTCATTTAATTCTCAAGCATCATCCCCACTTATAGAACAGCGAATTGTAGACAGAGATGGTAAGTGATTTCGAGGTAAAGCCGGGATACAGACCAGGAAGTCATACCACATTTTGTGATACCATGATGCTTGTGCAGCCCCTGGTTACCACGTGGAGCATTGCTCCTGTGCCCAAGGACTACCAGGTCTGGGGCTAATCCAGGCTGAGGCCGGGGAGCCACCATGGACAGCTCCTCGCCTGTATTCCTCCTGTTTACTGCATAGGCCCTGCAGCCATTTAAGGCTAAACTGTAAGAATCCACTCTCTCCTCCAAGCCTTCAGAACAGGGTGACCTCTGGAGACACAGCCCCAGCAGAGACCTGGTGGGCCAGGCTACACAGCTACAAAGGAACCTCATCTGGCAGGACTGCTGTGGTTCCAGCAACTGCTCATTCCCACTGAGACCCTCCTAGGAGGATTCCCTGGCTCCAATGAGGTCACATCCAGGGCTACTGACCAGTGAAGTTCCCTCCGATGACATAAGGAATGACCCCTCCTGGCCATATCCGCTCTGTCCTTGATGTTGTGGCTCTTCGGATCCGGGCAGAGAAGGTCTTAGCTGTGGTGTCTGAGGTCCCAAGGCCAGGCAAAAAGGTGGCATCATCCTTGCCATCTGCAATACAGTCAATGTATCGGTTACTTTGCAAATGAAGTCTTCTGTAAGTTACACTTAAACTTAAGGTTCTGTTGATGGTAAATTGCCACAAAGGGTGGGAAGCCCTGTCTTAAGGGAACATTTCACCCACAAAGGCTTTTAGGACCCTGGGAAGTAATGTTACAGACCCAGGGAAGAAGATGTGTAGAGACCCTTGGCTTCTGACCACAGAGAGTCTGGCTTGTTTGGGGTCCTGAAAAAGCCTCTCCCCCAGGGAGGTTTACAATCAAGAGGGCCCAGATAATCCTGAACCCTCTGTGGGGCCAACACACCACACAACAGGGAGAGCAAGCAGACTCAATCCTTAGCCTTGGCCTAAGAATGTCTGTCACAGACTTTGAAATAATTTGGGAAAAGCTAACCAGTTTGTGATCCTGGCAGCGGGTGAAAGTAGAGTCTTTGTAAAATGATTACTGGAAAAACGGAGCCTCCTAAAATCTTCCAAGTCTCAGTGATGTCTGGGCCCTTAAATGAAACATGGAGGAAACAAATGGAGTTTGTTGCTGAGTCCAGGGCTGGGGAGGTAGCTCAGTGGTTAAGAGCACATACTGCTCTTGCAGACTTGAGTTCGGTTCCCAGCACCCAAGTGGCTCCGGGGGAGTCAACATCCTCTTCTGTCCTGCCTGGGCTCTGCACTCAGTGCACCTACCCACCCACCCCACCTCACCCCACCTCACCCACCCACCCCACCTCACCTCACCATATGTATATATAAAAGGTTCTGAGTCCAAAAAGGGCCCCCAGAATAGTAAAGATTTAGGGGCAGAATGTTCAAGCTGGAATTCCCTGATGTAATCCACACCATACTGGACCTCCATAGCACCATCCAGTGAGCTTGTTAAAACTCCTCCTTACTCCTACTTGGAGAACTTCCCCAGTTCTTACATTTCCCCCCTAAAAAACAGCTATTAAAAATCCACTTTTTTCACCTTCCTTCATTTCATTTATTTAGTTACTTCTTTCTCTTTTCGTTTTTAGTGTTTCTTTTCATGCTTTTTTTCCTTAAAAATGAGATATAATTCACCCACAGGGTTCACTTTCATAGTGTACAATTCCATGGGTGTCAGTATATTTACCAATGTGCAACCATCCCCACTGTCTAACTGCATGAGTTTGTCATCACTGAAAAGGAAGCCCTGTCCCCATTCACAGTCACTTCTGGTTCGTCCCTCTGCATTACCACCCCATGATCGGCTGGGCTTCTGTGGCTGTGCCTGTTCTGGTCACTCCATATGAGCAAGATCAGGCCTCAGCAGCCTCTGACTCTGCTGCCCCTTTCATCTGGCTTAATTTCAAGGTTCATCCACAGTTACAGCATGAATCAGTTCCTCATCCTATTTTCTGGCTCAGTGGTATTTCACTGTAGGGGTAGACCACATTTAGCTGATCAATTCTTTGGTTAAACATCTGAGTCATCTCCACTTTGGGTTATCATAAATCATGTGCACATTTGCTTTGGTGGGCATAGATTTCCCACTCTGCTGAGCATGCTCTGGCTGTGGAATGCCAGATCGCATGGTGCCATTTAACCTTTCTAGGAACTACCAGGCAGCTTTCCACGGCAGCTAAACAATGTCATGTCCACACCAGCAAAGAAAGAGAACTATACATGTAACCAAGTAAGAATTGTTTGGGGTTGCAAGGTTGTTTAACATTTAATCATATATGTATATCAGTATATCATCAAGCTAAATCAGAAAAATCTTTCATATTATTAAATTTTCTTCTATTACATTTTATTTATTTATTCTGTGTGTGTGTGTGTGTGTGTGTGTGTGTGTGTGTGTGTGTGTGTGCAGGGATGCATGCCATGACATGTGGGTGAAGGTCAGAGGACAACCTACAAGTGTTGGTGGTCTTTTCTCACTAGGTGGGTCCTGGGAATGAAATTCAGGTTTTCAGATCAGGTGGCAGATATCTTACCCACTGAGCCCTTCTCTCTGACTCGTATTCATAAAGTTGAGGTTTATTTTTATTTATGTACATATGTGCAAGGGAGTGCATGCCACATGTACATGTGGGTGCCAACAGAGACCAGAGAGGACACTGGCTCTCCTGAAGCTGGATTTACAATCGATGATGAGCCACCTGACATGCACTATTGGAAATGGAACTGGAGGGTCCTCTGGGAGAGCAGGAGGCACTCTTGACCACTGAGACATCTCTCCAGCCCAGAGTTATTCCTGCTTCATTGACATTTTTGCACATAAGCTTAATTGGTTTTAGGTGCATCTCTTCTTTCTTTCTTTCTTTCTTTCTTTCTTTCTTTCTTTCTTTCTTTCTTTCTCTCTCTCTCTTTCTTCCTTCCTTTATTATGATTATTATTATGATTATTATTATTATTATTATTATTATTATTTTGGTTTTTTGAGACAGGGTTTCTCTGTAGCTTTGTGCCTTTCCTGGAACTCACTCTGTAGATCGGGCTGGCCTCGAACTCACAGAGATCCACCTGGCTCTGCCTCCTGAGGGCTGGGATCAAAGGCGTGCGCCACCACCGCCTTATGGTGCATCTCTTCTTGACAGCAAGTGTCCAGCTCTTTCTGGTGTAATTAATATGCCCAAGCTGATTGCTTCCTCTCACTAGCTTTTTTTCTTTCTTTCAGTCTTTTTCTTGCCTTTAATTAGATTAGGAAATCCTCTGTACTTACTTTCTTATTCCCCTACCTCTTTTTTCTGTTCACTAACATTGGTTTTCGATTTTGATAATCATACACAACTGAAGAAAGAATAAAAAATGAGTGGACTAGAAGACCCACCTGGAGAAACCAGAGCCCCGTGTTTCAGTCCGGGGCTCTCAGAGCCACTCCAGACCCTCGTCTGCTTGTTGCTGTTTACACGCTCTAAAGCCCCCAGTCAGTCTCTGTTAGCAGCACTTGGTATGTTTACGCGACAAACGCCTTCCAATTTCCTGTTCATCGACCCCTTCACCTTCTCTGGCCTGGAATCACGTTCTTTAATGAGTTGAATTGTTCTTCCATGAGGATATTAACAGTTCTCAGTCTTTATCGTAAATGCTTTACCCCCCTCTTTTAAAAACAATGATTAGCTGGGACATTTTAGAAGTCTGAGTTGACAGTATCTTCCACCCCATTCTAACCTCGTTAGTTTTGTCCTTTCCTGGTCTCTGACTTTCTAGAATTCCTATTGATAACCCATTAGACGTGATCATTCACACCTCCATCTCTCTGCACCTTTTTGTTTGTTTGTTTTATTTTTTGTTTGTTTTTTAGTTTGGTTTGGTTTGGTTTTTGTCTTCACATTTTGTGTCTTTCTCTGAGTGCTTAAACTTGCATGGCGTCCTGGGATCTATTTTCCAGTTCACTAATTGTCTCTTCGGTTGTACTTGTCATACCTTCCACCTTATGCCTGCATCGGTAGATGTAGCTATCACCTACTGAAGACCTAGTCAATGTGTCTTCAAACGTATCTTCTTTTTAACAGTATCCTTTTTTACCCTCTGTTTTAAATTCTTCCTTTGGCTTCTTCCTCATTTTAGTCATGCATATTAAAATTCCTTCTGATTGTCATATTCTTGGAGTGAATTCTCTACTTTGTTGTCTTCTGACTTATCCTTCATTGATTAACTTCCTGTGTTTCTAATGTTTTAGGATTGTTTCTAGGCTAGCCATTTTTAAAATTTAAAAATCTCTGAGAATTTAATATACGAGTACTCTATTTGCATGGTCTCTGCTCTTCCTCTTCCTCCCCTCCCAGCTCCTCCCACATGTCCCAGACGCCCTCCCAAACTCATGACTGCTTTTCCTGAAATTACTGTTGTTTTACATACATACACATTAAAAGGCCCACTGAGTCCACTTAGCACTGGCCATAGGTACACAGGTTTGGGGCCTCCTTCACGGGTGCTGTACGTTGTGGATCCTGGCTTTGGACTTGCTTTGTATTTTTTCAGGACTCTTGAGATTTTTGGGGTCTCGGGTGAATTTTTACTTCAATTTCTCAATTACGGGGTGCATATGCAGGAAGACTGAAAACCACCCTTGCATGAGGACCAAACTTTGTGATTGAGACTCCCCTCCTGTCCAAACCTGGGACAGACATCAAGCTTTCATTCCAATCCTCAGCCCTTTGAGGACCTCTGTTTATGTGGGAGTTCCTTCATTCACCACTACCTGCGTCACATACTTCGAAGGGCATACTTCCTGAGCCTACAGTGGCATCTCACTAGTGTTAACACAGCAGCCTGACCCCCAAGGCATGGTCCAGCTTCCCTGGCCTAAACAGTCTCCTCAGCATCAGATCCTTGTGGGGATTTACATTCCCTGATCTCTTCTCATTAGCCCGCTCACCTTCTGCCCTTTGAACCTGGCACCGAACTGCTTCCGGGGTGGATGGAGTGCAGCACACACACACACACAGACTTCCTTTAAGTTTCCTGACCCTGTTTCCACACCTAGAAATTGCTATTGAGTACATTTTAAACCCGAAACCGTTTTACTGCTTGAATTTCTAGAACAGAAGTCGTACACTTGCAATCTTGGGAACAGCCCAACCCACAGATGTGTTTTGTTTGGCCTGGACACTTTTGGCGCACACTATGTTTAAAAAAAAAAAAAAAGTCTCACTGTGGAAGCCAACTCTTGAAAACTCCAAAGATTTCACATACCAATTTTCTTTTGTTTTGGTTTTTTGAGACAGGGTTTTTTTGTGTAGCTCTGGCTATCCTAGAACTCATTCTGTAGACCAGGCTAACCTTGAGCTCACAGAAATCTGCCTGCCTCTGCCTCCTGAGTTCTGGGATCAAAGGCATACGCCACCACTATCAGGCAACAATTTTTTTAAGACAGGATCTTTCTCTACGGCCCAAGCTGGCCCTGAACTTGTAGCAATCCTCCTGCCTCTATGTCGAGTGGTGGGATTATAGGCATGTGTCACTATACCTGGAATGTAATTTGTTTGTTTGTTTTAAAATGGAAAGACCTGATTGTGGCTACAGTGAATGGGGCCATCTACTACTTGGCTACAACTCACTGGAGCACCTCATTCCACAGCCAGGCTGCAGGGTCTCCCTTCCCCAGTTCACACTGTCCACCCAGGCTGTCTACACAGCCCCTACGCATATGCTGCTTTGCTGTCCAGCCATAGAATGAATTGTTTCAAGATTTCAAATGGCCTAACTGACCAGAAGCCCCATGAGGGCAAGAACTGTGGTTGGCTGGCTTCTTCGTTGCTCTCTTTTAGATGCCTGCACGGTGCCTAGAGGGTGGCAGCATTCAATATTTTTGTATTTTGAATGAATGAATTAACAAATAGACAAGCCATTCTAAAAATAAACAGCCCAAGAGTCCAAACAGTTCTGTGGCGGAAACCTCTCCAAAAGGTTGGCAGCAGCAAAATCCTTAATGTTCACATCCTGAGACTCATCCTGTCTTAAGTAATCACAGGCAGAGAGATGTAGCAAGTGGAAGTTTGTTATTCATATCCCATATGGTTTTCAACAAGTCCCTTAATTTTCCTCTGCTGCCAATTCTCCTTTGGAGACTTGGGCAAAAATACTTCTCCATTCGAGGGACCAGCGCTGAGACATCCCATGTTGCCTGGACAAGCTGTGCTATATGGACACGTGACCCAGCATTGTAAGGGCTGGTTTTATGTGGCCAAGTCAGCATGGGAAAATCTTAAGTGCACCTGGAAGCAGACTAGGGTGTAATTTCCAGAGATGGCTTATTGAATGACAGCTTCCCCCTCGGTCCAGTGAGAAATTTAATTTGCCGAGGACTCAACACAGGAAGCATTTGCCGATTAAAAATATGTCTAAACAGATGTTCTGCTTAGCCTGGAAGAGGGATCTTAATGCAACTGTCATTATTGGATTTTCTTGGATTACTACTATCTGGAACCAGAGTCCAAATAGAAGGATGTAATTATTTATTATGGCCAAGAGCTCTGCATTTCAAGAGGAGCTCAGGGGCATCTGAAAGGATTTAACACACTGGGGGTGCAATGGGGTGGGGGGATGCAGGCCATTTAAATTCCCTGGCTCTGGGAGCAACATGTTCTCTGAAAGAATGAAGTGGCCATTGCTATTTAATATTTCATTTCCAGCTGAAGGCACAGCCATGCCATAAACAGAGCCATGACTGACCGAACTTCTCAAGCAAAGAGCTATAATTTTTACATTAGGCAAGTGGTAACCCACACATTAGAAGTAAACAGCCTGAGTGTACAGATATCTGAAAAACTCTCATCCCACAGGTAACGGCCAGAGTCACATCTTGCTGACCATTTGAAAGACTCAAGAGCAATTCCTTGCAGAAAAGGAAGCTGTAAATTATTGTGGCTCTCAAACCTGGGTGCACTTTAGAAACACTGAGAAAGCTGTTGGAAAAAAAAATTACAGCTATCTGCCCTTGCCCTGAAACTGTGACCCAACAGGCCTGGAGTCCAGGCACCTGCAGTTTTTAAAGCTACTCTTGAGGACAACGCTCAGTGGAGTTTGGGGACCACTGATAAAGCTCAAAGGCTGAGACTAAGAGTTTTAGGGCAGTGAACTTAAGACAAATGTTCAAGATAAACATCGCTGTTCACTCCCGGTGTGGCTCTGCACAAACGTCCCCCCTGAGCCTGACTACTTCCTGCAGCATGGCTATGGGATAAGCATGGAACCAGATGGAGACTGTCAATCTCTGAGGTGAAGAAGAGCTGTACAGAGCTTTGGGAATCGCCTGTAGATGGAACAAGTTAAAATGGGGGCCGACATTAGTCAGGCTCTGTAGTTATACCTGAACACACAGATGTGACTCTCAGGGATTCAGGTATAGAATGGCATTCTGGAATGCTGATGTCTGTGGGATCCTTGTTTCGGGGTGCAAACAGCTTCCACTTTTCTTCACGTTGGAACAAAGGATTTACAGTTTGGTCCCGAAAGGCAAAGGGCCATGTTCTTTTATGAATATGGTTCTAGATATCAGGCTCTACTCAGCTAGGTAAAGGTGCATTTTAGCAGCAGTTGCGCGAGCGCGCGCGCACACACACACACACACACACACACACACACAGCATTACAGACTCGAGTATATGCTAAACTCTCAGCTTCTGAAAAGGGGCTGCTCTGATCAAGACTTTATGGGAATGTTGAGTGAGCGGCCTAGAAATCGAGCACAAAGCTGCAGGCACAAATTCCCACCTTCAGGACCGAAGGGAGCTGCATAGTACCAGGAAACCAACCTCTGCTCGAACTAACCCAGAACTAACTATCCCTCAGCTTCCCTTTTCTGCTCAGGTAGTCTCATCTGGATTTGTGGAAAACAGGTGGGATGCAATTAAAGAGAGATCTAGGGTTGGCATTTCGTATCTTCAATTCAAATGAAAACAAGATGTGCCCCAGGCAGGCATCCAGCAGCGTCGTAAAGGGATGGGATGGGAAGGAGAGAGGGACAGACTTAACCAGCCTTTACTTCAACTTCGGGTCTCGATCCTCCCCTGGATTAAAGACCTACTTGTCTATGGCTGTGATGTAGAGTACAGAGGCTGACCTAGTCTTGACACTCATTGACTTCTTCAGATAAGTCGGGGTCATGTGAGGGGCAGCACTGTGGACCTAGCAAGCTTCAGGGGTGTGTGAGAGGAAAGGGGAAAGTGTCATCTTCATCCTGCTTAAAAACTCCAGCATCTGCACAGGGCTGGTCATGTATGCAGCCCAAGTCGACTCAGAATTTTAATGGGCTGCAGGAGGCTTATTCCTTCCTGTCCTCTGTGCAGCTGTGGAACAGCTGTGGAGTCTTAGTCCAGGGGTAGATGATGCACTCATTGCTGGTTTGGCCATTCCTAGAGGGGAAGGTGGGAAGAAAGAAGTGGATGGAAGCTGAACCGGGTGGTGCACACCTGGGATCGCAGCATTTGGGGAGGCCGAGGCAGGAGTATCTTGAGGTCAAGGCCAATCTAGACTACACAGTGAGATCATCTCCAAAACAAACAAACAAACAAACAAACAAACAAACAAAAAATGGAGAGCTGAGCTTCACTTGACCTTTGGGAGTCTTGGTTATGCATGCTGTGGGATGTTCTGTTTGCTGTGAATGTGTTGCTCTGATTGGTTGATAAATAAAAAGCTGATTGGCCAGGAGCCAGGCAGGAAGTAAGTGGGATAAACAGACAAGGAGAATGCTGCTAAGAGCAAGGCTGAGTTTGAGCATGCCAGCCTGCCGTCCAGGGAGCAGCATGTAATGGCACACAGATAGAGCCATGGAACATGTGGAGACATCTAGATTAACAGCAATGGGCTGAGTTGAAATGTAAGAGCTAGTCAGTGGTAGGCCTGAGCTAATGGTCAAACCATTTTAATTAATATAATCCTGTGTGTGTGTGTTTATTTGGGTCCAAGGGGCTGCAGGACTGGCAGGTAAGAGATTTGTCCTGACCTCAGGCCAAGTGGGACACAGAAAAACTTCCAGCTACATATGCACTTTATATGAATGAATAATTCTAATTCTCTCCAAGCTTCAAATGAAGAATTAGTTAAAATATTCAGAGTCGGGGCTGGAGAGATGGCTCAGAGGTTAAGAGCACCAACTGCTCTTCCAGAGGTCCTGAGTTCAATTCCCAGCAACCACATGGTGGCTCACAACCATCTGTAATGAGATCTGGTGCCCATTTCTATATACATAATAAGTAAATTTTAAAAAAAACTCAATGTCATAGCTACTAAAAGGCTGAGCTTGGATTCAAACCCAAGTGTTCTGACTCACTTGACTGAATGACTTTCATGCCCCCCAAACTAGTAAATACAAACACCCCAATGCTATCTATTGCTGATAAAAATATGAGATGTAATGACAGTGACCTACGCAGACCAGCAAGTCCCCTGGTCTTTGTAAGTTCATACCAATGTTCACATTCAGTGGAATCCACTCCCCTCTCTTTAAACTTGGACATTTGGCTTGAGTTAAATGTGAAGAAATAGTATTATTAGGGTTCTGGTCCAGGCCCAAAATGGATGGTTCTCTTTTTTAAATTTTTTAAGATTTATTTATTTATTATGTATACAGCATGTATGACTGCAGGCCAGAAGAGGGCACCAGATCTCATTATAGGTATGAGACATCATGTGGTTGCTGGGAATTGAACTCAGGACCTCTGGAAGACCAGCCGGTGCTCTTAACCTCTGAGCCATCTCTCCAGCCCAGCTGGCTCTCTTATGCTTTCCCCGTCTTGATAGACCAGCCACCTTGCTGTAGACTTGGATCCTTGAAGGGGAGAGGGGCAACTAAGCTGTCTAGACCATCCAACCCAAGCTAGCTGCCAGCATGCAGTCAAGTGAGTGATCCCAGCTGACATTAGGGGAAGAGACACCCCACTGAGTCCAATCACTCCACAGAATCATGACATGTCATTGTCGGAAGGCAAGTTCAAGGATGTCTTTATGTGCATAAACAAGGAAGATAAAATTCAACATGGCACCTATGCCATTTCAGTGCCACAACTCTCCCCAGCTGCTCGCCCGTGCTCTGTGCTCCATCTTTACCACCGAGTGCTGCTCGCCCACAGCCAAATGAAGTGTCCCTGAGTTTGCCTGAAGCCTGAGAAGCTGAAGACACTGTATACAGGCATTATAAAACATGGATAAACCAAGCAGGTAGTGACCTGAAAACTTCATCCTGATGGGCTAGCTTTCATGTACTATAAGGTGCTACCAGGGGAGAATAGTAACCCACAGTCTTCCTTAGCCAGATACGAACCTTGTCAGCTACAATAATTATTGTCCTGTCAAGATATACCCACTGATGCAACAGTGGCATGAATATTATGGGAGTAACCAACCATTTTCTGGTTGCATTTAAGGCCAGCTCCATGAGTTGGAACCCATACTTGACACTGTTATTGGGACCAAGAACCTATTGTTAGATAGAAAATATTTCCTAGGGAAGAATCTATTAATGTTATTTTGCTTAAAGGCCATAGTATTTAAATAATTCCTAATGAGTTGTTGCTATATCCATAGATTAGTGCATCTCTCAAGCTGCATCAGAGAAACTTCTTCTTGCAGTAGATGGCAGTTAACACAAAGACCCACAACTGGTCAATGTGCAGAGAATAAAAGACTTCTGAGTGCTCAGCCCTAAATGGGACATTTATATCACACTCCTCCCCGCCCCCACCCCAAGGCTCAGGGATTTGTGGAAGTGAGCGGAGAAGGATTTTAAGGACCCAAGCAGATGTATGGCTATAAGGAAATGTGTTTTCTGGATACAGCAGTGCAGAGGCATATATGAACTCACATTTGTTGCTGCAGCATGCATAATACCTGCATGATCTCAAGCCAGACAAAATCCTGGTCTGTGGGGTGGGACAGAGCCCCTCTCCCAGCTGAGAAGCTATTGGCATTTGATAGCTGCGGGGAGGGAGTTAGTTTTCTTTAAGGGTGTGACACAATTCAGGGCAGGCCCCACACCAAGAGTAATTGGGCAACATACTGGACTCAATAGGTTGGGGGGGGGGTGACATGAAGTCAGGCGGGGTAGGGAGAGGTGTGGATCTGGGAGGAGTTGGGGGAGAGGGAAAAAGATAAAAACACATTGCATGAAATTTTCAAAAAAATAATAAAGACATTGTTTTTAAGTATCAAATAAGCAAAGGAGAAAAGGACATGTTTTGTTCGTTTTGATTTTATTGGGATAGGGTTTTGTGTAGCTGAAGATGAAGTTATGATTCTCGTGCCTCTATCTCCCAAGTGCTGGGATCGCAGGCCTGCACCAGTTGACATGACGACACCTAGTTTACACGGTGCTGGGAACCAGACCCAGGGCTTCATTCATTCTATGCAAATACTCTACCAACTAACTACAGCCCCAGACCAAAAAAAAAAGAATCTAAAGGGGACTGTCTGTTCATGGTCCCAGCCACAGGCTGTACAATGGAAAGCAAATGCAGTCTCTTCAAAGATCGTGGTGGGGGAAGGTGAAGAACCTGCTTCTCTGTAAAAGAAAGCAACTTAAAGAAGGAGACCAGCAACCCAATGGGAAAATAAACGAAGGACATAAAGAGGTGACTACCAGTGTGCACACCCGAGTCACTAGCAAACACGGGAAAAGATGCTCAAAACCTCCAGCAGTCAGAGAGAAACACCAACTAAGTAATAATAAGCTAATGCTTATTGGTTTAAAATACCTGGCTCTGGGGAAAGGGATAACCCTTGTAAGTTACTATGGAAACGTGGATTGTTATTCTTGGAGACACTCAATATTGCAACATCTATTAAAAAAAAACATGCTAAGTGGGGCTGGAGAGAGGGTTCAGCAGTTAAGAATACTGCTCTTGTTATGACATGAGTTTGCTTCCTAACATCCATTTCAGGTCAAGTGCTCACAACTATCCACAATTCTTGTCTACATGGTCTCCCATGTATCCCAGATCTGCTGTCTTTCCTTGCCTCATGGACCCTCCCCTTCTCTGGGACATATAGTTCCCCAAGTCTTGTCATCTTTCTTCTCAGCTCCAGGGGATCCAACACTCTCTTTTGGTCTCCATGGGCACCCATAGATCCATACCCTCCCAGAGACACACATGAATACACACAGTTAAAAACTCTTTAAAAATCTTTTCAAATCATGCTAAATAATGTGTTCAGGTGTGTTTGTTGCAGACATAGTTCACAACAAGAGCTGGAAGTGGAGTGAATGGTAACAATAGGGAACAATTGGCTAAACTGTCTATCCACACTAGGAATACTTCACAACCAATCCAAGGAATAAATTAATCATTAATCACAAGAACTTTCAAGTTTCCGTGATGTATCAGTGACAAAGCACGATGCATTAAAATTTGTATAAAATAAAATCCTATATTTTAAAAAATAATGACAAAACCTATCTATGCATACACATTGATGTGCATGCTTATACATGTACATACCCTCGTGTGTTCATATGCTAACCCAAATGTGTTGTGGAATATTTAACTATGTAAAGATGTGTTACATTTGTTTACGCTGTAGAAAATTGCTTTAACTGAGTAAAAGTGTGTTACATTTATTTCTGCTGTCTTTGTTAATGATGTAAAGATGTGCTACATTTGTTTAGGCTGCATTTGTTTAATTATGTAAAGATGTGTTGCTATTTCACCTCGCCTGCCTAAGGCACCCGATTGGTCTAATAAAAAGCTGAAGGGCCAATAGCTAGGCAAGAGAAGGATAGGCGGGGCTGGTGAACAGAGAGAATAAGTAGGAGGAGAAATCTATTCAAGAGAAAATGGAGGAGAGAATGAGGGAGAAAGAGAGGGCAATGCCCAGGGCCAGAAGCCCAGCAGCTGCCAGGCAGACAGACATGAGGATCACTGAAGGTAAGACAGAGAGAAATATATATATATATATATATATATATATAGAGAGAGAGAGAGAGAAAGAAAGGAAGGAAGGAAGGGAAGGAAGGAAGGAAGGAAGGAAGGAAGGAAGGAAGGAAGGAAGGAAGGAAGGAGGGAAGGAAGGAAGAGAGAGAGAGTGGGGGGTGGTAAAAGGCCCAAATGTAGATAGAGAGAAACAGATTAAAATAAGAGTTAAGCTAAGGCTGAGCATGTAAGTCTCTGTGTCATGATTTAGGAGCTGGTTGGTGGCCCAAAAGAAAAAGCCTGCTACACAACACATTCAGAGAAACATGTAGGAAGTGAAGACAACGTCATTACCTGGGAAGGAGAGCGAGGTGACTGTGAGGGAGATAGTCAAACTAAGGGGAAAGGCAACATTAAAGAACAGTACATGCTGATATCAAGCCGTTTGTCCATTTGTAGGAAAGTATATGAAGTTTTAAATATTTACATATGTATGAGAAAATAATATTGAAGCAAAATCATAAACCATAACGAATAATGATTTCTATTTCGTCCCTCCAGAGGCATTCTTAAAACACAGGATTCTAGAGTTTAAAAATTATTCCTTTGCTCTGCAGTTAATCCCAGCACTGCTCTGAACAGAAAACACTTCTCCAAAATTGACATGTGTCCAGATACTACCAGCAACTCTTAGGACTGCTGGTCCTTGGGCTTCTGAACCTTCCCATATAGAGGCACCATAGGCACGCTCCTGGGGAGGCTTCAGACTGGGCAATAGCAGCTGCTCCCTGGGCAGCCAGGGACTCTAGACTACATGGCCTGCCACTACTAGATCCCAGATCTACTGTCCTTTCTTGCCTCATGGACTCTCTGCTTCTCTGAAACACATGGTTTCCCAAGCCTCGTCATCTTTCTTCTCAGGCCTTCAACTCATAAGCCAAGTACCACATAAGAAAAGCCAAACCTAGAAGACAGAGTTTTCCAGCGATTCCCCAAACAACAAATTCTGCCTTTCCATACCCCACCTCCACAGCAAAACAGCTTTTTTTTTTACCCAAATCCCCCACAGCAAGACAGCTTTCCATACGCAACCCAACCCCAGCCACAGCAAGACAGATCCATTCCATCAAAGGAAACATTTTTCACGTATGTCCACTGTTGTCTGAGTGCAAGCTGGACCCAGCCACTGACACAGTAAGTTCCAGGCTTCAGAAAAGACACCAAAAGCTGGGGTCTGGGGGCATAGTGATACCAACTGATGGGTACAGAGTCTCCTTTGGGACTGATTATAAAGGTCTGAGCTAGATGAAGAGGTCGCACCACATTGTCAATGTACCTACCACCACTAGACAGTATACTTTGAAATGGTTAAAGTGCTAGATTTGGGTTATTTATCAAATTTTGCCATAATTTTAAAGAAAAATAAAATAAAGGGCCCTCAGAGGCCTGGCAGGGCCTCACATGCATTACCTTTTCTTGCCTCCTGGCTGCTGGTATTGGAGGCTGTAACATTTGGCCACCTTGAAGAAAGCTCCTCAAGCCCACCTGAAGGACAAGAAAAGAGATAAGGACATATTAAAGGAGATAACCTGGCCACTGGGCAGCAATCAGAGCAGCAAGGATTTGGTCAACTAACTAAGGTTTACTGGGTCAATAAACACCCCCCTTTTTTTAATAACCACTCACAAATTAGTGAGACTACCATCTTCCTTGGTCAGTCAAAGATGCTCAGAGTGGAATTCAGAGAGTCCATGGGGGGTCCAGATCAGCTCCTTAGAGCTGGAGAAGATGGGATGAATACACAGGGAAGCTATGGAGTCAGGTCCACACAGGTGGAGAACAGTGTGGCCTCCTGGTGGAGCTCATGGCTGCAGCTCTGCTGTCCTGGGCTTCCTCTTTGTGTTCCGGTTTCCCCACAGGGAGAAATTTCTTTAGAAAGCTGCTGGATTTTCTTATATTTTTGGTTGTGAGCCTAGCCTTTAAAGGCTGAGCTATCCCTCCAGCCCTGGATTTTCTTTATAAATTGGACTCTATTGACACCATATAGCAAGGACAGTAAGGATCAAATGTGTTTGTGGGCAACCATATGTAGACACCCTGTCAGTATCAGATACCCTCCCCGAGAAGATGTCAATCTCCAAATACTATAATCCATCCTGCTGTGTGCCGCATGATCCCTGAAACAGATTCAGCCAGGAACAAGGCACACAGGGTTCCTGCTCAACACTAGTGCTCTCTAACTGGGGCAGCTGGAATAACAGTGGACAAGCTAGCTTCAAGTTCTAAAGACCAAATTCAGCCTGTGCTGACAGCGAGGGCTCGGGGCTTCTAAGGGGTGAAGAATGAGAAGGGTAATCGATGGGTGCTGGGTAGGGCACCAGGGAGCAGAACTATGCTCAGGAGATACAATGACCATGAAACTTTATCAAAGCCTCCAAAGAAGAGTCTATTAACAAACAAGAAGGTGTTTTTTGGTTTTTGTTTTGTTTTGTTTTGTTTGCGTTGGTTGAGAAACTTGAGGTTTATGAAGCAACTTTTCCCTAGCCCCTTTTCCCCCATTAGAACACTCTGGATACGTGGAGTGTAACCCCATTTTAAAGAAGCCAAGGCTGAGGCGCATGTTAATTAGCCCAGGATGGCCTGGCTCAGGACATGGTCTCCTGGGCAAAAGGCCAAAACTTATCCTGTGCCACCACCGCAAGATAAGAGTTTGGCA